>NC_079342.1:9788591-10102757 GCF_029582105.1 Oenanthe melanoleuca
AGCTACCCACTCGTGAGATCTATGTGATCATATCACAGATGGGAGCACTGCAGACCTGCCATCAGGAGGGTCAGGGCACCGTGGCACTGTTGTGCTGAATTTTTGGCCTGGCTGGGAAATACCAGGGGATGGTAGGAAAGTTGTATGAAGAGATCAACAGAAAACATGGATTTTCATCTTCACTTCTTGAAAAGTTCTGTGCCTGACAGAAAGTAGAATTTCTTTCTTTGCTAATGGACTATTATAATTTTCACTATAGAAATACTTATATAAGAAACATTTTTTTTTTTTTTCCAAATGAAAGGTTCTGGTGGGCATGGATCCCACTGGTCTTGCTTTGGCCATTTTGAAGATACCATTTTAGCCCTGTGAACATTTGCAGATTATCTCTGATCATGAGATGAGCCTGCCCCATTGATCAGGACTGTGAAGAAGCTCTCCTTTTTGTGAAGGCCCATACCTGGACAGATATCTAGGGAAATAGTATTCATGTACTGTTTATATACAGTATTTAAATACAAATAGTATTTAGGGACAATGCAGCTGGCATTGAAAGCCATCATAACTTCCTGAAGACAGGATGAGCCTTATAGCCTGTTCCTACACTTCATAACTACCACACCCTCACCTCTCAGAGCAGCCTAACTGAAGAGTGGTTTGTGCAAAATTATCAGGTAAATTATCACTGATTTTCAGTATATCACTATGAGGATAATGGAGCACAGAGGGAGAGTGGGTAAGTTGTGGAGGATGCAACCTGGCTGACAAAATCATTTAGTCCTTCCAAGCATCCCTCTGGCACCAGCAATGTCACATGATGAAGTAGATCACAGGGCTCTGAAGTGTAAAAAGGGAGGGGTTTTTCTCTGCTCTCTGAGTCACAATTTTCTCCTCTACCAGCACTGATACTGCTAGCTTTCTTGAGCCTTCAAAATCCAAGGAAGTGAATTAAAAGAAGCCCTGGGGGGTGATGGAACAAGAGAAGAGATAGGATGGACTTCTCAGAGATGCAAAGAGACAGATTTGACCTGGGGAATTGCTAGCTGGCAGAATGCTGGGGTTAGGAAACTGTGATGAAGTTATTAATTCTGTATTTTGTCTCTTTATATTTTCTGCTGAATTTGTTTTCTAATAAGTTAAGCAGCCTTGCTGCTAAGTACTAGGGGAAATACATCTGTGTATATCTAGAATCAGCCCAGGTCTGGAAGGGCTCTTAGGGTTCCTTTCAGTCAGCAGCTGCTCGTTCCCTCGGTGGGAGCAGCTTACATGCCTTGAACATCTTTGTCTCCATTGGCTTCCCCTCTCAGAGGGGCACCCTGCAGAGCCATTGTGAGAATAAAGAGCAACAATTAGCGAGGTGCTCAAAGGGCTGTGGTTAAAGGGACTGTGTGTATCTAGGCAGAGAATTTGATAAGAGAAAAAATTTGTGAAGGTGGAGGAAAAAATTCACAAATTTGTGTAGCCTTTGGCAGCCTTGTTTTCCTTACGTGGTTTGAGAATCAATAGTGTGTCAGCACCCTGGTGAAAAGCTTTTGCTACAGGTCATAGCATGTGTCTGAAATATCATAGAATTAGATATATCCTTTTGCTTTTAGCTTCTCCAATAATGTATTGGCCTCCTCTGCTTTCTCTTTATATTAAATCAGAGTGGAAAGCACAGAAATACAGCAGGGGCATACCAATTCCACAAGGGCTTGCAGGCATTGTTAGAAAGAAGTACTGCCAAAAATTAGTGTGTGTCTTCACTCTTCTCTGGATTCAGCCTTTATTTTCATGCACTCATGTATTTGTTTTCACTCATTACCAAAGAGACTAAAGATTGAATTAGGATAGGTTTCCTATGATCCCAGAGATCCTATCAAATTTCCAGGGAAGTCTTTATCCACGTAGGTAATTTTCAATGTAATTTGAAGGGTTTACCTGGAGTACTGAAATTTTCAACAGTCTATCATAAAATGGACACACTTCTTCTAGTCATGTTAAATATTTGAGTTTCCCTGAAGTGCTCTATACAGCTGCTATATTCTCTTTCATTGTCCATACATTTTGGGGAACTCTTATTCCATGGTTCCCTTTTCACTGTTCAGAAGTTACTACATCTTAGAGTGCCCTGAGTCATGAGAGATGCATCTGATCTTTTTTTCTTTTTGACCATTCCCTTTTTTTTGCCGTTGCATTGTGAATTAGCAGGACTCTCATTATGTCAGCTTTTCATGGATGCACATTTTCCCTTTCTGTGCCTGTACATTTCTGTGTAAGCAGGGCCAAGGGCATGGTATCTCCCCTGCTGCCCTGGTGGTGCTGATGTGGTGCTGAGTCTGACGTGGTAGAGGGGCACTTACAAAACCAAGTGATTCCCTCGTTTTTCTACAGGTGCAGCAAGTTCTAAAGTGCAACCTGTTTAGCTTTCTGCTCCCATCAAAGACATGATGTTGTTATTTTACAAAGAAAAATGTTCATTCATAACCTTTGGGTTTTCTTTGTCTGAGGGTGTCAGAACCTAACAACTCTAGGTGTGATTTTGAAGTTGTAGCCCAGTGTACTCACTGAAATCCATCAAATAATCCCATTAAATAGGTGGATCTCATTAATAGAAGCAGAGTCATCGTGTAAAAATAACTGCCTTTAAAAATAAGCATCTCCATTTCGCCTGGGATTAGTGTCTTTGGTGGTTTCTGCTCATACTGACTTTTAATAATGTAATACATAGAGCAAATAATAGCATTTTTTAACTTTTACATCACCTTTCTAGACTAAATTTTGTGCTGATAATTTTTGGCCTGTTTTTGTGTTGCTGTGTTGTATCTATCTTCCTGTTCCTTTAAAAAACAAAGAGATCTCACTATAAAGTAACAAGGTACAGAAAATGCTTTATTCAGACGGTTTGCTACAGCTGAATAGTAAACATACTGATATCTCCTACTTGTCTTATTTTCATATACTCAAATATATGTATTTGAAGTGCAAGTGAATGAGGAAAACAATGGATGGTTAGATTGTTAAATTATTTACTGGAGAGTAAATTCCCTGAAAAAAGAAGAGAGACAAGAAACAGAATTGCAGGTCAGCAGTGTCAAGACATTCTGCATTGCTTGTCCTTATCATCATGCAGAATCTTTTTATTAAGGTAGTGCAGAAAGAATAGATTTATGGACTGAAGGTACAATGTTTCATATGTCCATATCCATCTAGATTGACAGTTCCTACCTACATGAATTTCCCAGGAGAGACAGTGTTACTGGTGTCAGTGGATGGCATCATTTACTTCAGTGTTCCATTATTAAATTGATAACAAGATAATTCCTCTGCTTCTCAGAGACATGACAGGTTTTACAATTGTTAACTTTCTTATTGCATGGGATTTGATGTTCTAGGTAGTTTTTAATAAGGAGCTTATTTTTATTTCAGTTCTGCAACAAATCAAAATTTACAAGAATGTACAGAAAAAGAGAAACCAGGCTGAGTGTACAAGGCATCAAAATCAGGCTGGTTTCCAGAGGGTTATTTTTATAGCAGCAAATGTTTGTGCTCACATTGTTTTTCAGTACTGCACATTTGAGTGTATTTGTACAGTACAGAATGTTTGCTGTGCTCATACTCTTGTCTTGTACAGTGGGTGTTAAAAATGTTCTGTACATTGGTAATTCTGGTACTATTTTTTTTTTTTTTTTTTGGGAGGGGGGGGATCATTTCATCAGCCAGTGACCATTCTGAAAAGGAGAGGGTAGCCACAGGTGACAGTGAATAGCAAAAAGAGGAACTTTTCTGCTGGCTCAATGTGGCACAGCTGGGACTGCTCCTGAATCTGAGGCTGTGTGAGAGGCAGGGTTAGAGAGGAAGGCTATTCTACTACTACTAGTACTACTGAGTGTAGGTACCCCTCACTGACAGATGTGGGTCTAATGCTGTGAAACAGTGATGCAGCTGCCAAGAAGTGTGTTTGTGGAGATGAAGGTGCCTTTTCCACTCATGAGCGGTGAACTGAACATCTCATTTTTGCCATTGCTCTAGAAAGATTGTATCATCACTGCTAAACTCCTTCTTACTAAAGGAGCAGGAATTTTGATTTAAAATGTTTGAGTTTGTTCAGACTAGGCAGGTCATGTGGCAAGGCTGTACTGTGTTGTTTTAGAGGAAAAAACGTGTCTTGAAAGGAAGTTTCAGGTCTTTCCATCTGATCCAAACAGACCTTTTGAAGTTTAGCTTGATCAACAGTATTTCTATGGGTATTGAAATCTGGTTCTTAATAAAGTCCTCAATCTCTGCACCCCCTCTTTACATGCCTATTACCCTGTTCCTTATCTCTGTTTCCCAAACAAATAGCAAACTCAGTCCTTCAGCCTTCTTGAAAGCTTCTCTTGATTTTACAGCTTCCAGGGGAGCAGTCTTTAAAGATGATACTAAGAATACTAAGAATCTCTTTCTATTTTTGCAAGGACTGTGCACTTAAAAAGTAAAATACTGTAGATTTTTGTCACTGTTTGAGAAATCAGAGAGGGGTGCATGTGGCCAGCAGCAGTGTCTAAACAGAGCATCTATGGACATGATGCAGAGCTGCCCTCAAGTCTGGTGAAGCAGTAAGAGAAGGGGCAGGCGGGGAAGAGCAAGCAGAAATTTTGGTGGCTGGATTTCCTGAAGTGCAGGGAGATTATGTAGAGGTCTGGAAGAGTAGGTTTAGAACAGATATAGGCTCTGGCCAGTGTGAGGTGGCCAAAATAAATATGGTTATCACCGGCATGAAGATCGAGGATTATTATTTCATTCATATGTTGAGAATTTTTCTTAAATTTGCAGGAATTGACAGTGTTCACATTTAAATCCAGACCAGTGAGACTTTTTTTTCAGACTGTTTGAGTGTACTGAAACTCCCTTACTCCCTGCAGAGCAGTGCAGGACAAATGGTAATTGTCAATGTAGAGTTTTACTGCTCTCTGCCTTTAAATAGATGTGACCCAAACTAGACCCTGTTGGGTTTTTTATCTCCTTCTTTTTGTTTTTAAACTTCTTGCAGTGAATTCTGTGTGCTAGGAAGAAAGATCACTTGAAAATGTACACAGTGGCATACCTCATCCTTATTATTTCTTTTCATTCTATTGCATTCATGAGACGTCCACATAGAGATAATGGATGAGAAAAAAATACATTCACAAGGGAAATATATTCTAGTTTAAGCTTCCAGGGGATTATTATAAACAGGGAGAAAAATATTTTAAGGATTATGAGAAGTACCTTGTCAGTGTTCTTTTAAGTAGAACAACTACTAATGCATTAGTCACAGAATTGTGTGAAATGTAGCTTTTTACTGCTTTAGCTACAGTATATTCATCTTATAATGGTGTCCTAACTAGTACATTACATACCCTCCCCTGCCCACCTCCCTTCCCTCCAACAAAAAACAAGTTTTATTGTGGACCTTTTTGTTCCAGGAGCGATCAGGAAAATGCTGAACACAGAACAGTGTGTGATGCTGCAAACGTGCATCTGTCCCTTTATAGCGTTTGGAGAATTGTCAGCCACGCAGAGCGGTGCCAGGGCACAAAGCCCTGTCGGTGTCACCGTGGTGGCTGGAGGGACAGTCTGCAGGGTGCAGTGCCCCGGGGCATCCCCAGGACAGGCAAAATAGCAGCTTGGCTGCGGGAGGAGCGAGCAGCACTGCCAGCCGTGATCCAGGTCCCACCGTGCCTCAATCATGCACAGTGTGCAGGCTGCCCACACTCGAGCTGTGACAAAGCTGCAATTTAGTCAACCCTCATTTACCACTTACTGCACCTGAGCAGCAGCTTCGCTGTGAGATCTGTCAGGAGTAAGCTGGGAGCGTGGTGCAGCTCACTCTTGTGGCTCAAACCACTGTGATTAACTCATGCCAGGCTGCCACTGAGAACTGCAGGAATCAAAAGGAAGGATGTGCTCCCTTCAGGTGCACCTGGGCTGGGCCATGTGCTGGACTTTCATGAGATATTAAATTTGCAGGGTTGGTAATGTGGTACATGAAGGCACTGAAAAAATGAGTGAGAAGAGACTAAGGAGCCGAAATGTTCTCATTTATTACTTTCCAATAAAACCTCTGCCGTTTATCACTTGTAATTCTTACTTTGTTCCTGCTATTCTCTTTTAGGTAGTAGGAGATAATAGTCTATATTTTCTTTTTAAACTTCCATGTGTGATTTTAGGAGTAGATCCAAACCTCGGGCATCACAGATAGTTCCCCTAAATGTTCACACATGACAGGGATTATTTCTTTTTCGTGGGCACTTATTCCAAATGAAAAGACTGTAAAGGTGTTTTGGGGAAGAACAGTCACTTGAGAAAGGGCAGTTCTGTTAGCACAGAGTGCTGGGGGATATTCTTCCACCTAAGAAATAAGTTTATTTTCAAGTTATAAGAGAACACTGGGGGGGGATAAAACAATAAAATCCCTACTATTTTTAAATTTTCATTATTCCCTCTGAGATCATGGCTTTCCTCTGAACAGTCATGGCAGAAATGTAGTTTTTGTTTTCAATTATTTTTGTTATTGTAAACCACTGCTTCTGTCCAAAAGTATGGGCTTAATTTTAAATATGAATCCTAAAACTAATAAATATTTAATAAACATGTTGTCTTAATTAGCAGCTCTTTGAAACATCACAGATCATGTTCCTCCTCTTTTTTACACTCCCAGCAGAATTTTCAAGTTTCATTAGTAACACTTGATGTAACTTAACTCAACTACTTATGAATCTAGTCAGCCACCCTTGTTGTCTCAGAACTTCCCCCACTGAAAAATTTGGTTTCTTTTAAAGCTCAATTGTGCAGATTTCTGATGTACTTTGGATTGTGACTGCAACTGTGAAAATCCTTATCATGTTGTCAGTGTCTGAGCTGCTGGGTTGTTTTTTTGCTGTAGTTAGTTTATAAAAAGCATGAATTTGACAAGATATGGTTTCTAGATAAATTCCAGTTGCTTTAAATTTTTCTCCTATATAATTTCTTAGACAGATTTGTCACTATTTTTGCTTTTAAAAATTAAAGTAATTTAAAAGAGATTTCTGTTTATTTCCAGAGCCCTCAGTTTATCTTGAATATTTAACTGGGACATAGAGCAGATGTTGTTTCATTAACATTTGACCCATATATCTATATAAGATTTTTGCCAGTTTAAAAAATATATGGTATAGCAGAGAGACTCTTTTTCCCTGTTAGAGGGGAATGAAAGCATGGGCAGTAATAATTGTGTGTGTTTAATGAAGAGTTTGGTCTCATATTTATGCCAGAGGTGAGCACAAATGGGCACCTGCAGGCAAGGCAGGCACTTCATCACACAGGTCCCTTCTCACCAGGCTGCCATCCTGCAAACAGCAGCCAGAAGGGTGGGTGGGTTCATTGTAGAGACCCATCAGAGCAAAATAATGGAAATAATGATGATGGTATGTGGTATTGTCCTTTTAAATTAATAGAATATAAGCTCACCATGTCCAATTTTCTCCATACCTGCCTTACTTTTCAAAGGGTGTTTCCCTCCCTTCTGAAGATGCTAAATACCTCCTCCTTCTTATGGAGATAATTTGGGGTTTACAAGTTTTCAGCCATTGTGTGTGTTGGACAATTTTTCTACACCATGCTTTTCTGTATTTGTTTGAAATGAATGAGTCATTAACCCTCAGCATTATGGGAAAGTTCAAGAGAAGTGTTAAAATGAGGGGGTGACAGATTAAGCCAACCCTAGTATTAATGAGACAGTAAAACTTATTTGGAAAACAAAAAGATTAAAATCAAATGTCACATTACCTGTCAATCAAACTTTCATGTGAAAGTTTCGTGTAAGAGGGCCAAATAAACAAGAGCATGGCCAGATGCTTCTCTATTCTCCTCTCCTAGTGTTTGCTTTGAACACAGAGTGAGCTGGTACACTTCTGCTAAGTTCTATGATATCTTTTCTGATTTAACCTTTTAGCTGCTGCAATACAGTTTTCTGCCACGTTTTTTCTTCCTAACATCATCCTCCTAAGAAGCCCTTCATGCAGGAGCTCCTGGGCAGATTTCTCTGCTTATCTTACCACAAATGTATCAACTGAAGGATTTCAATCTTTGGGTCCAGAAAGAATGATTTTATTTTTGTCTTAAATAGAAATTAGCACAGTGACTTGAACTGGGCATTGACCAGAGGAGTAGTTAACTTTCCTTTAACAGTAATTAAATAGCACTGTATGCAGCAGGTAAGTTGTGTGTCTGGGTACCCCCTCACACCCCAAAGAATCCTATTAGAACTTACTTTACCTAAAAACATGAACCTTAAGAAATATTTTAGAGGGAGCAGCAGCTAGAGGCAGAACCCAGACTTGAAAGGTGCTCAGTGTAATGAGAAGGAAAGGCAATTACACAGAACAGCTCTGGGGAACTGGGGCCAGCTAGTGAGGAGGAAATAAAATCTGCATCGTGGGGTAACGAAAGCTGGAGGTTCCCTGGGCCATTCTCCCACATCCTAAAACTCTCTCCACTTTTGCTGCCTCTGGCTGTCTGTCACTGTCCTGAAGTTTCATGGTAAGAGACTCCAGCCTGGATTTGGTGTATCCTGGGTTCCTGAAGGCAGCTGGAGTGTTGTGTTCATACAGTGCCACATTAGAATGTAAACTCATGCACTGATGTCTTACCTACCTCTAAACAGTCAAAATGTTTCTGTCATTTGTATTAATAGTGAATAACAACTTCATTCCTCAGACCTCATGAGCAAGGATGTCTGACAGTTTCCTGCTTGGCTCTGTGTGTGGGACAGACTTGTTCTCACTCCATCACATGGCACAGATGCACATGGACAGACCTTCTTTAAAAGCCAGGGATATAATGATGGGTTTGTTCCCTGTTTCTTGTCCCCAGTGAAGTCTGCAGCTCTACTTCACTCTCCAGCTCCTGGCAGACAGCTGGTAGTTCCCAAATGCAGGCTGTACAGTTCATGTCTGGAGTCACAGCAGTGTACAGTGTTACAATAATGTGTGTATGCTCTTTCCAGGTTCTGATTGCCAGCATCATGTGCACCTATAACAAGGAAGACTGGACTAAACTTTCAAAAATGGCTGAGGTAATGGTTTCCTAAATGTGCTTTCACTTTTTTTTTAAATTTCTTGGAAACAAGAGCTGCAGTAAGGAATTTCTTGAAAGAAATAGATTCAAAGTGAAAAATGAGAATTTAAAACTGGTCCATTATAATTTGTTTATTCTGTGTTTTCACACAGAATAAACCCTAACCCTAACCCTAACGTAACCCCCCAACCCCTAACCCTAACCCTAACCCTAACCCTAACCTGCTGCCCAGGGTGGGAGACCACGCCCACTGATTATAAGGCCACGCCCCTTGCGGAGAGACCACGCCCACTGATTATGAGATCACGCCCCCTTAAGGAGAGGTCACGCCCACCGGGCATGAGACCACGCCCCTTACTGAGAAGCCACGCCCCCAGGGCAGGCAGCAGTTGAAAATTTCAGGCTCCTGGGGGGGTAAAGATTTTATTTAAATGTTTAAAAGTTTTTAATTTTATTTTTTTTTTTAATTTACTCCCAGGGATTCTGAAATTTTCTGCTGCTGTTTGAAACAGCCAATATTGCCCTCTCCTGCAGCTGTGGCAGCTTCCCTCCTTCCTTCAGCCTTGCCCTGGCTTCTGAGGGGCCAGAGGCACCACACAACCCCAAAGTATCAGCACTCACACCCTCTGCTAGTATGGACATCTTCATGGTCCATCTTTGGCCAAACTAAACCCCAGGATGGTTTTGCTTTCCTGACAGACTTGGCCAATTTCATTCCCTTATCGAGGCAGCAGACCCTGTATAGCTCAGGGGTCAGAGCCCCTCTGGCACACAAACCTGACAGAAGATTGGAGGGGAGAATCCAAGAGCTAATTGAAATCCCAGCTATGCAGTGAAGGCCTGCTTTGGCAGGTTCCTTGTGGCTTTTGGGGCACAAGAAAGGCCTTTAGACCAGAAAAACATACGTGAAAACCCCACACCGAGCACTTGGCTTAAAAGGTGTTGCACTTAATGTTACAGACACAGAATTGCTTTGGGATTCGGCATTTCCTGCACCCACACAAACACATTAAAAGAATTAAGTACAGAGTCCTGAAGCTCAGTTCTTCCAATCCTGTTTTGGTGGTGTCACTTGACATACCAAAATCCACAGCAATACTTCAAAAAATGAAAAGCAACTTGCCCCCTCCCCCTTTTTAAGCTTCCAGTTTAAGAGTCCTTTTAAGAACGGGTTAACGAAGAAGAAGAAAAACCCAAGACCTACTATCAGCTAGTGTGCCAACCACCTGTTTTCCACAGATTTTCATTACACCTGATGGCTTCTCTAAGAGAATAAATTTGTACCCCCAGCCAGCAGGGACAGGTATTTCTGAGCCCATACCTTGCAGGTAAAGGGTCAGAGGAGGAGTGGCACACAGGGATTCAAAAGAGCCCAAGAGAGGTTCAAGTTCACTGTATTTAGGCACCATTATTTGAAACCACAGTGCCCTGCAGCTGCCCCAAGCCAGGAGTTCACAGAAACAAAACCAGCTCCTCCTCCTGCCTCATCTTCTGCCTTCTCTCACCAAGGGAGAATCACATCATGCAAAGGAAAATAGAGAAGATGGTAACACCAGTCCAGTGCCCCAGCATGGCTGGCACCAGGGTTCATTCCCTCCTCTGGCTGATGGACCTTAAACCCAGCTGCTGTGGGATTTAAGGAGCAAAGCCCAGCTTTGCCACTTGCTGTTCCACTCCCTCCCAGGTTTGCAGAGCTGGAATATTGCTGGGCTCCATATTACATCCCAGAGCAGCAGCCCTGGGAGTACTGCTCAACACCAACCTGACTAGTCAGCCTCACACTCCTCCAAGGGCAGAAAAACCACAAATAAAAAATGGATAGAGGCCTGCTAGTTTGACAGCACCAGAAGAAATTTTGAATATGAAACTCTTGAATATTTAAAATATAAAGGGCTCATTTAATGCTGTTCTAGTTTTAATACAGACTTTCAAAAATGATAGCTGAGAAAGTCAGCATATATACTAACAGTCAGCAGGCTTTCTATAATATAAATCCAATCTTACAGAAATGCAAACAGACTATGCACCTGAAATTTCTATTCAATTTGAGGAAAAAACTATTTATGTACCTGTGCCCATAGGGAGTAGTATAAGAAATACTTATTAGGACTGCACTAATTTTATTCAGAAAGGTATCTATATGAGATGCTTTTATATGAGAAGCAGAGTTGTTATGTTTAAATTAAAGTGTATGTTCCAGATAAAGTATGTAGAGGAAATTAAAAGCATAGTATTAACAATTTTAAGCAAAGAAAAAAATTACCTTGTCATAATTGCTGGCATTAGCTCAGATTTAAATGTTTAAATTATACATATGGTTTTATATGTGTATGGATACAGGTGTGGATATTTTGAATTTGTGTTTTCATATGGCAGAAAGTTTGGACATCATTGTTGCTTTATTCAGTGTCCTAAGCCCTCCTGTGGTTACGTGGGATGACACTTCTCGATTTTCTTTGAGCATTTTAAACCTATGAGGAAAAAGTCACTTTGGGGACTTAGGGAAGTGAAATTAAACATTATCAGTAGTTAGCTTGGTGATCTTCAGCACTATTTCAATTTATACCTGTATTTACCTAATTGACCATGAAATCATATTTTGGAATCTGTGCTTGACAGAAGCAGTGCCCCTTTTAAACTGATTAAGATGAATGGCTTTATTGTGCCGTTTGCTCCCGTTTTCTTAATCCAGTGGTACTGCTGTCCAACTTTGAGACACACATTTCCAATCTGTGCTTGTATTTATGCTACCCCTTTAGAAAAAAGGTGGTTGTTTAAATGCAGTCAGTGATGTGTAAGCTGTGTGATAGAGCCTTGTTCTGGGAGCAGTTGTTGGAGAGCAGCAGCAGCTTGGGGCGCCCCAAAGAGCAGGGATGTGTGATGCATAGCATGCTGCCTAGGAGGTAAAAGATGTGGCTTCCAGAAGAGCAGAAGCCCCAGAAGGTAGCAGAGTGTCTCAGCAGGAGGACGACCTATTCATCCGAAAGGTCAGGTTGTCAGGGAGGCCGGCAGCCCCGGCTGGCCGGGCTGGAGCAGGAGGCTCCTGCAGTGATGGATGGCTTCTCCCTGCTCCCGCACCTCGGGACTGCTGAACCATGGCCACGCAGCAGCCCAGGGCACTCAGCTCAATAAGAGCAAAATGCAGATGCACAGCAAAGCCCTGGTTAGAGCTGCTGGAAGGCAACAGGAGAGATGTTCGTGTCAGGCCAGAGCAGTTCAGAAGGAAGAGGAGCGTGTCTGTGTGCTGCCCTCGGACAGCTCGGCTGCTTCCCCTTTTAATTGTAACTAACAGAGGGCAGTGAGCAGGAATTACCATGCATAATATGTTTGTTTAGACTTTTTTATTAACCTCTTGTTCTTCAGAAACAAATTTACTTAATGACCAAAGCTATGGCACAGTACAGGCGCTTGCAGAAAATTTGGAGACTGAATCCACTAAAGGAAAAAGGAAAAATTTATTACTGACTTACAGTTCTTCAGAGCACAGCAACACCTGTGTAACACTGCCTGCCAAGCTCTTAGTGCTGCTCTTAGGCCCTGTAATTACATTTAATTTTTTAACATTTTCCAGAACCAACTCTATTCTGCTCATATCTTTTAATTTTTTTTTTTTTTTTTTTTTTTACTCTAATTCCTTAAGAATCTTTGGAAACCACATCAGTTTTTGAAGTTTTTATCTCTAATGATCAACATGCTTCTTTTCTAGGGTATCATAACCATAGCTTTTTCTCTTAAAAAAGAAAAATAAGTCAAATGTCTGAAGAAATCTATTTAACATGAACAGTAAATGCTACAGAAAATAATACATTACTTGAAAATAATTTTTTATTTTTTGTCCTTCCACTTGTTCTGTAGGTCGCTGGTGCTGATGCTCTGGAGTTGAATTTATCATGTCCTCATGGTATGGGGGAGCGAGGCATGGGACTGGCCTGTGGGCAGGTAGGACTGTAACCACAATCTCTTTAATGCCTCTCCAGCAATCCTGCACTGCCACGTTGGTAGTTACACCTCAGGGGGCAAGACACAAGCAGCAGATTACCAGCTTGAGATTTTTTTAGGTTGAATGTGTTTAAATATTTAGTGATGAAAAAAAAAAAAGAAGCTGAGAGTGTACAAAATGCTTAGTTTTGCTGAGAACAAAAATGCATTATGTATTTGACAAGGAATATGATGAAAACAATTTCAAAAGAGCACTTAGACAGAATTTGTTGATTTCCATTTCAGTGCCCTGTAGATGTCTTTTAAATCACGAGCTAGTAATTACTGCATGTATCAGTAATGAGTTTGAAGGACATGAGATATGCATGCATTTCAATTTCACAATTTTTAGCACATAAACCTAACTGTATTTCAGAATCCCAGAAGAGGAGCCTGTGTTCTGTAACCTATAGATTTGTTGGCTGATAGGGTTGAGATTGGAATTGTCCATGCCTGATGTCTCTGCCATGTAGAAACATGTTGCAGAGTTTATCAGTACATCCCATGACTTCAGTTGGGAGAATGTGTGTTGTTTTGTCCATGAAAAGAGAATATGCACATACAAACCCTCATTTCCATACTAATATCCTTTTGAAGTTTGTAGATTTTTGTATGTTTTGGTGATGGTTTGAGATTTCTTTTGGCTGTGAAAAATGACAAAATATGGTGAATTGACAGTCTCTGAAAAATCTTGGTTCACAATCTATCAGGAGAGATATTCTGGAGCTTGACCATCAAAGTTTCCGAATTATGAAGCCTGTTTGATTTCCCATCTTAATATATTTTGGGGACAGGGAGAAGTTGCATAACAAAGCCATTCACTTTCCAAAATGAGGGAGGCAATAGGAGCTGCAATCAGTGCAACACTTCAAGTGGACACACTTCAAGTATGGCTTTATCATAGCAATACTGTCAGGCACAGTGCCCTGGCCATTTTATTGTTTTCTGTGAAAAAAATTATGTCAATGTGGTCCATGCTGTAGATTATTATTTTTAATGAAAGTAATCTGGATGCTTTTTATGGCCAGTGGTAGTTTACTGAAGTTATGATTAAAAATGGGAGAGGATAATAAAAGCCCTCCAGGATAACACTAGCAAAACAGTAGTAGTTATTATTAATTTTTTTTCCCTGAATTGCATTCAACAACCAATTGCTATTTTAGCCAGCTTTATAAGTTTTTGAAGAAATTCCCTCCCTTCAGTCTGCAGAGCATAACTCAGAAGTTTGGTGTGTCCCTGCCTGAGAAGGCAGGACAGTGTGGAAGGTGCAGCCTGCTCAGGGAGAGCCCTGGAGGTTTCACACAGAAACTGAAACAGACTCCTTTCAAGCATGGGTTTTTTATTTTTTTTAGGTATGTGTTATTTCCAGCTCTCAGTGGCTGCAGTAATGTATGCATGTGAAGTTGCTTAGATGTGTAGTCAGTAGGGAGCTGTCTGGCTACATGAGTTTTTACATATCTTTCAGCTGTTGTAAAATCAGAGAAGCAAATGCAAAATCTGAGCACTCAGGGCTATCGTGTGGATTTGTGACTCTCCATGGAGGAGATCAGATCTATAAAGAAAGAAGATTACTTTACATATACATATATGTTTTTATAATAATAAAATTTCCTCATACAATATGGATAGTCTTTGGAATGTTTAATATATATTATTCTTGCTTAAACATTTTCCTGTGTTTCCTTAACTGTCTCTTCAAAATGAGAGCTCAGAAAGGAATCAGCTTCTTTAGATGAATAAATGAATAGAACAAGCCATGTTTAGAGAGCCAAATCCTGAGATTCTTCCTCAGAGTTGGTTAAAATTAAATTATAGTGATTTAAAATGTAGATTATTGAAGTAAAGGGTGGGGATAAACTGGATTAAGTAATGATATGTGCAACAAGATTTATCAGTAGCCCTTCAGGGGTCTTCCACATACAGTGGCCCCTGGAGGCCCCATCAGAAGATACAAAAGTGCTAGATAGTATTTTGGTATTTTAGTTGTGGTTTTTTTTTTCCCCCAGAGCTGAAGTCAAATAGGTCATACACAGGTGGTGTGGGGAGGCCAGGGCTCAGATATGCTCTGGAAAAAAACCACCACTCGATATCTGGAAGTCAGGGCATGAGGCTTTGAGAGGCAGAGCAGCTTTCCTGGTTGTACAGTGAAGCAGGTTTTCTTAAATCTTTTTGATAACATAATCCATGTCTTCATAGGAATTTTTTTCAAGGATTAGGTCTCTTTCATGCCCTAAGCACATTAAATCCTCAGGAAACTACAGAAATTGCTGAGATGAAGAATAATGGCAGAAAACTACGTATTTTTACTATTTATAATGTCTAACATGTTCTGCCTTTTTGTTGTTGTTGTTTAAAAAAAAAAAAAAAAAGGAAAGAAAGGTTAATTACACTGTCTACTTTTTCTTCTCATTCCAATTCCTATGGTGTGCCTTCAGGGTAAATGTAGAAATCTGGGAACATCAGATTTGTTTTTTTCTTTATCCTATTTTGTTGTCTAGTCTCAAACGCTTTCACTGTTTTATATCAACTGCAAATTAAAAAAGAGTCTGGTGTATCCAAATTATATATATATATAAATCGGTTCTAAGCATGGTTATTTGTTTTATACTGAATTACAGTTCTCAGCTTTTATTTGATTTTAATTCCAAGTCATTAGTGCAGACACTCTGGCGCCCAAAGAGCATAGCTAGCCAGAGGGTGATATTAAGAGGTATCTGTATTGCTGCCAATAAGTTACTTAAAGCTGGTTCTGTATAAAATGTCAATTATATTTACTGATGCTGATTAATGATAATAAAGTTAAGGTTTGTATTCTTTCAGGACAATCTGCAACTCCATAAAAGTGGCTATTATTAAAAATTGTAATAGAATTTGTCATTAAGTTTGCCAGTGCTAATGCACAGATTTTCTTTGAATCAGATAACCTGTGTGTACAAAACATTTAGTAGTAAACGTAAAGACAACATAGTGAACAGCAGATTATTAAAAAAATTACAGTGCTGCTTTCCCACTCTAGTTAATTCCTGTAGTGATCTTAGCATAAAATTATGAAAATAATAACTCAGGAATGTGAGATGGTAGCACTCACATTTCAGCATCTGACTTGTGGTGGTGTATTTGTGGTGCACTTTTTGTCCTTCACTGGAAACAATGCAAAGATGTATTAATTTTTTTTTTCTTACTTACCCTTCTAAAATGTGGCATTGAATATTCAGAATTATTAATGTCATGTGAAACCAACAAATTTAAGTGTTTGTCTTTTTGATTTTGCTCTAAAGGTCAACAAGTCTCTCCAGCTGCTCTGCCTGGATAATAATAAATAGTTAAATAGAGTCAGTAATCTGGTTTTTCTTTGCAATCCTGCTATGATGAAACCCAAGGTCTGAGACCTGTAATGTGCATTTCCCAAGAAATGTTAGAAGAAGATTGATTAGGACAAGTGATACCCAAAGTCTTCAAATTTATCAGTGAGTCTCTTTGGCCATGAAAAACCACAGAGGGAAGGGAGGAGCAGCCTACAACTGCCTGAGAGGTGTGACAAAGATGCTGCAAGAGTAGCTGCAGAGAGGGGAAGATTATTCTGTCATGTCAGATGACACACAAGGGGCAAGTTGTGGGCTCAACGTTTCAAATTGTGCATTAGGAAAAGAATTCTGCAAGAGGATGATGCAGATCAGGAATGTGTTGTCTGGTGGAGCTGTGTACTCTCAGTTTCTGCAGTTTTTAGGGCTCAGGCAAGCAAAGCTGTGGCCAACCTCACTGGTGGTGGTGTTAGTCCCACTGAGAGTGGGACCTCCCAGCACCTGCCCTCCTGGAGTCCTTTCAGACAACCATTTCTGTGCTTTCACCCTGTTCAGTTCCTAACCACAGGCCTTGTATTCTTTGTGCCAGGAATAGGGAATGAGTACTGGATGAAAGAAAGCACAAGGACTCGGGTATTCACTTGGAGTGACATAATCAGTATGAACAAGGTCTCAAGTCAAAAGCAGCTAATCTCATATTCAAAGATCTCAGCCTTAGAATTATAAGCAAATATTGTAAAATTTAATAGCATCCTGATATATAACTATTTCTTATTAATTACTCATACTTCTAACCTCCAAAATATAAAAAAACTTGCCTATCTCAGCATTTAAGCTCTAGTGATTTTTTTTAGTTTATATTGCATATGTCTCTTGTGAGCACTGAATCCCAGATTTTGGTGGTTTGACTATGCAGATCATATGTAAAATGAACTTGCTTTGTGGTTCTTTTCTTACCTTTATTTTCATTTTCCTTCAATTGTGCTTTCTACAGTCTCTGCTGCTGGCTGTGCTTATGTTTATTGCCTGCAATTAGGAGGCAAGTTTCATAAAAGCCTACATTGCCTCATTCAGAAGACGACAAATCTGTCAAAAACAAAAAGAAAAAAAACCCCAAAGCCCTGGTTACTCTGCAAAGATGAGAGCTGACTGCATGGCACAATTAGATTTGCTCTGCTGTACCTTGGAAATGGGAAAGATGAGGCTGCTTTTTAATTGAAGTGCACAGCATAGCATGCTAATTCGCTGCTGCTCTGCCAGCAAGGAGCTTGAAGTATTTTAAATAAATGATGCCCCAAACAGAATTTGATTATATCTGTGTTCATGTGACATTCTACTATCAGCCTACAATAATATCCTGGTTAAGTATAATTCATTGAGTCCTGCAGGCAGTATTAGTTCTCGCTCTTCTCTTCTGTATCAGTTATTGCAGCAAATTAATGGGAAGTACAGCAGAGTGCTGCTACACTGGGCTGTAGCAGCAGGGTGGACATTGCTACCCAAAATCCAAAATAAACCAGTGTGAGTGAGGTTCCTGTTGGTGTTTGTGGTGGGGTTTCAGGATTTGGATGTCTTGTTCTCTTGCATTGGCCACTTCCACTTTTGGCTGGCTCTTCAGAATATAGTCCTAGCTGATCACAGTCTCTTTGTGTCTGCCACTGCCCTCTTGCTTTGGGGCATGTCTTGACCAAATGACCTCTTTCAGTTGTGTTTCTCAGAGTCCAAACTGTTTCAAAGTAAGTTCCATAAAACTGGAGATTGAGGAGGGAAGGGGAATTGCTGCTGCCCAAGCAGATGAAGAGGAGCCTTGATATTTCAGCTGAGCTAAAAGCTCAACAGAGGCAAGAAATTCAGTTCCTGAGAAAAAAGGATTCCTTGGTTGAGGCAGTGATGCTGTTACTCTGTGTGTGCAGGGATGTGCTGCACTGGGCATTGTTTTGCTGGGAGGGAATCTGGGGTGTGCAGGGAGAAGGGAGGCTGCAAATTGCCTGATTCAACTCCAGCAGATGTAGACTTGAGCACACTTTTTCACAGGTCAGGGGATGTGTTGTGTGGGTAGGAGAAGCTTGTTGGCTTTATGGTCACTCATGGGTAGGTGACATCATTCACCTTCCTCCAGTACCTGAGAATTCATTTCTTTTCTGTTACCATTGCAGGATTCAGGTGTAATTAAATGTTGGGATTTAAATGGATTTCTTGCATGTGTCCTTCATGTCCTCATATATTCCATGTTTTAAAAGGAGACAATACTTAATAATGAGGTACAACAGTTAATTGGTATTTTGTCTAAAGAATTCTGCTTTTTATACACTCAAGGAGAAATGAATTGAAATGCAAAGTTTAATAAATTCATCATCAGAACTCTATTCTGTAATTTCATATTGTGGTTTGACAACATTTAATCCACTGTTATTGCTTTGAAGGATTTCTAATTGAATTACTCAAAAGACAAAATGGAAAATAAAAAGGGATTATAAATTCAGCAGTAATGTTAACAACACTACCAACTTACTGAAAGTTTTTAATGACATGCTATGGCTGTTAATAAGGTTTTAAACACTGGCATTCTCTACAGAATGTATTTTCTTAGCAAATGTAAAAGTGATTCTCTTTCCTTGAAAATCATGAAGACATGAAAGCAATTTGGGTTTACACTTATTTTCAATCTTACTATGATGGAAACATTTCTGCTGAAATTCACATTATGGGTGACAGATGTCACAGAGGTTAGTTTGGTCACAACATCAGTGACCTGGCACTGTGTGGCTGTTTTAATGACACTTCAGTAACCTAACAGCAAAACAGTATATAGTGTAAAAGAGCAACCCTTCCCCCCTCCCCTCTCCAACCAAATAGCAACCTGTACTTGTTCTTGAAATTGTATTTTAATGCCCTGAGAATTTTTGGATACGGGATTGCACTATAAGGCATTGCAGTTTTTTGTGGCCATGATATCTGGTAAACAGGATTTACTGGAAGGAAAGTGATCATCAAGAAATAGCTGTGCAGGTAAAATAAAATATTTTAAGATTGTTTATCTCAGTGCACAATAATATTTTTTTCTTTCTGTGGTTTCAGTTTTATGCCAGTGTTTGATAAAGTTAATTAGCAACATTAATTAGTCTCTTCACTGCCTCCACAAGAGTTTTCAGGATTAGACTCATATTTATTTAAATTTTGCCTCAGCTCCTAGGAAAGTTAGACAGTTTGCTGGGAAGCTTGCTCTGTATAGTAGGCCAAATCTGAATAAATGCCCACTTGATGAACATTTTAAAACTGAGTGGCAAATTCTTCTCAGAGCATAGATTTTAAATTCCCTAGTTCTGTGTTTCAAAGGTTTATGCTTTCCTCAATTATTTAGTATTTTCTGCCTTATTATGATAGGAAAGGACAGAGCTTGCCTACCTGACCACAGGAGAAAGCTATTTGTAGCTGCAGCCTTCACAAATTCGAGTTCTGTGCTTCCCTTTAGAATATTTCATGTATGACGTAAACCTAATCAAACCCTGGTGCCTTCTAGCAGGTGACCTCTGCATGAACTAAAGAGCTGAAATATTATTTAATCATGCTGCATACCACTTTTTACAGTGCTATGAGCAGCATTAGTTTGGCTAGCTAGAAACAACCAATATAAAATATTTTGTTCTGTCAGGGGTAAAAAGGCATTTTTATCAGTCAACACTTTACGTACACCAGCACTGTTAAATAAATCTTTCTAGTCAGTGTGTCCAAGAATTTTACTAAAGGTAAATGTGCAGTTTTGTATTTTTCATTTGAAATATTTAAGCCCAGTTGATACTGGAACAAATGATTTGGTAGTTTGGACTGCCAATCTGCACCTCAGCCTTTCAGACCAACTATTAGTGATCTTTTTTTCTGAAAACCAATGAAAATCATCTTACTTAAATGCCTTTAATATTGCATTAAAATCAATAGCTGTAAATACTCATTTTCTAAAGTTTTAACAGACCTATTGCAACAAAACAAAGGACAGTTTTCCCTCTCATGTAAGGTAACTATAAAGAAATATATAATGTCTTATAGTTAATTTTTAAGGTAGAAATTTTTCAAACAGATGTTTCTTCTGGTTGCTCAGAATAACGTTTTTAAATTAAAGATAAGTGAGACAAAACCCAAACAATCAGGGTAAGAAAAAACTTTTATGTCTCAACCACCTACATAGAGAGAGGAATCAGTTTTCAAAATAAATTCAGTTGTTTTCCTTTTTGTGCTGGGGAGGAAACAAAAAGCTTTTCTGTAATCCAAAAAAGGAGCAATTACAAAGCAGACTAAAGGCAGCAGCCAGCCTTTCAAATCTCAGTTCTGCTTGATTTTGACATCCCTCTAATTGTTGTTCTTGCTCCCAATACAAATACATGTTTTTTACTTTTCTGTACTGGTCAATCAAAAATCTCCAGCTCATTTTTGACCTTGTCCACTCGGGGGTTTTCAGTCACGAGCTGCAGCACCATCACAGAAGGGATGTAGGAGTGCCGTGCTGCTAATAAGATGCCCAAAGAGCATCTCCCACACAGCACTTTGATAAATGTATTCTTGAGCTGGGATGCTGACCTGTGTTAAAGTGGGCAGCTTTTAGAGGAGATATGTGAAAACCCATTGGAGTGGGTTCTTTTTGTGTGTTTTTTGACATATGTTAAGCATCATTCGTTTGTGCAGCTCCAGTAGAGTACTACAATAAGAAACACCATAACAAGTTGCTTTTCGATTTTTTTTAATAAATTGAGGCAGTCAGAGATTATTTTTCTTGTGCTTTTAACATCTTTCAAAGGTTATAATTGAAGAGTGAATGTAGGGAGGAATAGTTGTGATACTGAAGGAGAGGAAGAAAGAAAAGGGAAAAAGGGATCTGCTAAAATTAAAAAAATTATTGAAATTCTGATTCTGTGGAAACCCTTTATGTGTCTTTTAAGGTTTATTATATGCTTTTATTTTTCTATGTATACCAATTTGTTCTTTCAGTTTTTCAAAGTAGTCTGAGAAGAGCCTTCCTTTGACAAGTAGGAGCCCCAGTCTCTTGTTGGCTTTTCTCAGTGCCCACTGTTATCTCCCTCAGGAGAGACAGGGTCTCAGAGTTATGACTTCTCAGTTCAGCCATAACCAAAACCTGGACCTAATCCAGAGTGACTTGATTTAGCCCAGTGACACGTTGGTATCACTGGAAGAAAAGGAGAATCTCAATTAGGCTCCCCTGAGTGGAAGTTGCGGTGACAGATCTGAAGGAGCAGCTGATGAAATTTTGACACCTTGCTTGCAGCTTTATTTTAAATTAATAAAGTCCAAACGTCTAGGAAAGGAGCTAGGTGACAGGAGTTTTTTAGTTCTTATAACTTACCACAGGAAAAAGAAAGTTCAGTCAGGTCTCTCAGTTCTTGCTTAGATTTTTACTTTGGCAAAAACATCTATGAATTGGGAGTCATTACTCTCTGTAAGGTTTTTTTTTTCACCCCATTAAATTTAAAGATAAAAATATAGTCTTTACATGGTCTTGAATGTTAATGTTTTTGCCTAATTGATAAGTCTATAACCAAAAGAATGTAGTCTGCAAAAATGAATGTGAATTTTCCAAGCTATACTTCTACACCTTTATATGCAGTATTTGTAAGCAAAAATGTGCCTGTTTCACTAGTAGGGCATGCTTAGTTATAAAAGTCATATGATATCTTTTCAGTTTAAAAATATTACAGTTTTTGTTCAAATTATAAAGAGAACATTTTGCTATGTAAAAACAACATAAATGTCTTCATTTAGTCAGTAGGCTTATTTCAAAAGACTTTTTTAAAGGAGGGAGCATTTTAAATTGTGTAAGAGAGTAGAAAATAAGTATGTCCTTGAATTAAATCAGTGAACAATAGTCACAATGCACATTGTTGCTATGGTAGTTTAGTTAAATGGTAACTATGTGGAATTTGCTTAATTTTTCTCATCTGAATGTCTGATCTTTTAGAAATGCTTCCAAAAACCCCACCTCTAAAATCTCCCTTCACATTGAAAAGACCTCTTGTCTCAAAGTGCAAGTTAATTAAAAAAAGCTGTAGGCTTAAGTAGGATGAAACATTTTTATTGTCCTAGAACAAAATATGAAATTAATTATGTTTGGATGTTTTGAATTTTTATCCTGAATGGGATTTTTCTGTACCATTTTGTAGAAGATATTTGATGAGATTTTGAATTTGGGGGGTTGTTTTTTTTTATTTGGCTAAGCTAGCAATACAGTATTGACTGGGAAAAAGTCATGAATTCTATCATTATCTCTAAAAGTTTATTGTGTGGCATTGGTTTCACATCACATCACATCACATGATGGATTCTTGCTGGAGGGATATAAGCTCTCAACCAGCAGCTACATTTTTGTGAAGCTGACCAGGCTAACCCAAAGCCTCTGATGTAATTTAGGCCAGTTTTTTTAAATTTTTCCTAATATATATAGATAGCTTCACATACAACTGTGAAAACTGCTATTCCTGCCTTAGGTTAAACTGCTTCATTTCTTTCTTTTTGACAGCTGCGGTCAATAGATGTTGACCAAAAGCTGTCAAATTCCTGAGAAATGAGGAAGAATTTTTTACTCCTGATGAGAAGTGGAGAGTTATTCATCTTCTATCCTGGGAAATCCTTCCCTTATTCTGACAGGCTTTAAACAAATTGTTAGTTCTAATTAAGTTTGGAATGGGACAGATGCACCACCTAAACTGCTCCTTTCTAGGATATAAGAAGGCAGTAAAATTAACCATGAGGTTCTGCAATGGTTGCTCTTGCTATAGTGATTGACTGTAATTCTCAATTTAGGTACTGTGGAAATTTTCTGTAGGTTTAGAGACAGTTTTATGAAGATAATGTTGGGCCTCTCATAGGAGCAAGGAGAAGAGATAGTTGTGTAAAGGATAAATAGTAAAATACACGTACATAGGTAAAGTTAGGATTTTGTCTGAGAAAGGTTGCATTTTCAGTCTTCCCACTACTGTATGAGTCCTTGTCCTGTTTTTAGTGAGATAGAACTGCCATCATTATTTTGGAACAGCCTGAAGATTGCAAGATATGGTCCATTTTCTGTAGTACTAATTAGATAAAATCAACTAATGTGCTCTACTGAGTGTTAATCTTCCTTATGAAGTTCCTGGGGAAAATTCTGAACAGGTTTGGTTTGGTGGGGTTTTTTTTTATGACATCTTCCAGACTGCTATTTGTATTCTTTCTATATATATTCACATATGTACATGTACATGCACTAACACACGTGTTTCCCAAGGAGTGTTGCATAGTTAACAAACACATTTGTTACCCTCAAGGAGTTGTAATTCTATCTTCTGCATAATTCATATGTTCTGAAAATCTATTTAAATCCAGGTATTAGAAATATTGTTAATGTGTAAAGTATCTCGTGGTTTAAGGTAGTCCAGAGAATCAAGTGCAGTTTTCTGCCAGACAAACCTTTTCAAGTCCTTACACAAATGATTTTTGCAGAACTGGGCACCAAAGCAAGGTGAGTTGTAGGAGGTGCACCTCAGGCTATCTGACTCTCCTCTCTCCATTCATTGAGCAGGTATAATTGTAATTCTCTGCCTCAGAGAGGTGTTCTGAATACAGTGTGAAGATTATGCAGTAACAGGACAGTGCAAAAATGAGGGCCCTGAAAGAACACTGAAAATAGGTCACAATAAAAATTTCCAAAAATCTGCAGCCAGACATTTCTGTGGTAATCTCATCATGGTTTTGTTTCTTTCCATGAAACACAAGAGGAGGTGACCTGCTCTGCACAGCATTTTCACACTGCTTTTTAAGCATGCAGGATGTATCTGCCTTGGGGTGATAGGACAGGGGATTCATCTCATTACTGATGCCAAATTCAATCAGTAGACAACTTGCTGCTTTAATTTCTGAGGACTTATACTCATAGTTATGGTTGTAGTTAAGCTTATCATGTGATCATTTAGAAAAAAAAAAGGTGAATAGTTGTTTTTCCTCTGGTATATCTACCCATTGGCAATGAGTAGTTAGGATTAAAAGCTTCATCTAGCCCAAGGCTATAATGAATATTCAGGAAAAATGATTCTGTACTGTTGCTTAGGGAAGTAAAAAGACAACCCCTGTAACATTCAAATCCCCTGTGCCTTTGGAATAAACAAGCATTATTTGATTAACAGGAAGACAGAAGACACGCTGATGTACAGCTTATACCAAAAGAGACTTTATATGGTATTAAATTACCAACAGATTCTTTTAGGTACAGTGCATGAATCAATATTATGTTTTAGCCAATGATAATTTCACCAAGCTTTTGTTTAAAAAAAATTTAAATTCAGAAGATAAACAAAGTGTGCTGGCAATGGATGTTACAGTCCATTGGAGCATTTGTTCATTCTTCTGGATTGACACACACTGCAAAATTATGCTACACATTCTATTACAATCACACTGTATTATTATTAATGAGAGAACCAACAAACCCAGTTATGTGTCATAGAAGAAAATAATTTTTAGTAACATGGCAGACTCCAAACTAAAAACGTACAATCCTCTACTAAATTAAGTAGAATAATATAATATTTAGTTCATATTGTTGGTTTTGTGAATACAAATGTCCAGCTGTTTTTACAGCCAGTAAGATTTTACATATCAAGCCTTTTAGAAAATATTTCTTGACTATGCAGGCTTCATCAACCACTTTATCAATGATAAAAGCTGCAGGCACTTTCATAAACTTAGATAAATGTGAAAAAAGATATTTGTGTTGTATTAGCACTGACAGTATGTTTTATAATGTGACTTACAGGCCTTAAGATTCATTCTTTCACAAGTTACATGCTCATCCTTGAATGTTTTATAAATCCAAGAAAGAATTGGAAATTTGTGAGCTAGGGCCAGTCTTTCTGAAATAAAAGTAGGTGGGAGGTCCTCAATCAGTCAAATGAATTTGGCAAAATGAAGCCTGTAGTAACCTCTTCAAAACTAGGTTTTGGTATCATGCTAACTCATTTTGCTAAATTTGTGCCTAAATTTAAGTCTTTGCTGAATGGGACAAATTAATATTCTCAAGAAATCTGAAGTTTTGAGCTGCATTTCTTTAGTCAATGATTGCATTTAGAAGTGAATTCTCTATTTCTAATCACTTTAGTGTTTCTCAAAATTGTGTTCTTGTGTGACCTCTGCAAATTGGTCTTAGTCTAAAGGTGAGCAAGCTTCTGTGAAGATGTTGTGCACCATCCAGGGAGCTTCCCATGGATTATAAAAATGTAGGTTATTAATTTCCTATGAAAATTTTCTGTCCAGTGACATCAATATCTTCTGATTTCAGCCATCTGATTGCTTAGAATGCATTTTTCCAAGTCCTTAATGCAAATATAGTAGGGAATTACAAAATTTATAAATTAACAAATAACTTCTCTTAATGATCTAAAGAAGATCTGCGTTAAAACCAGATAAGGTTATTATTCCTCTTTGCAAAAACATTAGTTGTCTGTAGAGCACAAAAGCTCAGGTATTCTCAGGCAGTGACTCCATGGCAGAAATCCCTGTGGCAGCAGGGAGGAGAGGAGGAGGAGGAGGGTGGAAGAATGGATCATTGGGATGTTCCAGCACAGCTCCATTGCACTGTCAAGGGAAGCAGCAGGATACAGCCTGTGTGTGCAGCTTTGGGTGTGGCACAAGGGTAAATGGCATCTTTTAAAGTTAGCCAGCTTTATCTTCATACAAGAGTTATTTATTTATTGTGCAAATTAATTGGATAAAACATAATGGGGAAAAAAACCCTTCAGAAATACCTGTTTGAGTTCAGAGTTGACAAATTTAATGAGAATTCTAATTTGTTTTGTATAAAATTAATCACGTTTCCAGTTTCTATCAGTAACTGTCTCACTATGCAACAAAGCATTGTTTTAACTTTTGTTTCATTTTTTCAATGTTTACTCACTAAAAATTCCTTTTTTTCCCCCTGGAATATTTAGTGGAATAGGATGAAAGATTTTATGTCCTTCACTTAAATTTTTGAATTATCTTCCTATTAATTTACCTGTGATTTTATGAATTCCAAAAATGGGCAATTTTCCAAGGCTGATACAAGTGAGCCTTTCCAAAGGGCTTTTTGTAATCATGTGCAGTCAGATATTTAAACTGTTTACTAGCATGAGAAATAGAAGACCATTCCATTGCATTAATTGCATTAATCTCGGTGCTTGAGAAGTAAAACTGATTAAAAATAAAGATCTTTACTTACTTTCAGAGAAGAAAACCCCAAACAATTATTGTTTATAATGAAAGACAAACTGGTTATATTGTCTTAGGTAGGATGAAAAACTGGGCTTTACATCTGCCAAGAAGTTATTCAATGTGGTTTAAAATAATTGTATATTTCAAGGCTTTAGTGTGTTGGAGTAAGAATTTTTATGGCAGCACTATAAGCACATCGAAGTCAGCATAATGAGTTATGTGGTGCCAACATCCTGAGCATTATCACAAGGATTTCTAAGGAGAAGAATTAACATAGAGGGTGTACAATTCATGTCTTCTAGAGGGTCTCTCATTTCTGCACTGGGCCTCAAGGAAATTCAAAACAGAAATGAAAGTCAAAGCTGCAAGTACTTTCATAGTGCTGGTGCAGGGTTTCATACATATTTCATGGCAGCTGCATGGGCAGGAGATCACCCTTTTTATTGGGATGCCAGAGCTAAGTCCTAGGATTTTACTATTCATGTCAAGCACTGTAAACTTTCTAGGAACACAGCCTGTGGGGGTTCTGTTTGTATTTACCCATTGTGTAAAAAGGGAAAACAACAATGGGTTGTTTCCTGTCTGTTCACTAGACTGGCAACCTTGGTGTCTACTGGATTGTTTTAAATTAAATTTCATTTAGTTTCATCCCATTCTCAGTTAATACGTAGCAATGCAGCTTTCTGAGTTTTTGCCATATCCAAATGGGAGAAGATTATTCATATATGACAGATTTAATTGTCCAAGATAGTGATAAAGACTTAGTAAATGTAAATAATTGCAGCAGTACCAATTAGCCTACTCATAGGTAATACTTGTACTCAATCTTGTAATGGCACTTGTAATTCAATTTTTAACCAAAATATGCACCACATTCCATATGCATCAGTATTGCAAATTTTAAGGTATTAGAAGAGCATTATGAATTGCCCACAGAAAAATGAAACAAGAGTTACATTGAACAGGACCCTTGGTACGTGCCTGATGCAGGTGTTAGTTCCACTGTGCTGTCCTCAGTGGGAAGGGTAGTTGATTACTGTCAACATGAGATGTTTTCCATAAGAGAAGTCAATGACTGGAAATCAGGAAAAGCCAACACTTGGAAGATTTCGATTTCTGGCTTTAACAGAGAAGATTTTGATCTTTCATTTATACTAGGGCCATCCCAAGATATTCTCAGAGCTCAAAAATGCTGAATTGCATTCTGATAGCCCTGCAACCTCGATTCATCCTTGTTCTGATCCAGGTATAATCAGACTGCTTTGGGTTCACATTATTTTATAGGATACTGCTTGTTTTTAATGTACCATACATACAGTGAGTTATTAAAACTGGAAAGTAGTTTTGAAAAAAAATCGTTAAAATAGTCTCTGTCATCCAAAATGGTATTTTCCTCTCTCTGGGAAGGGAATATTTTGTGATATCTTTGTCTTCTGGAAAAAAAATTTCCTTTTTTTCACAGACTAACCTTTATGTAGTGGATTTGCAGTTAGTTGCTGTGTCTGAAATAAGTTATCTAATGAGTTGTTGTTCAGTTCTCATGTGCAGTTTCACAAAATTGCAGCATAGCCACTTATAGCAAAGTTTTCTATTTCCTTAATATACCTTTTGTTCATATTACTTTTAATTATGTTCTATATTTATCTGGCCTATTTGAACAGGATCCAGAGCTGGTACGGAACATCTGTCGCTGGGTTAGACAAGCTGTTCACATTCCTTTCTTTGCCAAACTGACCCCAAATGTCACTGATATTGTGAAAATTGCAATGGCTGCACAGGAAGGTGAGTGACTCCAGTGCACAAGTTGTGCAGATTTACTAATTTGCTGCATGGGGTGAGACAGGAACGTTGCTGGAATAACAGAGAACAGAAACTAAAATGAAAATATTTTTTTTTATGTGTTTGGGATAAGCACAGTGCTCAAAGGTTTCCTAATTTTTTTCATGCATCTAGAATAGAGCAATATATGAAGAGAACCATGTTAGACTGTTAACAATAAATTGTATAGTGTTTCCTTGCACGCTCGGTCTTCTGTCATATTTATGTTTACCATAGCACTGTAAATCCTCCTATTCCTATGTTTAGTAGTGAAAATGATGTGTGTGTTCTCAGAAAACAAAAATACACTTCTTGAAGGTATATATATTTTTTCCTTAGAGCTTAAAGTACAACATGGCAGCAAATAAGTTTGGAGGTAGTGATTAATCCATCATTTAGAACCTTGGTAATTGTTTCTTTGTCACATTGCTTCTTTTGTCTTGCTGCACAGAAGATTGGAGGAGGTGGCCACAGTTTTGGGGTCCCTTCAGGTGTTGAACAGCTGCTGTAGCAGGTTCTGTCCCACACAGCTGAAGGGCAGGGATCTGCCTGTCAGCCCCCACATTTCTGACACATGCTGTCTCAGAGCCCTTACAGCTCTTTCAGCTGATGCAGCCTGCCTTGAAGCCAGTGCTAAATTTATTAGCCCAGGATCAGTCATAAGGACCTTTCTGTGCATCTTCCCCTTGCAGTTTGTTGTTTTTGCTCTCCAGCTGTTTATTTGAATTCCTAGTTATTTCAGAGTTTCACAGGTTTATTTTTTGTTTGGGTTTTTTTTTTCTGTATTTTATCCTCTCTTGTTCTTATACACACGATTTAACAAAAAGCAACTGACCTTTCCTTTCGCAGGTGGCGCAGATGGTGTTACAGCCACCAACACTGTGTCAGGACTGATGGGACTGAAAGCAGACAGCACACCTTGGCCAGCAGTTGGTCGAGGGCTGAGGACCACATATGGTGGCATGTCAGGTAGGTGTTGCCCTTTTTGATGCATGGTACTTCCTTGGAGGCTTTCAAAACATCAGGAGGTCCTTGTAGTGGGCTAGAATATCATGTCTGCAGTCGCACCGAGTCCTTAAAGCTCACTGCTGGTCAATGTTTCTAAGTCATGACAGATGGAACAGATTAAGTGTGAAGGCTCTTGGGTTGCCCTTTCCTTAATGGTAAAGCACTGCATCAGAATACTGTGATAGGGTCACTGGAGAGGGAAGGAAATCTCTTCCCTCGTGACCCTCGCTTTTCCTCAAATTTTTCATCCTGTCACAATTGTCAGGCCCCACGTTAGACAGAGGCTAATGAAAGGGCATCGCAGGGGGAGATATCAACAATCCAAATGCAGTGTGTGTTTCATAGCCCAGTCTCCAGCCTTCCTCCCTCCTTCCCACTAGGTGCACCTTTTCCAGAGAGGTTACTTCCTCCTCTTCCCACAGTGGTAAAAATGATAGAATGTATTAGGCAAAATATATGCATATTTTTGTAGCCTAGTTCTCAAGATATATAGGAATATCTTGTGTAGCCCATGATTTCAAGTCCTGCTTCACAGTTTAATTTTCAAACCAGCTGCAAAACTTTTACACTCCAGTTCAGTGCCGGTGCACACTAATGTAGAAATCTATTGACCCTGTGAACTCTGTTGCTGTGACAACACAAACTTGGCCCTGCAAAGACAATACTGTGAGCTTCTTTGGCTTTACTGGTATGGAGATTAGTCTCCTTGGTGATAGAGGGAGCAGTAAATATACATAAATGAAGTAATAGCATCCTCCTGGTTGAGTCAAACGTTATTCTATTGGACCCTCCTCCTACCTCACCCTGAAAATGGAATCAGAGGAGACCAGACAGGCAAAAATATGCTTTATTTTATGTGACTGGTGTTATCCTTAGAGAACCATAGGAAATGTAGCAAAAGATGACTTTTAAACAAACTTTAATTCAGATGAGTGTGTTCAGCAGCAAATTGCGTTATTGCCTTAGATAACTACATAGAATTTGGAATTTTTTAGAGAATGCTGAAAAGTAAGAAAGTGATAACAATCAGAAGAAATCATTATGCCTATCGCATAATGGTTTCACAGTGACAGTCCAATAAGATGTTATATTTTAATATTATGCAAAATGGGAGGAAGAGGGGAACAAGAAAAGAACAGCTACAGCCCATTTCAATTTCTCTAGCCTGCCATGTTGACAGGGAAAGAATAAAGGAGGTCACAGTGGTGCTGTGCATTAAAAATTAATAAAAGAACTATTGCAGTAGTATTTTATATAAGTAACACCATTCACATTTTCTCATTTAAGCTGCAATTTCTGAATATTCCTTCCTACCATAATTCTGCCTGATAAAAATCTATAAAATGGCTGCATTGTGAGAAGTGTGCATATGTCACAAATTTGAAACATGTATGTAGTGTAAATTACAGTGGCACCTGCATGCCCAGCTGTAAGTGAAGATGTACCAGCACTTCTGTGGTTTATAATACTAAATGGACCTGAGGAAAAGTTCTTTCTTTATTTTATTATTTATATATGGAGTGTATGCGTGTAAGTATAATTATTTTTTCCTGGAGTTTTTTATGTAAAAAAAGTGGGGAGAGAAAATTTTAGGATGCACCATTACCTATAATGCAAATCTGCTTACTTAAAAAGTATTTCAAATACTGGGAGTGCTGTCAATTTATTGTCTTGAAAGAGTCATCACTGGGTCCCAGTCCCACAACTCCTTGCACAAAAGAAAGCCATGGAGCCAGTAAAGTCAACAGCTCAGCAGCGTGTTGCAATGCTTTCTGCTCAGTGGTCAGGTATAGCAGTATACAAATTCCCAAAAGCAGGAAAGCAGTTTTAGATCAGGAGAGCTAGCATGCTTACAAGAGGACAGAAGCTGGGAGAGCGTGTCACCTTGTCAGAGCAAGGGCAGGGTGGCCATCGCTGTGCTCGGGCTGTGCCACAGCGCAGACGTGTGGCCTGCAGCCAGACACTTGACCTTTCTGTGCTCTATTTCTCCTGTCTGAGGAATGGCAGGAACACCACTTACATGCCTACAGGCTTGCTGGGAAGTGCTCTGTGGTCCTGGCATGAAAGTCTCTTCTCAGCGTAACATATTTGGTTCTATTTTGATGTGCGTAAATTTGTTTTGTTTTATTATCTGATAGAGTCAGGACGTTTTAGCTGTTTTTTCCAAATAATTCCTCTCAAGAGAGAATTAATTTTTGAAGTGAAAGACAGCACTATTATAGAAGCAATAAGTCTGGTTCATTTTCAGCATGTTTTCCCAAAGCACAGCTGGTTCATTGTTCTGTCGTGCACAAACCTAGGGCAGATACAGCACACAGCCAAGCTGGATCAGGCTCTCTGGATTTTTCCATGTGCATGGATTGTGGACTAGCAGTGATGCTCACATGGCCTAGAGGTACAGTGAGTGAGGCAGGAGCTCCTGTCCTTCAGGCTGCCCCCTGACAGTGCTGTGTGACCGTGGGTGAGGTGGGAGCTGGCCCCAGCCCCAGCACAGGATGCCCTCAGGTGTCTGAAATGGCTCAACACTGGTGACTCTCATCATTGTCCAGCCCCTGTGTCTGTCTGCTGGCCCTGGCAGTGACCAGGTCATGGGACAAGAAGTCAGTCTCTTAAAGGACCAATGTTCTCCAGGGATTTATAAATTCACTGTATCCACAGTTTGTTAGGGCAGTACAGGTTGCCTTCTCCAGGTGAGTGACAACTCCCTCCTCTGAGTCTGATGAAAGTTTCCAACAAAGAGCAAATAACAAAGATGTGTTAGTGCCCTGACATCTTGACTGACAGACCTCCCTGTCCTCCAGTGTTCAAAAATGTTCTCCTATGTGGCCATGTACTGAAAAAGTATTTTCCATATAACATTTCTCCTTGGCCTCTTCATCCCTTCTCTTCCTGTCTGCCTCACACAGAAGCAGCTGTATGCAGAAGGTTCAATCTTACTTTTTCTAAATGAGAGGCATTGAAACAGGATTTTTTTATAGTTGCTCTTAAATTACTAAATGATAGTTAGTTTCCTATGATTTATCTAACATACACAAAAAAAGTAAGAAAAAAAGTTTATTAACATCACTGCCAAATCCTGAGATGTTTTGAGAACAGATTTTTGTCTCTGGGTTTTTGGTTTTTTTTAATGTTTTTTAAAATTTTTTTCAAAGAAGGAGAGACTTACTGGGATTACTTTGAAACCCCCATTTCGTTTTGAGTTGTCACAGTCAGTGTTTTCTTGTGAGCCAGTGCTCGGGCAGTGACCTTCCTGTTTTGATCTAATTTGGTCAGCTGAAAATCACTGAGCTGCAAGAGGCATCACTGTTTCCTCCTTCCTACCCTCCTGTTCCTTGGGTGGTTTTGACAGGGAGGGATCCCAGTATCCCAGGTGGATGTTTGACTACTAGACTGTAGGATTAGTCTCTCTCTTCTCCACTTCCCTGCAAATATTGAATTATTAATACAAGTGAAACAGCTCTCACAGGATGCACACTCATACTAGCACAGCCTGCTGACCTGCACATGAGCCTGCCTTGGGAGAGCCAGGTTTAAATCCCAGGTGTCAGCCCAGGTCATTGCTGGGCCCCCTGGATTCCAAGTTTACCCTACAAATATTGAGAATTATAAAATATCTCAGTTTTTTCTTCTTCTGTTGCCTCTAGCCTGGTCACAAAAAAACAAAAAACAAAAAAACCTGGAAAAATTTCACTTTAATTTTGATATATTTTTGTTTTCTAAAGAAAATTAATTTCCAGGTTGCACTGTGGAGCATCAGATGAGTCCAAAGGCTATGGTAGCCCTGCAGATTTTTGTGGCCCTGTTATCTGAGAGGATATTGTGTTTCATCTATTTTTTAAAATAAATCTACAGGACCTGCCCATTACTCAAAAAGTGTAGTTGTCCTAATGAAGTCCATACAAAATATGGTTAAGGAAATAAGCCCTTATAATAGAAGAAAAGATACTAAAATTAACATAGCATTTTTCAAGCTGTATAACTGTCATGTGTGTTTGTAGCATTAGAGACAGTTTGATTTCCATTAAGAAGCTTTTAGAATGGATCTAGCAGTATTTCAGGTTTGAGAATGTAGAATATATGAGATTTGATCATGAATTCTTCCTATACATGGGCAGAGTATTTGCAAGGTATTTGTTTATTAAAAAGAGGTGGGGTTGTTATCCTCACAAGGAATAATGACCTCTGGCTCTGAAAGAAATGTTTTAGTTTGTATAAGTATAAATTATTTTGAAAATACTGATTGTAGAATTTTATAGATACCAGAATAAGTTGCCAGGTTTCTCAGAGAAATGTTAACATACTGTCAGCAGCTGCATGCTTCTGTAAGATTTTTTTCCTTGAATTGTATTTTAAAATTAAAAAAAAAAAAAGTTTTTTACATGAGCTTTCATACTGTGCTTCCATATTCCAGATGTGTTTTATAAAACACATCACATTGCAGCACAATGGGATATCTATTGCAGGCAAAATAGAGCAGAGCTTCTGCTCGAATTTCCGTGGTTTTTTGTTCTTTGTCATCTGTTTGTTTCTTTGTTTTTGTCTGGAAGCCAAATCCTTAGGGGGTAAATTTATAAAACCATACACTGGACTTAGCAAAAAACTTAGGTTAAAAGCAAATCTCTCTACAGTGCACTCACTATGTATTCTTTTAATGCTTTGTTTCAGAAATATTGCAGTATTCTACAGTAGCAGTTCAAATACCTCATGCCTGTGTGCTGTTATTGCTTTGTCCATTTATTATATGCTGTAGTACTTTGGCATTATTTGCACAAATTTATTGTACAGCATGTGCAGGTACATGTGCTTGTTTTCCAGAAAAAGAGATTCAGGAAGCTGTGTGTTATAACTTCATGGCTGCCCACAAGGGATATCAGAAGGAGGATATCTAGGTGGTGGATTCAGTCATTAAATGCAGGAATGTGCAATTATTGGAAACCAGCAGAGACAGTTAATTTTAGTTACTTTTTGAAGTTAGTGGAGCTGTCTGTTTTTACAGAAAAACACTGTCCAAGAGCAATTGTGACATTTAAGGGAATGCTTTTTGGGAGTTATTAAATTAAAATGTATATTGACATTTTTAATAGAGGCATATATTCTAATCTGAAATGTATGAATTATATTGAAAGAGAAAAAGTTGAAGCTATAATAATAAGGGCTGCCTTTTAGTTTTAATTCGATGACACATCATTAAAAGAAAAGTGAAAAAACCAACCAAGAGCATTCACTTTACTCATCACAGTTCTGTCAGTGACAGTGCAGTGTGGATTTTGGTCAATAGAAATGAATGAAAGGCTGCCCATCACTGGAGACAAAACAAAATGTATGTATGCATAGGCACTCCTGTTTAGTATAAATATTTACCAAGAGTTAAAGACTATTTACATTAACATATATTTATAAAACAGTGTGGAAAGGGGTGAAAAACAAATATATGCCGTAGTACAATTTTAATTTTGTTTTATTATTCCTATTCAATGTAGCTCAGCCATTAAAAGCCCTTATTTGCATATATTATGTCAGGATTCACAAAGAGCCCTCTGTTTTCTGTCGTGTCCTTGCAGCAGTCTGATTTCTCTTAGTGTTCTGCCATTACTGGTCTGTGCAGGAGAGATCAGAGCCCTAATAATAGATTTTTGACAGGGAGCTCGCCTGCTACCTGCCCTACACAAATCCTCACTGTTCATGTTTGCTTCATGGCAACAAAGCAGACAGAAGGAAAATGCCAAGTGCTGAGTTTGAGGTACAGCCCTGCCATAGCTTGACATTTCAGCAGAATAGCAGTTTATGAGATGCATAATTTTTCATCTGGGACTCAGCTGCCATTTTCATAGAGGCTTGCAGCTCATCGACTGACTGGAAGTAGGGCAAAGGTTTACAGCATAGATCAAGGTCTACATCCTTCCTATAGCTATTTAAAAATAAGTATTATTCTCTAGATAAGAACTAAGCATTTCTTCCCTACTTTTAATATTTTCTAGCCAATTTCATTCCCACAAAGAAAACACTTTACACTTTTAGCGCAGGTGCCATTTGTAGTTGATTAAAAACGATCATAATTGATTTCATTCACCAAAAGATTAAATGAGTCCTGGAGAAAGAATGAAGGAGGAGTCATTACACAGAGCATTTGAACAAAGCTCTGTTTTCTCCTCCTCTTACTTTGAAAAAAGCTCATTCTGATCTTGAAATGAGTGAAGAATCTTCACTCCTTAAGTGTAATTGGTTTGTAGTTTATTATTGTTAGAGATTGGATTTAGATTTTCACATTCATGCACATGTACTTGGGAAACAAATGCAGTGTAGGTACATGTAAGTGAGTGTTTAATTTAGAATTACACATCTCTGTGAGCTTCAGTAACAGTTCAGCATGTCAGAGCCTCATATAGAACAATGGTACAGTGCACTGGATTAATTAAAGAAGCCTTGCAGAGAACTGAATTCTCAGTATGTCAAGATTTCAATTTTATGTTAAATATTTTCTAAAGGCCAGACCCTTAAATCTCAGGGGCTGTACCAAGCAGTGAGCTGTGAATTTAACCATAGGCTAACTGCTAATGATAAGGAAAAGAGTCCAAGTTGAGGCAGCTGTAATACAGTCATTGGATTAGGCTATCAATCACTCGGTTCCCTGAGGAACAGGCAAAGACGACAAAACAGTGAAAAGGGAAATTAGGAAGGGAGGGCATGACTGGAATGAGATTCTTCACCAAATGTATCTGTTAGTTGGCTGAATCCCCCAAGCATCAGACAGGAATGTCCAGCATTGCTCTCAGACTAAAAGCCAAGTATTTGTTCCAAAGTCCTGGGAAACCATCAAATCATCATTAACTGTTGCTGTTCTGTGCAGGCTGCTAGAAATGCAATTGGCTACATTCTCCTGGTTTAATAGCCTGTAATTAGGTTAATCTCTCAACTGCTGCTGTTGAACACTCTGGATTTACTGTTTGTATCAGAGCTCATAGAGAATATGTACAGTTGAAATAATTCATTTCACAGTTGATTGGGGTTTTTAATAAACAGATAATAGTTAAGCTATTGATTCGTACTCATGGCTACCAAAGGTACAATTAATATAAAACCTTAAATTTTTCTCAGGCAATATGAGAAAAATTAGAGAAACTCACTGTACTATAGATTGGGGGAAAGAGCATGGGGAAAGAATATTAAGGTTTATTCTGGGTGCAGGTAGATAAATGGGAAATCTGTTCATATAATGGTTTAGATTAACATGATTAAGTAATGAGTGCTTTCATAGTTAGCATCTTAAAGACACAGTCTGATTAACAAAGAATGGAAATAAATGGAGAGGGTAAAAAAGATGTCAGAGTGTTTCAAAGCAGGTTGGCAGAGCAGGGGCTTGTATTTAAACCTGATTACAGTAATGGGTATAGGTGAATGTACCTAAGGCAAAATATGCCCTGATAAGGAGGAGTAAGCTGGTCAGGAACAGAAATTTTTTCCTTCTGGTAATATCAGCAAGATCAAACCCAGTGGTGGTGACTGTCAGCACAAGTTGATTGTCTTCCTGTGTCTGTCAGGTCTGGGGAAAAGGTCTCTTATGGTCACCTCTTCTAATTTTAAGCAAAGACACACACAAAAAAAATCTCTCAGAGTATTTTTGTGTCATGTCTTTTTGGAGATTAGTGTGTTTAAAACTGAAATATTTCTGTTGTAAGAAGATTGTTATAAATAATTTCAGAAGTAATTTAACTACTTTCAGTATCTTATGAATTATTTATTTGGAAAGTACTTGGCATTTAAGTACTTTTCAGTTTATTCTATCTCAGGAATAAAGATACTATCAAAATTTTCAAATGGACGTTAATTAAAATAATAAAAATAAAGAAAAACTGTGGTGAAGTCTACTGCTAGGTTTGTCATTAAGTCTCAGCAGGTCTCAGTCTTGCTCACCTCTCTCCATGGACAGTCACGATGAAGTCAAAATTTCTTTTGAAATTTCTTTTTTTCTTCAAGGTGATGCTTGAATGAGGTCTAGAGACTGTGATGGCAACTCTCCAGCCTTTCCTACAACTGAAAGGCTACTCCTGACTACAAAAGTGTGTCTGCACTGAGAGAGCTGAGTGCCCTGTCCCAGTACAGGCTGGAGGAGCTGCTCTGGCTGCTGACCTTCCTCTGGTGATCACTAACTTAGAGTTGGGCCAAGCTTTCCTTGGGATGGCATTCTGTCATTCCAGAAGTGGGCAGGCACGTGGCCATGGACTGGAGCACAGAGAGGATGGTTCCAGGTGGTAGTGTTCAAGTAGGCTTGTAAACCTACAGAGCTTTCATGCAGTGTGTGCATTTGATGGATCAAAACCTGCATGCTTATGAGAGTTTAGGGAGCTTCAGTGTAGGAGGCAGAGGAAATACCTGACAAAGGAAATACCTGACAAAGGAAACAGGATCCCAATTCATGGGATTTCATGTTACAAGCTCCCTGTTGCTGATTGTGCAGGGCCCATAGTTATTTTTCCTGCTGACTTGTTATTCCCTACCTGAATCAACAGCAGGGTTTGTGGTACAGGTGGTACTTAAGAGTGATCAATGATACAAGTGCCTTCTGTGGAAATATAAACTGTACCTGTCACTCAGAGCAGAAGCTCTAATTATAATCTCCCCCTCCTCAAAAAAGCCCCAAAACCGAAACAAGATTCTGGTAGAATTTGTAAACAATTCTGAGTAACAATTGTATCAGCAGAGGTTAAAGCCCTGACTTTGACCTGATCTGTCTCAAGCATGTTCATTTTTTCAGTATTACTTTGCATGTTGATTTGCTCTAGTCACCAAGTGGCATATATTGTCTGTAGAGCCCAACTTTATTCTGTGGAGGGCATATTCTCCTGTGAAGAATAAACACGTTTGCATTTATGAAAAAAAAAAAATGGCATCGCATTAACAGATCAAAATATGAGCTAACAAATAATTAGAAAAAATTATGCCTATTTAACATTTACTAGCCTGGAATTCCTTCCTGTTCTTCCTTCTGTCTGTGGAACAGCTGTCCTTGCAAAATAGGCTGACTGACTTCTGTCTGCTCCCTAGCACTGCTGACAGAACACCCCAGCTCTCCATTGTGTGTGAGTGGTAGCCTCAACAGCTTATGCATCTCTGAGGATGTTGAGGCTCTCGCCATTCCCACCACCTACAAAGTGCTTGATTGATGTGTTTTAGAAACAGGTCACAAAGTGTCTTGGAGAGAAGGTTTCACAGTTACATGGAGGTGTGCTTCCTGGGAGTTGCAACATCCTGTTGCAGGATATTTTGACAATCAGATATGTGGTTTAGGAAAAAAAAAATATATCCTTAGAACAAGTTTAAACCCAAGGCATTGGTTTACCTCAATCAGCACCAAAAGGATGTACTTACCTCATTAGTGCTGCTGTCCTGCTCCTATGTAGCCTTGAAAAGTTCTACCACTGGTTAGCTATGATTTATTATGAGCTCACCAGGGAATACATCTTTATTCACCTAAATCCTGCTAACATTCTGTATTTTTTAGTATCCTGCTCGAATAAAGAATAAATCCTAATGCCAACTTCACACATAAAATACAGAAGACAGAATAGAGCAGATTTGTTTAACTGGATAGATCCTGGGTTTGTATTTCACTGGGCATCACTTCATCCCTAGTGAATGATTGCCAGAAACATTTATAAATGTATTTTGCAACCATCAGAACATTTTTTTAACCTTTCAAAAGAATGCATCTAAAATATAGTAGCCAGCTAGGGAATCTGCATTTTAATGTGCCTTTTTATGCAAGCACCTCATTGTATACAATGAGCTGTATAAATGTCCTGCTCACACCCAGGATATACAAACATATCCTACAAAATTTTTTAGACAACCTGCTGTAGGAATTCAGTTTTCCAATTTATGATCAATTTGCAGTTTCTGCATTGCTGGGTAATTGAAATTGTCTTTCCTATTAACATGCACCATGTAACCATCTTCCCTAAGTTCCCTTTAAATCCCAGAAGCCACTGGTAGTCAGGGGTTGAGCCACTGTAATTTGGGTTAAGTGAGAGCCAAGGCAGAGCTGTTGAGCACAATGTCCCACTGTTTCAGAATGGGAAATCCATTGCAGATACACAGAGAGGGTGTTTGTAATGGCATGAGGTCTGTCCATGTGTGGTACCACACCTCAGCACCAAGGTAAGGCTGATGCTGTGAAGAACTTTGTTACAGGCAGCTCAAAATGAGGAGAAGCTGTGTGGTTTTTGCAAGCAGGCATGTCAGTGAAGACACTGTGGTGCAGCAGTGTCTGTCTGTTCTCAAATGCTTCATGACCCTATTGAGCAACCTGTTGGTTTCCAGAAGAATGTATGGCTACTCCAGTCCATATTTTGGCTGGGCCAAGCTTGTTTTACTCCTGACAGCTATTGTTCTACTTTGGTTGTTAAGGCCATGTCAGCTGCTCACCTATTGGAGTAGCCCAAAATTGGCATTGTTTTCACCAATTTTTGGGTATGTGCCCATTCAAGAGTTGCTTAGCTTTCAATAGTGAATACTCAGAGAAATCTTCTCATTCTAGGCACCAATAAATTTTCTGTACGTGCAGAGAAGGAACTGCCAAACAATACTCATAAGAATCTGTTTCTTATTTTATATATAAAAGTAGAAGTTTCTTCAGAACTTACTGAAGGTGGGATTTGAAGAATTCAGAATTCCAAGGAGGATCTGGTGGCACCTTACTTTCTCAAGAAATGTTAGGAAAAAGTCTACTATGATTTAGTAGACATTCTGATTTATTGCTATACTTATTTATTGGTATAACAGAGAGGTTGTTTGCATCATTGTTGTTTGTAAAAACACTTCAGATGATCAGTTCTTGGCAGGTATCCAGCAAGGAGGTAAACCCTGCCAGATGTAGGGAAGTCTTGCTCTATTCTGTTGTGGGGAGTTTTTGTACAGTTCCCCTCTATGTGGGGCTGGCACACAGATTTCTTTCTGATGTGTTTGTGTTTCTTTTCTTTCAGGCTTAATATTTTACAGCTCTGAGGACATCCCCAGCTTGCTGTTAGAGTCAGATAGTGTAAAAGGGTCCTAAAAAGTAATGTCACTCTTAACCTCTTTTCCAGACTTGGACTTTTCCAGGGCTGCCTCCACTGTCCTTTGCCATTTCTTTCTGTTTCTCATAAATGAGATGCTCTGAGCCAGAGGTTGGTGTGGAAGGCAGGCAGCAGTGGTGCTCTCTTCTGCCTGTGCTGCCTGCAGTGCCCTCCTGAGCTCCTGAGCTGTGCCAGTGCCAGGGTGTGTCTGTGTGTGCCCTGCCCAGCAGCTGGGAGCTCACCAAGTACAGCTGAGGGTTATCCCCTAAGGGAGAGCTCCTGGGCTGCCCTCGTCCCTGCAAGGAGTCAGGCACTCGGAGGTGGCTTCCTTTCCCACTCTATTGATGCATCAGAAATTATTCCTTACATATTAGTACATGTACTGCTGTCAAATGCCTAAGGCAGCATGCACCCACATTTTGTGGTGAAATTCCAGTGGTTAGGCAAGTAAATGATGCAGGATTTACTGGTGCAGCTTAGGTTTCTCTTTTGGAAAATTCAGGTGTATATTATTTTATCCCAGTCCATTTTCTGATCTGATGTTACAGGAGAAAGTGATATTTTTTAGCTTGGCATTAAAATATCTTCCAATCAGTTAATGTAAGCATCTGGTGTTTTTATGTATTTTAAAAGCCCTAATAGCAGCATTGCAATCCCTTAATGCTTAAAGTTTCTCACTTTCTTGTTACAGTAGGTATACGGCACACATCTTCTGGTTTAAAAAGCTCAGAACAAATTTCAGCAATTTAATCTCAGTGTTAGAAAAAGGATCACAGCAGCTGCTGTAGTATTTTGTATTTATGCTAGTTTTTGTAGAGATTCATGACATGCTCCCTGGGAGCTAAATATTGACAAGCATGCTCTGGCAAGCAAGATCAAGCTTGGTGAGATAGCACAGCTCAAGTCTCTGCATTGACACTGTAACCCAAGTCTGGAAACTATTATCCTACACCATTTATTTTGGCTTTATAGGTGATACTGTCCACTTGAATTAGGGATTTCTGCTGTATTTTTAATACTGTAACTGTGGATTCATATTTGATTTAGGACCACAGTACTTGCAAGGTTGGTTATACATCTGTGTTTGATGACATCTTCAGTAGTGTATTGTGTATAGAATCACAAATGACAGCATAAAACCTACATGATTTCAAACCTACAAGCCAGAAGTAAACATTGAGCATAAAATAATTTTAAAATCACATTTATCTTTTAAACTGTAGAACAAACCATGTCCTAAAACTGTGGGTCTATGAAAGCTATTGATCAAAAGTGAAGTTGGGACATGTATTCATTATGGGAGGTAATTTAGGAGATACATTTTTTGTGTATTCTGTAGGTAAAAAGAAAAATCCACTTTTTTACTAATTGTAAGAGCACCATGTTTGTAATGCTTTTAGTTCACTTTTTGAATTTCTGAGTAAAGAACTTAAGCCAATTTGGGCTTCTAGTAAGCTTGGCATATACATTAAATTGATTACCTGATGCATTGTGCAGCATATGGCATTGTACAGCTTTTGTGTGCTTCATAGTATTTTCTTAAATTACCATCATTTGTTTTGATTCCAAAAATGCACTTGTCTCAGATTTCTAGTGCTTTGGACTTAAATGCAGGCTTTTCAATGCTGAACAGATGTGTTGGAGTTTCACACAGAACACTTCTGCTTTTGTGAGTCTTCCTGTGAGTTTTCCGTGCACAGTGTTGTGTCAGTGATAGCTCATGCAAATGGGATATCTTCATTTTGGTGTGTACACTGCCTAAAATAACCTTCAGAATTCCTAAGAATTCTACATAACCAAGAAAAACATGGAAGCAACACAGTTTTGCCCAAAGTGAGTCAAATCTGTTTTCTTTTAGGTTAGAGAAAGACAGGAAGGAAGGAGAAAATTCTTCCTTTATGGGTGACAGCAGCAGCCAGCTGCAGTCCTGGATGCTGATGTGAGCCCCTGTAATCCATGTTGGGGCTGTGGTGTGGATGGGCATTACACTTCATCCATAAAACACAGAACAAGGTGCTTGGCACATTGGTGTCAAGAGAGGAGACTGCTTGAGTTGGTTTACAAAGCATACTTCTAGAAAGTTATCCTTTCAATTACAAACATTTTCAAAGAGGGTAAGAGGACATTCTGGGGTGAGGGATTTGTGACCAGGAGGGCCAGTGCTGCCTCCTCTGCTCAGGTGGAATTGCTCTCTTTGCACACAATCCCAGGGCTCCCCTTGCAGTCTTTTATTCTGGTAGATAAAAATATTACACTTTTGTGTAGCATTTGGGCATCTTCTCCTAGAAGGCAGTGTGTAAGTGCCAGACACTGCTGGTGTGTGTTTAGCAGCAGCAGTGTGTGTTCTGATCAGTATTTTAAAATCAACAAACGCTTTGTGGGCCCCTGGCTTTCTGTTAATTGGCCTTTACTTTGATCACTGAAGGCCAACAAATGCAGTTTAGGAGTTGTGTTGCTACCATTTTTCTTCAGTGGAAGCTAAGGGGATGAGTAAGTACATCAATTAAGTCCCTTACTCACCCTCTGAGCTCCCCTCATTGGATAATTAAAGTGATCTGGCAGAGCAATACACTAAATTCCCTTGCACCCCCTTCTGTTGCTCTGAATACATCAAACAAATGAATATTTAGGCTTATTAATGCTGTTATTTTTTATTAATGCAGAAAGCAGAGTTATGATAAGGGTGTATAATTTCTTCTTGAAATCAGCACTGAGTTGTGTGACTGGTCACAAGCAGGACTGATATAACCATGTTATAATTACCAGCCCTCAGTAATATATCCAGAGCTAGAAAAGGCCTCTGCAAATAGGGTTTGGGGTTTTCCTTAATTCCACAAATAGTTTACACAGCATGGACAGGCAATTATTTTGCTTTCCATTACAGCACTGACTCCTCAGCTTTTGGTACATTCTCAGCTAAAGAAACTGCATGAAATTTCCCATAATTGTTAAGGTTATAAAAGAGAAGATAAAACAAAATTTAAAATTGTCATCCATGCACATCTAAGGCCTCAACCAAATCCAAGGTATAACCTCTCTGTTGTAAAGGGAGTCTCTTTCATTCATGGAAAACTAAGGGTTGTCCTGTAAATTTATTTTTTTTAAAAAATCACAGGATGTGTTGAGTTGGAAGAGACCCTCAGTGATCATTGAGCCCAGCTCCTGGCTCTGCACAGAACACCCCAAGAGTCACCCCCTGTGCCCAAGGCTATTTCCCAAATGCTTTTGAACTCTGCCAGGCTGGTGCTGTGACCACTGCCCTGGGGAGCTGTTCCAGTGCCCATCCACCCTCTGGGGGAAGAACCTTTTTTAATATCTGCCCTAAAAAAACCAAAATTGAAGTGTAAGGAACTAAATATTTAGAAACATGTGCACCTAGTTACGAAACCACAATTATAAGAAAGCATTCTTGTGTAATGAGCTCTGCATATCTGTCATACAGTTTTTAATGTCTACAGTAGTTATTAGCTGAATATTTCCATTCTTTGAGCAACTGCCATTCTTGAAACTGATTGATGTTTATGAATAAAGCACTTTTATTATGTGTTGCCAACTTCTGAGGACCAATCTTACAGTGCCTACAAAGGAGTGATGATACCTGCTCTTTCTGGAACTAATCACATCTGAAGAAAGTGAAAGGCTGAAAAAATTGTGGGTCTTTTCTGAAAAACTTTAATTGCACTGTAGACTATTCTACTACAAAATAGTTGTATTGTTTTATCTGACAAAAATGACATGGGGGAAAATAATTTTACAGGAAGAGACATGTTTGAATATAGGCAGCTAGCATGGTGAAATGGCTTGGCTTGAGGCAGTGAGTTTATTTATGAGCTGATGAAACTGTGGTCTCAATTTTTCATTGTCTGGGTGCAAAACAGTCTTCTGATAGGGCATGCTGGCTGCAGAGTCTTCAGTGACCTTTCATTGGTTTGTTCTGGGGGTTTGTGCTCTGTCCATTCCAGCTAACAGATCTGCAATTTCAGAGAAGAAAAAGTACAAGAAAAAGAAAAGAATGTCCCTCCAAGTGTTTATCTTCTTAAGGCCACACTGTCTTGCTAGGGCCTAGACAATCTCTAATCATGCTTTTAAAGTTTTTCAAAGGAGGAAAGCTGTAAGAAAACATTACAGGCAAGTTAGTGGTAAATATTGCTCAGAGAGAACTCAAGGTTTGTGGGGGTTTTGTGCATTATTAAAATTTCCTCATCCTCATCCTGCCTCTGTCCCTTGGAGACAGATCCATAAAGGCACAGTGCCCTCTGGCTCCAGCAGGAGCCACCAGAAAATGGGAGCTTCTTGTGCTTTCCTCCCAAAATAAAGCAGAGAAAGAAACTCATGCTAGCCAACACTGGCCTATAATGGAATGTCTGAGCTCAGCTTATAGCAGTGAGTTCAGCTGCTGACACTAACCAGTGCACCAAGGGGAACCCCCAATGACTGTATTTGTACTTTGGAAACACTCTAAAGCTGTAAGATGGCTGCTCCAAAGACCATCAGGTTCTGTATTATTAATAAGGCAAGTCTTGAGCTGAAGAATCCCACAATAAACTGTTTTCTGCAGGTAAGGTGAGAACCCAGATGTTCTCTAACTCATAATTTGATCACCAGATTATAGCTGGTCCTGCAAAAATCACGTTCCATCCAGCCCTCAGCATGAACAGCTCTAGGCTTTGCTCTTGATCACATAAGTCTTTGTCTGCTCAGATGCTTTTATGTCAGAATCAGAAACAGCAAAGGGAAATTCTCAGAAGCCCCCATGCTTTGCTTCTTTTCCCAACCCTACCTGGTAGCAGCAGCCTGCTTCCCAAATATCTCAGTATGGCCCTTCTTTCCAAATGATGACACAGCCCAGCAGGGTACAGACACATGCAGATCCCCATGAACAGCCAAGGTAGGTAGTTTCCATTTATTGTTGGGAGGAAAAAAAGTGTCAAGTAACTTCCTACTCATCCTATGGCAAGCAGAGTAGGGCTGTGTGCTTCAGCTACCTTAGGTATAGCTATCAGTTCTCCTACTCTTGGTTGTGTGAGTCTTGAGAAATGGGAAGTGTTGAAATAAATGGCTATGATACACACAGTGTTGAAATAAACATTTATTTTAACACATTGTATGTGATGAGCCATTTATTTTAACACTTTTCACTTGAAGTGTTGAAATAACAGGTTTTATCAGGGGACGTGTCATCCACTGTTTTATGTATATGTGAATATGGAAATACATCTACTGAGTGTGGGTTTATATATATACTCACACAGATTATATGGATATGTAATAATAATAATATGGTAGATGTGTATCTAATGCACAAGCAAATACTGTTTTCTACTCAAATTGAGTCTTGCTTCACAAAAATTTGTGTTTGTGACGTATTTTTAATATATCTATGTATCTATAAATAGATCTAAATATATTGGTACATAAAATTATTTTTTACTGGGTAACAGCAACTGGATGAGAGATAAAATAGACAATAGATAACCCTCAAAATAGGACAATGATTAACTTGGGTTATGTAAAGCAAGAAAGAAATAGTTCATCTGAGCTTTCTCATTCTCTAGACCTGGTTTCTTTAGTTTGCCATAGTTTCTGAAATTCTGCTTCTCTTTCTGTGATGGACTTCTTAGAAAAGTGCTTATTAAACAGCACAAGGTAGGAGCCAGGTTTTGTAAATGACCTGAAAAGTTGTACTACATTTTTCAGTAATTCTGGCTTTTTAAATACAATGTAGGAACCTCAATTCCCTGCTCAGCAGGCAGTCACTCTCTCCCAGTGTGTCTTTGGCTGTACTAAATTGCCTTTTTGTGGTGAGAGCTGTGGATGTGCTGAAGCCCTGGCACAGCCACGTGGGCACAGTGCTGGTTCCAGGTCATGCTGACCGTGGTGGTTGTTATGGAGGTTAAAACCCGCTCAAACAAAGGCAGCGCTGCCTTTGAACAACTCTGTAAACAGCCAGAACCATTTCTGCCACACTTCAGGTTAAATGTCAGTCTCTGCATTGGAAAAAAAGGGCAGCAAGACCTACCCCATGATAAAGTGAACTACTCACATCTTTTGAGGGCAGGAATTTGGCAGGAACTCATTTGTCTCTTTGTGATGGCTGCAGTGATCTTGTCTGGTAACAGGAAAATATTTCTAAATGAGCTTTTTGTTGGCTCTTATGCTGGTCCTACTCACCTGTCCTTTTCCTTGCATTGTGCCAGGAGCTTACCCTGGCTATTAGCACTATTTTATTACCTTTCATGCCTGTTGTATCATTATTGTTTGACTGATCAGCAGTGGCACTCTGGGCTGCAGGCAAGGTTTGTCCTGGCCAGGTTTCAGTGCAGAAGGTGCCAGAATTTCCACTGCAGTTCCAGCCCCAGCACTGGAGCAGCTGGCTCGGGCTCCAGGTCATGGTGGGCAGCACGAGCCAGGCACTCAAGGCAAAGCAGGAGCTCCCTGAGCCCCCCAAAGAACATGGAAAGCATTCTGTCAGACAATTTCCAGCTCCAAGTAGAAACCACGAGTGAAATTAAATAATAGAGGTTTGATGAATTGCAGCAGAAAATGCTTTGCTAGGTTTCATGCTGACGACCAGAAGTATTGACTTTTAGTGAATCTGTAGTTTTCAGTGAGAGAGTGGCTTTGTTAGGAAATGTTTAACCACTTCTTGCAGCATTCACTAAACAATTTGTATCTGTCCTCTTGGTTTTTCCTACTGAAGTTTGATGTGAGGGAAAATTCCCCCAGGTCTCCATGGATAAATAATATTTACAGATAAGAAAAATTTAATTTTTCCCTCTCTCTTTCTCTGATTCTAGCCTTTTTTTAATTGAGAAAATTCTCTGATGAGTACTAAACATTTATTGCATGAGAACTCTGGTGATTTTATGAATTTGTAGCTGAAAGAGCATAAAGAATTATTTGTATTAATTAAAAAATGTTTAAATAAATCCTAAAAAGGACACTAATTTTTCTCTGTGATTATGGAAGTTCAAGATTTTTTTTTTCTATTTGAGTACAAATTTTTTTTAAAGGAAATATGAAGCAAAATTATTGCCTCTTTTTTCCACACAGAGGTTGGGTTCAATTCTGTATGTATCAGAAACAGAATCACATCTGAGGAAAGCTTTGAAATTTAGAGGAAGAGTCAATAGTTATCAGAAGAACTATTGACACACTATCAGTGTATCAAGATAGTCACAATATGCTGACAAAAATCATGTCAGTTGATATGGTTTCAAGAGCCTGCTATAGCAGAGTTAGAGAGAAGTTATTTCAAATCTGCAGAATCATTAACTTTAATCTGAACTCTGTGACAAAGCCCTGAATTCTCTGTAGTCAGCAGAACCTTTGCCATTGACTTGGTAGAGTTGGTGCATTGCCCATCCCAACTTTTGAATGACATGAAACTTGGGGCAGCCATTGGTTTGGAGGTGTAGGCTGACTGATGTGGAGATATTCCATAAAAGAACTATTCCCTCCAATTCTCCACTGGTACATGAATAACTAAAATTTTTTGGTTAGAAATAGCCAGAGCATGAGTAAACAGTACATTATTGTTAGTGATTTTGGCAAATGGCTGTTAATGAGTAATAATGGGCTGAAGGACTGACCAGGCAGGGAAATGGATGGAGAGCAGTGAGAAGAGTCATCTCTGGATCTTGAGAAGTGCTGAGCTGTGAACATCCATCCTGCTCTTGCTTTCTGGGAACTTCCTGTATGTTTTAGTGCTCTAAATATTGTGTGTCCCATTTGCAGACTTCATAACAACAGTGGATAGTCCTCTCTAAACACGTCTGTTCATTGGGTTTTCTTCTGCATATAAATGCATTCTCTGGTCATTTTGAAGGATGTGTCTGCTACACTGTTTCATTAAACTGCCACGTTATCAGGTAATTGTTTAAACATAATGCCATAGCACTATCAAAAGGAAAGGTGAACTAATGGCATTTGCAAATGTCAGGGATTATCTTAACACTTTTATTATAGTTTATAAAAAGTAGGTTCGGGGCATTCCATGGCAATTATTTCCACAGAAATTGGTTATTTAAATAAATTGCTAATTATCTGGATATGACAGTACTGAAAACCCTGCTAATGAGTTATTTGATAAGTGTAGCTTATGGTGGCCACCTACAGGTGGCAGAAAGAAAGAACTTGCAGAATAATTGCAGTCAGAAGGAATGTGATGCAGATGGTTTGTGTGCAACCTGCAAGTTTCCCTGGACTGCTTGCAAATACCTTTGATTGCCATTATTAAGTAGCATGTACAGGATGCAGAAAATGTCTTAAAGAATTATGTTTTCTGGGCTTTTTCCTGATCTCCAAACTTTCATACCTACTTACTTTCTGAAGCATTGGATTGATATCTGTGGTGCCTGGTCTTTTCCACACCAATTTCCTTGTATAATGCTTTTCACTCAAGTTTGTTATTTGCTGCCATTGGGTTCTTTTGTCATTAGCATGATTCATTTTAACAGTCTGGGAGATACTGTTTTCTTCAGTCAGTTTTCTTCCAAGAAGGTGTTTACAGAGGGAGGAAAGGTGATGTTTCTTAGATTTAGGGACTTACAGTTTTTAGCAGCACAGACTTTAACGATGACTTATTAGCAAAAAATTAGGTATCAGCTGCTGCTTCTGTAATATTTAGACTCAGTGGTTTAAATCTCAAATTTGTAATATAATATAATGCAAATTAAAAAATAATTTTACTTGAAAATACACAGAGTGGGGAGAATTGACCCAAATTCATTTTATTCCATCTAGTATCCATAGTTACAAAAATTTGGTTTGAGTTGATCCACTATCCAAAGATATGAGATTTTGCTTTCCTTTAAAATCTGTTTCTGTTGTTCATAGAGAGTTTGATAAAGACCATTGAGACTATTTCAAGATTCAGTCTCAGTTTGAATTGACTCTGTTGGCTGTTTTTTAATGGACCTGGATCATCTTTACTAAAAGGCCTCATTAGAGCTGCTGCACATATGCACTGAAAACTTTAAACTATTAAACTGGTCTTATATTTTGCAAGTGAGAATGTAGCCCAGTATTTGAGATGTCTGAGATTATTTTTCTCCCATTTGTGGATCACTGGGATCAGAAAATCTGAATTGTTTCTGCTAGGAATTCCCAAAGCTACTGGGATAAGAAAATCTGAATTGTTTCTGCTAGGAATTCTCAAAGCTACTGGGTTCCTTGGAACTTAGTACCAGGCTTCTTGAAGAAGGTTTGGCTCTCAAGCCTCAGCCTAGTGAAGATCTTTGGTGTTTGACAGGATCAAGTCCTCTCAGGACTCCTAGTACTTATGAAGTCATAGTAAAACATGATTCTACTGGCATTGGTAAAGGGATTTTTAGTTCCTAAGAAAAAATAGCAAACAAATAAGCAGGTATGTTGTCTTTCATCAGTTTGTCACCAGCCTGCCATCCTCAGTGGACAAGAGCAGCTCTGCCTACCTGTGCTGATGAGGGAGAGATATTTGATTGATGCACATTCTGCTTCTCCTTCATGTTGTGTTTTCACTATTGGATTTCCTTGATTGATAGTTAGAAAAGTCTTACCTTTTATTAAAAAAAAAAAAAAGGAAAAAAAGGTAGAGAAAGCCAAAGCTCTTTGTTTTAAGGCAAGAAAAAGGTCAGGGACTTTCATATCTTACAATTATTTCATTGTTTATGTCTTTCTAAATAGCAAATATTTCTTCCATAATGAATGAGATTTGAAAGTGAAGCTTTCAACTCAGAGCAGTAGCATGTCATCTCCACGAGGTTTTTTTCTGCCTTTCATTTTTATATCTCACTCGCCTGCCTGAGGTCTTGATAAATGGACTTTGTTTATTAAATCTCATTATTTTACAGCAAGGTAAATGATAGCCACATCTAGCATCTGGTAGCAGCTGTAGCACTTCTATCAGGAGAGCACCATATCAGCAGTTTCCTCAGCTAGGGTGCTTAACCAGTGGAATTACAGATCCCAACCTGTCAAAGTATGTAGTAGATGCTTATCTTTTAGTATGTGAGCTGTCTTTCAAATGCATGCTGGATTTTGACCTCAGCTTCTTAAATACCATTGGATTTGCAGAAAACGTTCTGCAAATTCCCACTACTACTTACAGATCCTTTAAAATTTGGCATTAAATCTCCTTTATTTCAACCTTTTAAAAACTCCTTCTCCACAAATCTCTATAATGGAGTTTATTACCTTCCTGTGTACTTGTATGAAATGCAGGAAAATAGAGACTGTGAGTCAAATTGAGTGTTCATTTCCTTTTTTTTTCTTTTTTTTTTTTTTTTTTAATTGCCTTATTTTTTAATAGCTTGGCATTACTATTGTTTCTATTGTTTTCATTCTTTTTTTTTTTTCTTTAATCTGGTAGGTTGTTTCATTAGGCAGTAGGATCTCTATGACAAGCAAATCACATTGTATTCCAGCCCAGCAGCTTTTGTTAGAGAGGGGGAAGCTTCTGAACTGTTGATGGAAAATGTGAAGGAGAACGGCTGCAGCTTATATTGTGCTTGTTCCATATGACATAGAGTAATAAAAAAAATTCTGGGATGAATGGTGAGACCTTAGTGAACCCTCTGATTGTCATTACATCCATTTATTTACTCTCATCAGAAGCACTTCTGAAATGTTTTTAAATTCATTTGGGTGAATTATAAATGAATGGAATACTTTTGCAATCAAACCAATTTATCACTAATTTACTAATCACCAAATGTAAGTAATAACTCATATTATGAATATCAAATTCAGCTGGTGCTAAAAGGTACCTATGTTCTGTAATAAATTCTGAGTCTCATTGCTGCTTCTGCTAGACTTCATTGAATCATATTCCTGATTTCTTTGGGCTGAATGAAGGCCCTTCTGATTAACTATTGTGTTGCAACCTTAAATAAGCTGTTGGTCCTTTTCCTGTACTGACCATGTACAGAGACAGTCATTTAAGTGAGAGGGGGGCTAATTATATTCTGGAAATATTTTCTTGTGGAGCTTCTTGCTACAAGATATCTTTAAGGCCAAGGGTCTACAAACCTTTAAACCCCAATGAAGGCAAACTCTTAAGAGTTACACTGGGATTAGAAATGTATGAACCTTCATGCCTCAAAGCAGATTGGGAAAAAAATTCCCTATAACCACATGATTTCAGAATTCCCAGTGTCTGTGTTCTTTCACCTTTCTAAAAAACAGCTGCTGTGAGATTCTGGAGCTGTGTCAGCCTGAAAGCAATGTAGCAAGTCTGATGCTTACTTCTAGCTTCAATTTCAAAAACTGAATATTTGAAGAATTTCCTGACCTACTGTTTTTAATGAGATTACTTTCAGTGGTTTTGGCTGTGTAGTGTATGTTTTGGCCTGTATGCCTTCCAAAAGGCTTTATTTATAAATCTGTCAGAGCAAACAGCATGCTATCCATTTCTCTTCCCTCAAGCATTTCTCTAAGGCTGGACCATTAATTGTGTTACAATATTTGCTCTTTGGACACTTAGAAGTCATCCTCTTTTAAAGAATTGTTCTGTTCCTTTTGAACACATTACAGTCAACCCAGCCCAAACAATGGGAAATAGTCCCTTGTGTCCTAGAGAAAGTTCCTGCTCAACTCCAGATCCCTTCTGTGATCTGTTTGCTTGGGATCTTAGATACTTTAAAGAAGTTTTGGTGAGATTTCACATTTTTGCCTACCAGGCTCTAGTTTTCCTGAAAACATATCAGTAGTGTGTATTGGGTTAGGCTTGGGTTAGTAGCTGTTACCTCATTCAGTATTGAGAGTGAAAAAAACTTCCTGACAGCCACAGCTGTACAGGTCCTCTGGGAGTGATGTCTCCTCTCTTAAACTATTGCTGCCCAATGATGGCATCAAATTATACTAAAGCTTCTCTAAATTAAGTAGAAATTTTAATAATGTGGGGGTTATCTAGAGAAATCCCAGCAAGCCTAAAAAATAACTGGAGGTGTCATCTATCTATGCTGTCCATCATTTAATGAGCAGCATCTGTAGGTGTATTTTTAATATTTGCATACCGTCAGTAGAATGTAGTCAAAACAGATACACTGCAGACACAGTGAATTCAGACTTTAATCATAATACTCTAAATATAGCAGGGGGTTGTCTGACTCAACCTCTGTGTACCGTTTGAAATACGAGCTCCAGTTTTGGAGCTACTCCCATAAATGAATATACTTTTTCTTTTGAGAATTTGGATATCATATTAATTGTTAGAGAGGGCTTTCTTAAAGAATTATCTGAATCTACAAACATCCAGAAGGGGAAACAATAAAATATGAAATGCCAAGTGCAGTGAAATGGCACTTTTAAACCATTTTTAGTTGAACATAAATAAATGAGAAGTTTGCTCTTACTGGGACAACGTTTAGGTTAAAAAAATCAACCTGATTCTTGTGTAGAAACATAGATCTCTTTATTTACAGTGTACTGTATGGTAAAGTATTGCTTTCTGTCTCAGACATTGTTGGTGTAAAATGTCCAAGCTGGCTTTGCACTGTTTATCCAAATGTTTCTGCCATTCTCTGTATTCCAGCCTCGTGCGTAATTTGCTGCACAGGTGTTGATACCACTAAAACCCTCTTGGTGTGGGTTTATAGGTGAATGTGAGCTCTGCAGCTCAGAGTGAGGTGTGAGCTGGCATCTGCTGCCCCGTGGGGATGTGTGTGGGTGCTCTAACCCGTGCCTGGTGCCCTGCAGGGAACGCCATCCGGCCCATCGCCCTGCGCGCCGTGTCCGCCATCGCCCGCGCCCTGCCCGGCTTCCCCGTCCTGGCGACCGGGGGCATCGACTCTGCTGAGGCTGGCCTGCAGTTTCTGCACACTGGTGCTTCTGTCCTACAGGTACTGCTTCTTTCTTTTTGTGGTTAAGATCGTAAGATCTTCTTTTCAAATATTCTCATATTGTGGAGTTTCTACCATTGAGAAGAATGTTCATGTTTTTAACTTCATGCTGCTTGCTAAGAAATGTTCATTTCACATGGAGGAGTTGCCAAAAGAAGACTCAGGGTGTTGCAATACCAGTCTGGGAAAAGGCTAACCATGAGTTTGTTTGTACTTACTATCTCAGCTTAGATGATTGAAAATTGAAACATGTCTCTCCCTTGTCATACAAACATGGGTGAGGCAGAATTAAGCTCGACCTATCTGTTCTTGCATTCTCAGTTCTTCTTTTCTGCTAAGAGCCTTCTCAAGGTGAGAGGGCTTCCAAAGGGTTCTACATTGGTCTCTCAGGGAGCCAGTTTAAAGTAACTTTTGTTTGTCCAGGCACCTGTGTCCCTTAAGGGTGTTCATTGAGACAGGAGCTGTAGCACTGCTCCTGCTGCATGAGGTGCTGGCATTGCACTGGAGTGAGGAGTGAGCTGCATCCAGCAGTGCAGTTTGCATTGCTGAGGGTTGCTCTGAGCTGCATGGTTGGTTAGTCCCTGCCATGGAAGGAAGCCTTGGTGGCCTCTATTACAGGCACCAGAAATTGGCCAAAAATCAGCCCCTTACCTGCAGGGCACCATTGCAGCATGTTAGAATGGCTGAGGGGCAGGTGGTCTGTGTGTCATATTGTTCTGTTCTATATTGTTACATTCTGTAGATGTTCAGCCCTTTATCTGTCAGTCCCACCATAGACAACAGCAGCTGTGGCTCCTGTGAATATCAGCTTTGTGTCACTCCATGGGATGACTAGAGTGGTTTCATTCCCACAATTCACTTTGACATTGAAATTAGATTCAGTGTGACCATCCTTTTTACACAGCTACAGTGACTGCTGCGATTACTCATTTGTTTGCTATGTTTCACCAAAAAAAAAAGAAAAAAGCCAACTCAATATTTTGGTTTGATTGGGTTTTTTTAATGCACATCACAGTTAGCATCTCTGGAAGCTGAAGCAGAAGGCTGTTCTTTTTTTATAGACTCACTGTGTTCCTTGGATTTATTAGTTCCATTTACTTTTTTTTTTTTTTAGTTGTATTAAAGTGATTCAAACTTTTTCTTTTTTGTGGACAGATAAAGTTTGAAAAAATTTTGAGTTTGAAAGTTTAAAGTTTGAAGAAAATTGTCTGGGAGGCTTCTACCATATGAATATTAAGTAATGGTGCAAATTACAGGGCAGCATTTGTCTACCAAAAAAAATAGGATTGACAAGGAAATGTTTTTAGTGCTCTAGATTCACTTCATTTGTTATTGCTAATAGAGCTGCACTTTTGATGGCTTTGTCTGCAGCAATGTTACATGATCTGAACTGCACAGAATGAAATTATTTTCTGTTCTATGTCTGCTGTATCTGTTTCTGGATGACTAAAAACCAAGGGGTTTAATGTCTTGCACTTTTATTTTATATAGATTGTGTAGCTGATTGGTTTTTATTCTTTCTTTTCTCTCCCTGTTGGTTTGTCCCAATGGTAATGGGAAGTTCTGAAATATTATTTCATGCAGACATCCCAGTCAGTGCTTGAGAGAAAGACTGTTTTATTTATAAGACATTAATTATTGTTTTCTTTTTAGTAGTAATCAAATTCTCTGACACTGGCTTTCACAATTGGCTTGGATCTATACAGAGATTTTGCCCTTTACAGAATAATTTCTCTTTTCAATGTATTTTTCTCAGAGATGCTGAAAAAACTCTTATTTTGTCCTTAGGTTTCACCAGTTTAACTTAAGTCATCTCTAGAACTGATTTTAAACTCCTCTGGATCAAAAATATCCTCAGTTTAAGTGGTTTCTTTCTGTTCCACTAAAGTAGGGAAGTAATTTCAGATAAATGGATTCTAAAGTGGCTGTGTAGGTAAGGATCTGAACTAGTTCAATTGCATCCATTTTAAAATAAACTTTTAGTAAGCTTCATGCAAGATTGTGAATACAGGCCATAAGTCTTTCCCTCATGGTGGGAAGGACACTTGGAAGGGAGAAGGAAATGAGTAATCTCTATAGAAAGTCAAAGAAATGCAGTTACTGGGACTAGACTAAAAGGTGTTTACTTCTCAGATGAGATACATTGTGATAGACAGAGGAAGACACCCATATCACACAGATCATCTTTGGACCCCAGTTAGGATTATGAGGATCATTTCCATTGTTTTTCTTCTAAACAAGGTCACACAAATAGCCAACCAATATTCTTTTCCCTGAATCCCAGTCTCTCACATGTCCTTGGTATCAAATTCCCAGCTTGCTCCTTCAGCAGCTGTGACCTCCCAGTACTGACATACAGAGTACAGGATTTGTAGATAACATCAAATAAAGTGAACCACTGAATGATCCAGTATTTAAGATTCACTGCATAGCAAGTCCCTGAGTTAAGCAGGTAAAAGCTGGGACAGTACTGGGGGAATTCTGTGTGTCCCACACCCTTATCTAAAGTATCTGCTTTGGGTACTGATGGAGGTGGTTCTGAAGAGACAGACTGACACAGTCCTGCACATCTTGTGACCTGGATTCACACTGGTGACTGATCCAGAGGCAGGAAGCAAGCAGTGATAGAGTGACCTCTGTGCTCAGCTGTGCCACAGAGGCAGTGGGCTTAAAACTGGGGTGTGTCAGTGCTCTCAGCACCCTGTTCCCCAGCAGGGCTTGCAAAGGGTAGGGGCTGTCAGATGATCCAGCACTGAACATGCCCATTCTGCAGGGTAGCACAGCTGCACTGATCCACGGAGCCCAGCTGGAGAGCCTGGGACAGCAGCACCTGCCTGGCCCCTGGGCTTCCCTTCCTTGCATCCCAGCAAGGGTCCTGTGTCTCCTCTGCCATGGGAGCAGGATGCTCATGGCCTGGGTTAATAAGGAGGCTTTGTATGAGTTGATCTAATTGCAATGTAGCATATCTTTTAGAGGAAAGGCTTATGAATAATAAATGCTCTTCCATTAAAAGCAAGATCGGGTTTTCCTCTTCAGATATTTCACCTGCAATCAGTTCTCCATTATTTTTTCCAACTGCTTTTATTTTTAAAACGTGGGGATTTATTTTCCATTTGCAAAATCATCGTACACAGAATGCAAGTCAGGAGTCAGGTGATAAGCCATATTTTGCTGTATGCCATAACCACCTCAAGTGGTTTTAAGCAGGTGTATTAGGAAATGGTGTGGGGAGAGAATTGCAGTAATCAAAATATGTTCTATCCCCTCCTTTGGAAGATGGAGGACAACTTATTATTATCATTTCTCATAAAAAGTTTTGGCTGTAAGGAATTTTGCAGAAGATATAAAAAACAAACTAGTTTATTGTACTCAGTAGTAGCTGGGCTTAAGATTTTATACAGCAATTTAACAGAGAATTCTTCCCCTTTTTGACCTCAGAAACACTTGCAGAAAGACCCCACTTGTTTTTTAATTTCTTATTAAAGATGCTGAAACATTTCAGTCATTCTTCAGCTGATTCATTGCATCATAGTTTTTTTAACATACCTGAATTACCAACCCCATTTCAGTAGAGGCATGACATAAAAAAAAAAACCAAAACAAACAAAAAACCACCAAACAAAAAACACAAAACAAAATAAAACAAAACAAAAAAAACCCCACAATTTTAATATGGAGGTAATCCTGCACTCAGTGTATACAAGGAGCTCCAGAAATGTCTAGAAGCCCCTTTCTGTGATGAATGTCATTATTACAGTTTTCCAGTAAGGCTGAGGTATTTTGTTTCTAATTTAAGTACGCTTTTTTTTAAAGCCCAAATTTATCAAAATTAGATGTCTATCAAAATTTTTTGCATGCTCTGCAACATATATGTGACTTACCATGTCACACTGATGGTTTGTTAGATTTTTTTCAAGGTTTTGAAAGTGACATACATTTTTTTAAAGTAATCTTGCTGCAGGAAATGAAAATGGGAAACAATTATAAAAAATTCCAGCGGAAAGAGAAAACGCATTATGGAGAAAGCAATAAAAGCGTAAAAATATTAAAGTAAAAATCACTTCACAGTAGCCTGTATGATTCAATTGTAGATCAATATTGTGTGGTTAATGCATTAGCAGTAGAGCATTAATTTGCAATTACAGTAGGTGATCTGATCCTCTGTGTTCTGTCCATTGACATAAATGACCTTTTGTTGAAAGAGATTCTGTAGTCATTATTTCTAGCAGATGTAACTAAAAAAAAAGAGGTAGGCCAAAGGGGTACTTTCTAAAGTATACTTATTCCATGGTAGAACCTTTCAGCATTGTATTCTGGTATGGAATACTTTATTCATCTGGAATATTGGACATTTTCAGGTAAAGAATATGGATTCCTTTTCAAATAAATGTCTTTTCTCACAATGCGAGAGGTCACACACGTCCTCTGTTGCAGACATGCATGTCTGTAAGGTTTTCTACCCAGCAAAGATTTAAAATCCACCCATGGAATGCTGCTTCTCAGTGGGACAGCCTGTGGCTTTACCCTGAGCCCTTTTTCAGATCCACCTTCATCCTCCCTCACCTCCTCCTGTCCTGGCTGGGATGCAGAGCCTTGCAGTGCTGTTCTGTCCCTTGCAGTGCTGTTGTGTCCCTTGCAGTGCTGTCATGTCCCTTGCAGAGCTGTTCTGTCCCTTGCAGAGCTGTTCTGTCCCTTGCAGTGCTGTTCTGTCCCTTGCAGTGCTGTCGTGTCCCTTGCAGTGCTGTTTCTGTCCCTTGCAGTGCTGTCCTGTCCCTTGCAGTGCTGTCCTGTCCCTTGCAGAGCTGTCCTGTCCCTTGCAGTGCTGTCCTGTCCCTTGCAGTGCTGTCGTGTCCCTTGCAGTGCTGTCCTGTCCCTTGCAGTGCTGTCGTGTCCCTTGCAGTGCTGTCCTGTCCCTTGCAGGTCTGTCGTGTCCCTTGCAGGTCTGTCGTGTCCCTTGCAGAGCTGTCGTGTCCCTTGCAGAGCTGTCGTGTCCCTTGCAGTGCTGTTGTGTCCCTTGCAGGTCTGTTGTGTCCCTTGCAGTGCTGTCCTGTCCTTTGCAGGTCTGTCCTGTCACTTGCAGAGCTGTCCTGTCCCTTGCAGTGCTATCCTGTCCCTTGCAGAGCTGTTCTGTCCCTTGCAGAGCTGTTCTGTCCCTTGCAGTGCTGTCCTGTCCCTTGCAGTGCTGTCATGTCCCTTGCAGTGCTGTCATGTCCCTTGCAGTGCTGTCCTGTCCCTTGCAGTGCTGTCCTGTCCCTTGCAGAGCTGTTCTGTCCCTTGCAGTGCTGTCCTGTCCCTTGCAGTGCTGTCCTGTCCCTTGCAGTGCTGTCCTGTCCCTTGCAGGTCTGTCCTGTCCCTTGCAGAGCTGTCCTGTCCCTTGCAGGTCTGTTGTGTCCCTTGCAGTGCTGTCCTGTCCCTTGCAGTGCTGTCCTGTCCCTTGCAGAGCTGTTCTTGTGCTTGTTCTTGTGTGTTGTGCTGCCCCCAGACCTTGCCCTGTGACCCTGCCCATCTCCCAGGTAAGGGAGGGAGGTGGCACTGTGCCCCACCCCAGTCAGAGCTGCCATGAAGTTGGATCTGCCCCTGCCCAGTTTTGGGTGGGACCTCAGAGATCTGAGGAAGAACAAAACCACTTTTCAGATGTAAGTTCTTTGATTGAGATAAGTATAGTCTCCTGTAGAAGGAGCAGCTTTTAGACTGTATTTACAAAGGAACTTGATAGGTATTTGTACATCCATTTGAGTATCTTCCATCACATTTGAGCTTTTGTGGCCATTTTCACTGAAATTTGCCAGAAGGGAGAAAGTGTTTTACTCTAACAAATTTTGAGAAGCAGAACAGGCAGAGGAGAGAGCGTGGCTGCATTCCTTCACTGTGAGCACGGGCACACCACGAGCTCCCCTTCATTAGAGCTCTGAGCAGCCCATGGACAGCGCTGTGCCAGCCACAGGACAGGCTCTAATTGGCAGGCACACCTTGTTCAACGTCAGAGAACCCAACCTGAGACACTGAGCTGCTGGAAGCCAGCTGTCATTAGCTCACTGCTCACAGAGCCACGCTCTGAGGAAAGTCTTCAATGGCTGCAGCACTGAATGGAGTGGCCATTCTCTGCAGAGATGAAATTTGCAGTACATGCAGAAACAAAAGAGGGAACAAAGTGCTGTTTGAACATGTCGACATAAAATCCTAAGTGGAATGAATGTGGAAGAGAGAAAAGAGTTGGGATAGACATATCCAAGCATTTACTTCTGAAAACATTTCATTATTTTCTGTTTTTTCCTAACCCAGTGCTAATTACAGAAATTCAACCTGTTCTCAACTGTCTGTCTTTGCTAATAAAACAAAAAGTAATTAGAGGACTTGCTCCATTACAGATGATTGGGAGAGAAATTGCTAATTGATAGTGAGAATCTTCTGTGAGAATTTCTTTTAAAGGAAATCAGAATTTGTCAAACAAAAACAATCTACAAAGTTTTTTGTTATAATTGTAAAAAACATCAAATTAGAACAGGTTTTCATTATTGATTCTTGTGTATTATTTTGCCACTTTTAATGAAAAGTTGCAATATTCAAATCAGCACATTGTAAAGTTACTAAATTCAACACTAATAAAGCCTTTTATTTTGTGCAGTTTTGCATTAGTTCTGCATTTTATTTGGAGCTGCTTAGGGGAATTATCTATTAGCTTTCCTTTATTTCTGCTCATTTCACCAGCTATAAAATGAAGTCTGCATAGATAGGATTGTCATTTCATAAATTTGTAAGAATGAATTAAAGCTTATTCTGTAACAATTGCTATTTGTCATTCTCATAATGAATTCTCATGCAAACTAGTTTCAACTATCACTATATGGTAATAATTATTTACTAGCAATTAGGTCTCAATTGAGCATCAGTTCAAATGCTGTCCTATAGCAGTCACTCCCTTATAGCAGGGTTTGTTCTCCTGGGAGCACTGGGTCTGCTCCCTTTCCTGCTCTGCCTGGGTGCCTGCCCTGCTTCCCTGGCTCTGGCAATGCCTTCAGAATTGAGGGGATGGGAGGAATAATTGCTTTGGCACTATGTCTTTTTCCCTCTCTCCCAAGGATCCACAATATTGCTTGTCCTTTGAAAACCCAGTACTGCTGCACCAATTTTTAATGCAGGTTCACTATTTATGTGGATCCATGCTGCTGCTCTCTTGCATGAACATGCACAGAGCTGTTCTCCATGCAGATGAAGCACATGGTGTGAATTGAGTTTTGTTTGAAGTTTACAAAGTAAATGCAATATGGAGATGACTCTTCACAAGAGGCTTGGTTAATTGTTGATGAAATTATAGGCAAGTTGTTTTATTCAACTCAGGTTGCTTTCAGACATGAAGCTAGGCTCTGTTGTAGACTGAGTTCTCTTGAGTACATCTGGGGGTGACTGGAGATTGAATCTGAAACTGTACCCAGTTCCTTGTTATATACTGAAAATAAATAGCAGGCAAGATTAGCACAGTGGAAAATGTTGTTTCTTTATTCCTTTCTGCCATCTCAAATAATTACATAGGAAAATTCTTGTGAGGTTGTTTTTGTTTTTTTTTTTAATATATATGTTGTAACTGCGGGGGACTTGTTTTCCAAAAAGGAAGAATGTAAAACGTTCAAAGCTCTGCCATCAGAGAAGTTCTTCCTGGAAACATTGTCAGTCATACAAAGAAAATACATGTTTAAGAAATTTTCCTTTTTGTATCATAGCAGCTTTGTTGATCTTTCAGTCAGAGGCTGCAGTGAAAGGAAGAAAGGGAAAGCAAGCAGTGGAAGAGGTTGTGCTCAGGGAAGGCACAACTGGAGCCCACACTGGCACAGGGACACCCTGCTCAGAAAGGGCTTGGTGCTGGGCTAGCTGCAGTTTGGTCACTGATTTTTTGCTTTTCCCATGGTAGATAAGTGGGTTTTCTGCCCAGAAATGAGGGAGCAATAATTTTTTTTTTCCTGTTACAGCACAAGCCCCCTGACACAGCTTGATCTGACTGATGAGGGGTTCTTTTATCCATGCAATTAGAACAAAAGAAGCAGAGAAAGCATTTGTTTTCTAAGCTGGCATTTTGGAAGCTGGCAGTACATTTAAGGAAGGGTTTAACTTCCTTCAATATCATGAGTTATGTCGCTGCTTTTCTCGCTGATATTTGTTATTTGGATGGAGATAGGTAAAACAATCCCTAAGGAAATGTAGAAGTGGGTTTTTATCTCTGACACGAAGGATTCACAGGGTCAGAACTATTTTGTTCACATGAATCTCACTCTTCAATGGACACAGCAGCTGCTGCACAAATTCGTACAGGCAAGCTGATAGAGGATGAAAGTAATTTTAGCTGAAATATAATGTGAGAGTACTAGAGGGAAAGACTCACAAGGAAGAGGGGTTAATCATTGCAGGATTGAATTGAGGTTCCAAGATAGAAAAATTGCTTTTCTGTTTGATTTTGAGAGGGCTGCAGCTTTCAAAATTCTGGTCACAGGAGGATGGCCCTCAGTAGATGGTTCTCATTAGAATTTGTTGAAAATTTCTTTGAGGGAACTGTTTTTCATTGACAAATTTCATTTAATCAAAATAGATCTCAAATCCCTGCTGTGTCTGATTCAGAATGTCCTGGATGAACACTGAAGGTCTACCCTGGATCTGTTAGTGAGACTGAATATTGCCAGTGATGAGGAAATAGTTATTGTCACAGGGAAGTTTAAGCATGGAAAAGTTTTCCAGTTTAGACTGATAATCAAAATTCTAAAAACGTGTGGAATTAACACATTTAAAGAAAAAATATTATTTGGGTGAATCAAATCTGTTTCAATCTTTTTGCAACATATTTTGGTTTTGACCTTTTCATTCCAATTAACTTGGATTACAAAACAGACATTTTCAAGTTAAATGGAGCCATTGCATTCCATGTTGTCAAACAGCACATATTGGTAGTTCTGAAACTCTTTTCCACACTGTTTTCAGAACACCATTCTTTCCTGAAAAGCATGCTTTCCTAGAACTATACTCATCTCTGACAAACACACCTTTCCAAAAATGGGACAACAGACCAACTCGCTTCTAGAGATGATGGTGTCCCTGCTCTCAGAAAGCAAGAACTTAAAAACACTGCTGTGTAATGTTACTTGATGGCTTTTATCATCAAACCACCAGATCTGAGTGACTTAATTGGTACCTGCTATAGAAATTTCTTTGGAGCTGAAGGTTACAGCGGGTGGAAATGGATCAGATAAATCTGCATCTACCTGACACATCTGGTGATGCTGTCCCAGCAGCTGCAGAACCACTGGGAGAGCTGAAGGATTTCAGAAGAGTACTTATAAGAGAGGGGTGAGACCTTTGGGTGTTAATAAATGAAGTATGATGTGATATTCAGCATGTATTTAAAGATAGTAGTAGAGCCTCTGTGTGAGATTGGACTATTTACCCAGGGGAGTTAGTTCATCTGCATTCAAAGCCATCATTCATTTTGTAAATCTGCAGTACAATGATGCAATTTGCTATACATGGCTGATTATGAAGCTGTTTCCCAGACTCCTCAATGCTCAAGGCATGTGGAATCATATTTGTTTTCTTAGGAAAGATGATCACGATCAGCACTTTTATCAGTGTGTGTGCCCACCTACTGCATAAAGGTCCACTTTGTAGTTCCAAGAACTGACAGAATGCTTTAGTGAGATAAGGAAATATAACCATTCCTCTAGGGGTGCTTGACAAGGAAAAAACCCACAGTTACCTCAGGGAGCCTTCTGAAAATTCTTGATTTATTCTGCATTTCCCCTCTCAAAGACACAGGATACAAAATTGCATCGTTCAGGGTCCCTTGATAAGTGCCAGTTTCCCACTCCCAAACACCCAGTTTAGCTATTTAGATCAAAGATACATTAATTGGCAGTGGAGAACTTAAGGGGAGGAGAAAAGATTTGAGTAGGCTAGGAATTAATGCATTGGATGGCAATCCTAAAGGATCTCTTACAGTGCTCTTATCTCCTGATGTGCTCTCATCTGATAATGGCTAATGGATTCTCAGCTTTTTTCTTTCCTTTATTGTTGGCCACTCACAGCTGCCCAGGGTTGCTGGAGTGCACTGCATGGACAAGGTCTGTCTTGCAGCCCCAGAAGCAGGTCCTTTGAGGTGTCTGGCAGGAAGGGTAGCCATCCCCTTGGTGCTGGGGTAGTTTCTCTGAGATTCTGTGTCAGGAGGCTGCAGTGGCTTCAGCACACACTGTGGGGCTCTTCCTGCTGCCCAGCTGCTGCCCCTGGATTTCTGTACCTGCACTCCCTGCCCCAGTGCTCAGCTCTGCTTGACACCTTGTCAGCATTATATTGTCCTGTTGGAGAGAGGGCCCAGGCTCTTGCAGGAAATAAACATTTACCCCGTAAGCTTGTCTTGCATGGGCTCTTTTTAAGTAATTTTGAGCTCCATTATTTACTGACATTAGCCTGTACTTTTAATTAGAATGACAATTTATCTCAAGATTGTCTGATGAAATTTCTTGAGGTATAACAAAATATCTGAAATACTTCACTGACTGACTGAGACCCACATGGCATAGGAGTATCCAGTCCCTTTATTTATTTTATTTATTTATTTTTTTCAATATAGATTTCTTAAGCCTTATGTGAATGGCTGCCTGCTTTTCAGAGCCTGGCCTGGAGTTATTAGCATTTTTGAATCTTTCTTCTGTTTGTTATCCCTCAAAGTGTCTAAGTAAGCCCTCCACTCATTAGGAATTTAAGTCTAGGACTCAGTCAAAAAGACTGGCTGGGCTTTTTCCCCCATAATTCAGACAATTCATGGATGTTATATTTGAGTCCTTCAAACTGCTTTCTGAAGTCTGTACTAGACTCTGAAACAAATAGTAGTTCATTAGCTGATGTATATTAGTTCAGTTGTAATGTTTTAAAAAGGCATCAGCTATCATCCAATTCAGTTTTGTGTCAATCCAGTATCTGAAGACTTGTTAAGTAACATCCCATCTGCTAACCTATATCTCTAGAGTCATTTAAGCAGCTCATGTGAGTGAATGAAATCATTCCATCTGCACTATATCAATATTTTGGAAGCTTTTTCTTTTCACAGATTTGTTCTTTAAAACAAAGAGTCTTGAGGTTTTTTCCCCGAGATTGTACTGCATTGATAAACCACTTCCCCTGATGTTCTTAATCCTACAGCCCTCTAGCAGAAGTGATAATTAGATAGCAAGGGTAATGCAGGCTGGGCATTTAATGTGCTGGTCAGTTGGTGTTCAACGAGACAGGAGGAGGAGCCCTCGTTATGGAGGCAGCCTTTGTGTAGACACTGGTGTCCTGAAGGGTGTGGGGACAGAAACCCTCTGAGGAGAGTCTGTTTGTCTGTCCTGAAGGTTGTGGGGACAGAAACCCTCTGAGGAGAGTCTGTTTGTCTGTCCTGAGGGTTGTATGGACAGAAACGCTCTCAGAGGAGAGTCTGTTTGTCTGTCCTGAGGGTTGTATGGACAGAAACGCTCTCAGAGGAGAGTCTGTTTGTCTGTCCTGAGGGTTGTATGGACAGAAACCCTCTCAGAGGAGAGTCTGTTTGTCTTCATGCTCTCACATTGCAGCTCTGTGTCAGACAACCTGTGCAGTGTCTGCTGCTCTTTGCTTTGGAGATCAGGGCACATCCAAATTACTGTACAGAGGCTAGAAAATGTATGATTTCATTTCCATGGGCAAGAGCTATGCTGCAGATAGATTGCATGGGCCAGAAAGATCTCCCATTAGTCAAGTTTTTTTGCTTGCCTTTGAGAATAAATCCTAAATTGTGTGTATGCCTCACCCAGATGCTCTTGCCCTCTACAATAAAATTAGCCTTCTTAATGCTGGCAATTCATACAGATACACAGGTGGGCACAAACAGAATCCTTCCTGAACCATCTTGCATTCCTTCACAGCTTCAGATTTTTTTCACAAGAATCCTGATCAATAGAACCTAATCAAGAAAGCAGTAGCTTCACCTAGACATTAAATAATGGTTCAGGCATATTCATAAGAAGGTGACAAGAAGGGGAATTTATCTCTTCAATACTTACCAGGAAGATTTTTTTTAAGAGAAAAATAAAGCTTCTAGACAAAGATGATTAATGCTAAAATTGAAACCTTTTGTTTGGCATTTGTACATACCAGTAAAAATATTTCAAAGGGAGTCAACCAAATTAATGGCAAAGCACAATTTTTAATGCATTGTAAAGCCTCTCACAGGTATCTCAGAGCAATAATAGTTGTTTATCCCTTTGCTGTGGTCAGAATATTAGAAATTGTGAAGTCAAAGGCCAATTTCTTAATCAAATGGCATTTTGAGAGCTATTTTATTTACAAATTCTTTGCAGTTTAGAACCAAAGCTGAAATAAGTCTCCATCTTCTGGGGAAGCAAGATGGCATTCTGCTAAATGCTAGAATTTTATCATTTGAAGGGAAGAAAGGCAAAAAAGAAAGCAGCCAGTAAGACCTACGAATATAAAAGCATTTGAGATCTCAGAAGGAGTTTAAATCAATGCACTGCCACAGTTACAGCACAGATGAAAGAGCCTGCTGTCTCAATTGCCAGGAAACTACTTAGAAACTCTCACTTTGATTTTTTTTTTTTTTTTGGTAGTCCGTTACATTACCACTAAATGCAATATATGGAGACATCACTGCTTTGATGTTGTACAGCTACAACAAATGGAAACTAATATGGTAGAACAGTCAAGCTATGTGATTTGCATTTGTATATACAAATATATACCCATCAATCTTCTTACTTCTAGACCATGTATCACTGCCACCCATCTGCCTCGTTACTGAATACTTCTGTTTTCATAAAAGTGACAATTATTTTACACCCATATAGTCAAAAGAGATACATATATTTCAGAAGGGTGTAAAAATTAAAATGTTCTCCAAGCTATTGTCTCCCAGAAGAAGTTCCTCACTTGTCTCTTTTGGGATATAAGGGGCAATCATTGGAGTCTGGATCTGGGAGAAAAGGAAGGAGATCCAATGTTAAAAATTAAATTGTAGCAGTTCTACTACCAAGCTTGTGCAAACTTATTTCTGTGCATATTACTGCAATATGAATAATACATGTTACCTTCCCAGAGAGGGAAAACATAGCACCTTTCTCTTCTAGTGCAAGTTCTAGTGACCAACACAGGCAGGACAGCAGAACAGCACTTGTCAGCAGTACAGCTGACAGCTTTGTTGTGAGCTGGACTTCACCCTGTCCCATGGGATGCTCCACAGAACCAGTCTCTCATCCACAGAAGATACTTTCTACTAAAATGTTTCAGGCAAAAGGCTGGGTCAGTGAACAGCTGAATGCTAATTCACTCATTAAACAGATCCACTTGGATTATTTAGGATTAAGGGATATTAAACAGGTGCCATCCCTGCTGTGCAGAGCCCCAGCACTGCTGCTTGCCAGGACCTGGGCTGGCAAACCACAGGAGCAATGGATCCAGGACACTCTGTGTGTGCACTGGTCCATGGGCAGCTTCTGCTGGCCAGGGGATGAGAGCCCTGCTCTGGCACAGCACAGCAGGCTGTGCTGTCCCTGGGAAGTCTCAGTGCTGTTCAGGCTGGTGCTGAGGGCTGGTTGCAGCTCTCACACAGCACTGCTCACCTTCATCCTGAGCTGGTTCACCAGGACATGAATGGGAGGTGGCAGAATCATTGTGGGTACAGCAATGTCTGGGCTTTGCAAGTGCCTGTTCCCAGGGCAGGCAGCTGGAGCAAAGCAGGGGCATTAATGGGCTGTGGAGATGGGCTGGCTCAGTTCTGGGATTGTTCTGCATGCCTGAGCTTGAGTCTCACCTGGTCTATTGCCCTGCCACTTCTCCTGTGCTGAAAAGAGGACACACTGTCATTTAAACTGGGGATTCAGAGGCAGCCAGGTATGATGCTAAAAACCTCTCTCTGTGGTGTAGGAATTGTCATGGCTGATGGGTCATGGTGACCTTTTATCCTGACTTTGTTCAGCACCTTTTAAAATTCAGCAAAGGCTTCTACACTGATTGATGGGAGATACAGCAAGCCTAAAATACAAATCTCACCATCTGATTTGTGCAACATAAGCTCAGAATTTTGGAATTTGCCAAAAACGTGGCCAAACTATTTCAGTTGGTTTTGTATGTGTTAATGTTTGAAGTCTCTTCTTCTAGGAAAGGCCCATGAACATAAGCACTTGCTTTTATCCCAGTGAAATCAGTGAAAGGCTTGCCTTGCCACACCATTGGGCACCATAGTCATAAGACTTCTACAGAAGAGGAGGATTGTTTGGGACCACTTGTTTGTTCTAAGCCTTTCCATGTCATGTAACATTTTTCTTTAGTGCAGAGATTTGCATTTTTCTTAAAAATTGCATTTTGCCTTCAGTTTGCAACTTTCTTGGCTTTCCAGGGAAGACAAATAGTGCACTGCGTATAGAATCACAGGGATCAAATAGTTAGCTCTTAGTGTGTTATTATCTTCCACACATTTTTATATTATTGCAGTTCATAACACTGCACCACAAGCTGGAAAACAGTAAAAGCCTTTATTTATAAGGTTATTACAGGTATCCTCCCGTGTATCTCGTGTGTATACATCCTGTCAAAATATTTCAGCATTTTGACAAAAGTGTCTGAACTTGTTTCAAGTGACATGACATGGCTTTTAACTGCATTTTTTTTTTTACAGTTTTAGTATTTTTAAGAGTAGATAATAAAAGTGTTACCCATGCACTAAAAAAACCCAGAGAATTCCTTGCTGTGCAAAAAGGTTTCAATAAGCATCAGTGGAGTTTTGCAGTTAAATAACCTGTACAGGAAGTAATTATGATCGTCTCTATAATTGCCATTAAAAAAAACAAAGCCACAGTCTTGAAGCCTGTGGAAGGTATAACAGACCTAATTAGTGCCCACACTGTTTCTCCAGAGGAACAGATTTTTTTTTGTAATGTAAATGCACTGCATAGAAAATGTTATTGTGCTTATTTTATAGTTTCCCCTTATTTTCTCTCTTGTTCAGTGGTAGTAAAGGTATTTCCCAATGTGGTGTGTGCCTGTCTTCAGGACTGCAAGTTGTACTGTCATTTCTGAAATGGGGAAAACAATAGTGTATTGCCTGTGCTGTTTAATGTTGGTGTCCATTATGAGCTGTAGTGTGGATGTGTTTGTGCATGTCTCTGTGCACCCATTCATGTTCTAAAGTAGGTGCCCATTTCATTGTTGTGTTCACTATGTGTGCATGGAGTCAAGGTATTATCAGGAGCATTCCTTTCAGCTTTCCCAATAAAAGCTGAATCAGAGGCTGAAAACACTGACACATCTGGAATTTCAGAGCATTTCCAGGGATGTTAATTAATGGCACTCAATCAACCCTGCACCTCGTCACTGATGGCTGATTAGAGTTTAGCTAATGAGAAGGTGTTCAGACAACAGTCAGGAGTTTCTTTATTCAGTTGTCTGTTTGGTTGGGGATCTCTGTGGGTTTAAGCCTGAGCTGACATCCCCAACGTGCTCTAGAAGAACTCGTGTAAATGGTCAGATTATTTTCTGCTGTCAGTGGTTTTGTGTTTACATGTTAAGCTCTGCAGGTCAGGGATCACTACTCTATATGTTTGTAAAGCTATATTGCTCTCTGTGCTCCCAAAGTATCTAAAACAAAGTGGGCTTGCCTCCCAGTTGCACTGAGTGGCAGAAGGGGATTGTTCTGTTCTGTGCCTGGCAATGCTCACCCCCTAATAACAGGTCAGTTTAATGGGTGCTATTGCTGAGACACTTCCATTGGATCCAGATTCATCTCAGGGCTGTCTAGTGGAATGGGCACAAACAGAAATTCCATTTAAATATAAGAAAAAAGCTTCAAGGGAGATTGAACACTGAAGCAGGTTCCCCAGAGAGGTGTACACTCTGTATTTGGAGATATTCAAGTCCTGACTGGATACAGTGTTGGGTAGTCTTCTGTAGCTGACCCTTCTCTGAGCTGGAGGTTGAAAAATAAAGATCTCAAGAGATGCTTTCCAGTCTCAGCAAGTCTGTGGTTCTGTGATTTGCTAGGCTGGGACCTAACTGGTTCTGCCTGTGCTTGCTGAGCAGAGCAGGCTGGGGGATACCACTGAGTGTGTGCAGGCAAAGCTCTGAGCACAGGTGGGGTTTGCCAGTGTGCTGGTGTGCCCAGCACCAGCTCCCCAGCAGGCACATCTCAGGCTGGGCTTGCAGGTTTATCTCTGAACGGCCCTCAGGTCTTGTCCAAGGGCTGCTGCTGGGAAATCTGGGCATAACTGGGGTTATTGAGCCCTTTCTTTCCTGAACTGCAGTGGTGATATCATGACACAGGACTAAGCAGGCAATAATCCTGAATTCCTGTAGTTCTTCCCAGTGGGGTTGCAGGAAGGGCCACCTGATAATCAGTAAATCCAGAGTTTGCTGATTCCCTATGCTTCCCTGCCAGGATGGTGCTGATAACTGACTTGCATTTCACAGGTGTGCAGTGCTATCCAAAACCAAGATTTCACTGTTATTGATGACTACTGCACGGGACTGCGAGCTCTTCTGTACCTGAAAAGCATCGAGGAGCTTGAAGACTGGGATGGACAGAGTCCTGCAACCATGTGCCACCAGAAAGGAAAACCAGTACCTAGAATTCCTGAGCTGATGGGAAAGGTATGCTGCTTTATTGTCATTCCTGTATAATAACACTATGTCTTGGTTTTGAATGTAATTCCATAATCATTGTATGCAGTTTCTGCTATTACCTTGATTAATCACTGCTGCTGTCACAATTAGTCACCAAGTCATTTTCCTTCTGAATATTGATGAATATGTAGGCAGCTTAAGAAGACAAACTTGAAATGACTTGATATGGGTTAACTTTTTTACTGTAAATATGATCTCTTCACGTGATTCATAACATCATGTCTTTAAAAAATGTATAGGATGTAAAATTGCATTAGAACAAGTTCTGGTTCTGCTTGCTTTAATGAAACTCAACTCACTTGAGATTGATCCTAATATTGTGCAGAAGTTCCTGGGTGTTTCAGCCAGGGTGCAGCATTCAGGAGACATGCAAAAACCCTCTTGCACTGGCTCTGACGAGCTGGGACAGGTAGTCACAGACCAGAACATGAGATCAGGTAGGAGTGGTCCTTCAATCACCATACCTGAGCATCTCGTGGTCTTTCATGTGTGCTGATGCCCAAACCCTCTGCAAGACAAGGAACTTCTAGATGAGGATCAGTGGCACCAGACAGTTTAATAAATTCTGCAAGATCATTTAAACCTAGAAAGTCTGTGATGAAATAGGAATGTAAATGATGGTCAGCATGAAATCCTAACCTCTGGACTGTCTTTCCTCTCTGCTCTAGTAGTTCCCTGCTACAAAAGCATTTTTGGAGATTTTTGACAGGTGCAGTGGGTTGCAGCTGCCCAGCCCTGCTCACCCCTCCACCAGGGCACCTGCTGATCCCTGCTGGGAAGCAGGAAGTGTAACTGGCTTCCTGCTGATGCCCGGCTGCCTCCTGCTCCAAGCAAAATACCTGCACAGCAGGGAGGCCAAGCTTTTGTTTCTGGTTACTAGAGGGGATCACTTTGAAGACTGATTTCAGTTATACATCATGCCTATTGATTATCCTTCCAAAAATCTGATGTACGACTGTTGAAAATGTTGTAAAAAGTAAAGAATTACAAAAGAATAGGATTTGGAGTGTCAAACGCCTCCAAATCTCTGCTTATCATTCCTGATGACTGGAATTGGATTTAGCAGGAGATTAGAGACTCCTATATTGGTGTTGTTCTCTGTGGAGCTCTGAAAATTATAACATTACCTTCAAGGAGGAAAGACAATCCTATTCCTAAAGCTCTGGATAATACACTGCTTAAAAATAAACCAAGATATAAGCAGTTTCATTTTCATCTACTTATGTTAAGCAGTTAAACCCAGCTCAAAGGGTTATAGCTAAACTTCTTTCCTTTAACACCTGTGGAAACCTACACAGCATTTCCAACTCATGTTGCAGATTTTTTGTAATTCTTCTTTAAAGCTGCACTCAGTGTTCTGTCTTTGTATTGCCTTTGTGTTTTACTAAACAGATCACTATTGTCAAAGATGCTTCTCATGTCCTTTTGAATGAGGAAAAAATTGTAATTTTTAGTCTTTTTTTGCCTGTCATTACATCAATAATTAACTCTTAAAAGGTTGCATGAAAATATGCTTTAAGGAAGCATTTAATAATTCAAAAGAATCTTAACTTGAAACTGGTCACATGAGAAAGAATGAAAACAAAGCCCTGTATAATCCTGTGTGGCTGGCTCTGTTAGACATTCAAAAGACATACAGAATATAATTGATTGTGTACTCATATTAGCACTGAATTATATCATTGTAACTTTGCCACTAAATAATAGCATTTAAAGTTAAGCAGGCTGCATCAGTCATAAACTATTGATACATTTTAGGCACAAGCTCAGGATGGCTATTTGTCCAGGAATGAACATTCAAGGGAAAAAGAAAAATAATACAACTCTAGTAACTGGAAATACCATGATAAATGATCCTACTAGGGGCAATCAAATACAAAGACTTGATATCATTAATATTTATAATATCCTAATTAGCAAGACTGTGCCTAAGCAGTGTTATTAGTGTAACTAATTATGTTATCATAAACTAAGTTTGCAGTATTGTAGGAATCAGTATTCTTACTTTCATAAATTATTATCAATATTGGATTTCATGTACTTGTGCCTAGTAAATTTAGTTAAGTACTGTAGTTTCATCTCAATTCAAACACAAATATCTAACTTGCTTGGCAGCAAGTCATAACAGACATTTGTGAGTCTCTTTCTGAAATGAATTCACTAGAAAGCATATCCCTGTTTGGAACAGAGAAAACAATGTATTGATATGTTCTCATCAATAAAACAATGTGTGGGAATGTATATGTGATATGTGAAGTAAAATGTGCCTTACAGAAACATAAGGAGCTGTCCCAGTTTGTGTTGGTATGTACCACAAGAGGAAATGCAGTTTCTCCAGTAAGACCTCGTGAGAAGCTAAACAGCAAATACAGATGAACATTTGCATTAAAAAAAAAAAAAAAAAAAAAAAAAAGGGAATTTGCTGATTTTGGTGTATTGTGGGTTTGGTGCTGTAGATTTAAAAATATACAGGAATCATCCTCCTTTTCATTACAACTTTACTATTATTTTCAAACAGAATCACAGGAAATTCAGACATTTGACGTTTTAGTAATACGGAGCTGGGGGAGAATTATTTTCACCAGCATCAGGAACCACTTGTTTTCTGATTGTATAGAAATTCATTGAACCTTACCAGTTTTAAATATATTACAGATTTAGGAGCCATTCTGTTCCTGGATAAGTATGTTCATAATGGTATCTGTTTTGATTCACAGTGCAATATTGAATGTTAATGTCTGTATTTTTATGTGATGATGGAGTATTCTTTTTATAATTCATTTTCTATCCTGGTTTCAGCATCAAACAGATGCTGATTGCAGTGTGTTGCCACAGGAGAGTGACACAGTGGAGTTTTGTCATGAAATATTGTAGTATTTGATGACCAGAGTAAACTAAAAGATAAATACCTTCTTCTAAATGGTACACCTAAGCTCAAACTGAAGCTGTCTTGCCATGCAGCCCCCAGATAAATGATGAACTGAACAGTTATCACTGTCAGATGTTACATTTATCAAAATAATTTCCTTCCTAAACAGAGAGAATACTGAAAGTACTGTGCTAAATAGTGTAATATAACAAGCAGTTAAATAGCAAACATAAAATGCTTTGGCTGAAAAAGACATTCATGTTGATTAGTATCTGTTCATCCTTCTGCATTAATGAAACTAATACTTCTGATAATTTATAGCCCTTGAAATATCAGAAGCATCACAGCACTGGAAAATATTTTGGAAACTTGAGTGCTCTTTTTCTGTTTTTCACTGTCGCAGAACCTATTTTATTTTTGTATGTAGACCCTAAATTTATCATCTTTGAGCCAGCAGTATTTATTTTCTGATAGTCTTTTCAGTAGCTTTTTCCCTTTTGCTAACACAGCAGTTGCTGCTGGAGGCATTGTCCAGGATGTGACTGTGGTGATGCACTGCCTGAATTAGGAGTGAGATTCCCACTCAGAAATGCCAGCCTCACTGCTTTCCAGTCACTGGATGATAGTTTTCCAGAGTTCCACCTACTTTACTCATTCTTTCCAGTGGCTGTAACCATTTCCATAACAGCTCCAAAGAGAGTCCTAGCACAGATGCTGTCAGACTCACAGAGGTGGCCAAAGCCAGAGATCTGGGCTTCCTTCCTCATTGCTTTTCAGATGGTTTATTGAGCAGGGTTTTGGGGTTTTGTTTTTCTGTGGGAGGACCTGACACTTGAAACCTTGGCACAGATGACTGTCATTAATAGCAGCTCTGAGTCACCTTTGCATGGAATAAAAGTTGTCAGCCTGTCTCAGGTTTAATCTCAGTGTGCAAATCTTGATGCTGAGATGAGAGAATGGAAAGTAAAGATGACACCACAGGGCTTCTCAGTGACTCCTTCAAGGAAGAGCTGTGTAAAAACACACCTCAGAATGAATTTAGGACTGAGATCAAGTGCATGATGCAGTCAGGAAGGCAGCTAAGATGTAGTACACACTCTTACAACCCAAAGTTATTATGGTGCCTGCATAAACCAGAGGAAGGGCACAGTTGGTCTCCTTCCAATACAAAATTAATAGAATGATGTTTTTAAATAATGTTCACGAGTTCCTCAGGAACACACATGACCAGGAGCAATAAAGATAGCTCTGTTCTCACTAGGTATCTGAATAAGGTGCAGTATTCCCCAGAGGTGCAATTTGATCCCTGGTGTGTCTCACTGTCTCACTTTGTCTGTTTGTTACAGGATTCTTTTATTAGTTGCTCACTGATCTTAATCCAGAGAGCTGAAGTGATTATGCCCCAGAAATGCACTGGTGACAGCTGGTGATCACAGAAGTGGTACAGTGTGTCTCTGCACAAACTTCCATTAATGTCAGCTGTAAAAATCACACTTAATCAGTGGCTGCTGTATATGCCAGGTAGCTAAAAAAAAATCTGGCCATATATTCAGGTGTGGATTTATAGGAAGAGAGGAATACATATGGAAATGTCATACTTTGCTTTCAGTACCAAGAGTTATGCACAAGTGACATTTGTTTTATCATGTCTAAATGATAAAAAATTAAAAATAACAAAAACTAATAATTTAAGCATCTTGATTCCAGAAATATACAAAATTCCAAACAAACTGTGGGTAGCTCTCAACTGTTAAGTTTGTGCTGTGCTAAAAATGCTAAAATTGTATCCGGTAAAAACACATTTATAGACAGTGGCATTATTCAGCAGACAGATGAGAGAGAATTAATGCTGTACATGTACAGTGTATGACTTCAATGAAATTTCATCACCTTAATTAAGCAACCTTCTGATTTTCTTCTCTGAATGGACTTCCCATTGGAACAGACTTCCCATTTAGACTATAATACTCATTTCCTACAAGTTATCTGTGGGTACTAAAATCTGAGTCTTCTGAACAGCATAAACCTGCTAAATTTTAACTGTACTGCAGTCAAATCTAAGTAGTCTTTTGTATGGCAGAGAAAAAGCCTTGCTATACCTACCAGACTTCATACTAAATATTAAATTAATTCTTCTAATAAATAAATTAATTAAATGGGAACTCACAGCTGTACAAGAACCACTGTTGCATCATAAAGTTTTGTCTGCCTCCACATTCTTCAAGACCTCTGACTGCTATCACTGAGCAGAGGTTTTCACCCTTCATTTTTGGAAGTGCTCCTTGTTCTTTAGGAAAGCAAATTTGCCCACTGTGGTAAAGAACTGTTGCCTTGTTTCTAGCACTGCATTAAAAAATGGCAGAAAAAATGGTATTTGTGGCTGGAAATACAGACTGTTTAACATATGTTGATATAATGGTTGCAATAAGATAATTAACACTGGGTGAAAAAAAACATTTTCCCATATTGCTGTCACCAGTTCTGAAGAAGAGTCAGGGGGGAAAAAATTAACTGTAAGCTGTGGTGGATTGACCCTGGATGGATGCCAGGTACCCACCAGGTACTCCTCTGCAGCTGGACAGGGAAGAGAAAATATAACCAAAGGCTCAGGGGCTGAGATAAGGACCTGGAGAGATCACTCACCAGTTATCATCATGGGCAAAACAGACTCAATTTGGGGATATTAACTGAATTTATTACCAATTAAAATCAAGGCAGGCTAATGAGAAGTTAAATCTTAAGAACAGTTTTCCCCCTCTCCTCAGCTCCTTTCCAGGCTCTCCTTCCTCCCCTAGTGGCCCAGGGAGGCAGGGAATGGGGGCTGTGGTCAGTTCATCCCTGTTGTTCCTCCCACTTCTCAGGGACAGGAGCCCTTCCCCTGATCTCTGGATCAGTGCAGTGTCCCTCCCATGGAAAACCAGTTCTTCCCAGCCTTCTCCAACATGAGCTGTCCCCACAACAGTTCTTCATGACCAGCAGTTCCATGGGGTGCAGTCCTTCAGGAATAGATGCTCCAGTGTGGGTCTCCCATGGGCTCACAGATCCTATCAGGAAGGCTGCTCCAGCTGAGTCCTGTCTCCACAGGTGTGCAGCCCGGGAGCCTGTTCCAGCCTGGGCTTCCTACAGCCCTCAGCCCTGTCTCAGACATCCACCCACTCCAGGGTCATCTCCTCCAGGGGCTGCAGGTGGATCTCTGCATCCCATGGACCTGCAAGGGCTGCAGGGCACAGCTGTCTCACCATGGGCTGCACCAGGGGCTGCAGGGGAATCTCAGCTCTGGCACCTGGAGCAGCTCCTGCCCCTCTTTCTTCTCACTGACCTTGGGGGCTGCAGGGGAATCTCAGCTCTGGCACCTGGAGCAGCTCCTGCCCCTCTTTCTTCTCACTGACCTTGGGGGCTGCAGGGGAATCTCAGCTCTGGCACCTGGAGCACCTCCTGCCCCTCTTTCTTCTCACTGACCTTGGGGGCTGCAGGGGAATCTCAGCTCTGGCACCTGGAGCACCTCCTGCCCCTCTTTCTTCTCACTGACCTTGGGGGCTGCAGTTTCTCCTCTCACATGTTCTGCCTCTTCTCTTCTCCAAGTGCAATTACCTCTGTGCAATAATATTTCTTTCCTTCTTAAATACACTATCACAGAGGTATCACTGTAATTCCTGGTGGGCTCACTCCCAGCCAGCCACAGGTCCATCACTGGCTGGCATTGGCTCTGTTGGACAGGGGGAGCCTTCTAAGAGCTTCTCACAGAACCTCTCCTGTAGCTCCCCTGCTTCCAAAACCTGGCCTCACAAACCCAACAGAGCTGCTTGTTCCTCTTTCCCATTAGCTAAGAGCTGGACCTGAAATAAGGCTTTCAGCCAGACAAAGCCTTTGAAGTGTAAGCCAATATTGATCAAGAAACCTCTTACTTTAGGATGTTATGGGAACTTGCATCAGCACACTCAGGGACTCTTGGTGCAAATGCTTGTTGGGTTACCCAGAAATAAGACTCTGCCAAAATATGTCTGCACCATTATCTGCAGGCAGATGAGGAAATAAGTCCTTTCCTTCTGCTCCCCACTTATTTCAGCTCCTCACCTGATGATGAAAGGCCTGCACAGGCACTGCCTCAGGTGAGGGGCTGGTGGTTCTCTGTGGGTGCCACCAGCAGTGTTTTGGGGGTGCCAGCAGAGCAGACTCTGCTCCTCCCTGCACAAAGTGTATTTTACCAGCTTTGCTGCCATTGGGGAATCTCCCAGCCTTTCAAGCTGAGTTCAATTATGAGTCTGACAAATCTGTAGAAAAAAAAAAGGACTGCTTTAAAATATTTTTTTTCCTAATGGTTCTGTTATGGAAGTTTATGTTGTGATTACCTACAGTGCTGTTTCTCACAGAGAGAGCAGGTTATGTAAAATGTATCTTCCCTAACGGTGAAGCCATTTGCAGTAGAAATGTATTAAACAAAGGCAGCTAGGATTATTAAAGTGTATTTAAAGTAGTTTAATCTTTGTGGGGTTTATATGTACTGTATGCTAAATTTGCTTCGAGCATGGAGTTTAAAGTTTCAGATGCACAGGCACAAATGTGGCTATTAAGAAACCATGTATTCACATTAGCACCTTGGCTGTGGCAGTTTTAGTGCATTCACTGCTGGCAGTGGACATCAAGCCAGGAAAATCCAACTCCTGATGAAAAAGGATTAAAAAAAAAAAAAAAATCCAGGCACTGCCAAAAATACATAATTCTTTTTTTGTACTCTGCAGTTTGTTTTACTTAGGGAAACGGCCTGGTCATACCCTGCAGCATGCATTCATTACAGTGATCTTTGACTGGCAGATGCAGAGTAATAAGATGCATATTTTAGTGCTTATTATAATACCCTGTCCAAAAACAACTTGACAAATTTGTGATTTCGACAGTATCTCATTTTGCTGGCTGCAGTGCTCTGTGATTGCCTGGTCCACGTGGCTCCCAGATTATGCATACCACCAATACTGCTCATTAAAATGGCCACAGTTCACCAGTTTCAGTAGCTTGGAAGGAACTTGGAATGAATTATTATACAACAAAGAGGCTGCTGTCATGCAGAACAAAAGACAAGCAAAAGAGAGCTTCGGCTTAATGAGGCTAAGTGAGTGTCTCCCCTGCATCACCAGCTACTTGACGGCCTTTGAGCATGGATTTTTTTCTCCACAGGCCAAAACCTTTGGTCTATTATTTTGTGTTTATGCACCTTGAGGCTAATATACATTTTAATATGCTGCACATGGAGAAAAAAATCAGCCATTAGATTAGAACATGTGCACTCCCTGTTAAGTTAATGACAGCCGAACATAGAGATAAATTTAGGTTTTCATATTTAATTATAGCACAGTGCAGTACGTTTAGCAAGGATAAATTGCACTATTATTATGCTTCATTTTTTTTGACATCTTTTCATATTAACCATGCACACTTACCCCCACTTCCTCCCCAGTGTCACACATAATGTCTCTGTGCATCATCCTTCTCTAACACCATTAATTTTTTATTCTGTACAATTGTATATGTATTGTTGTATTTGTTACTTAGGGTTAGCTTGCTGGCTGGATAAAACCATTCAAAACAGCCCTTGTGTTAGGTGATCTACATAGGCAGTAGAGACAGAAAAGACATAACAAGAACTGGCTTGTGTGGCCAGAAATGGCTCCTCATTCTGCTCCCAGAGCAGGGTTCCCAGCCCTTCTTCCCTGGATGCTTTCAGTGTGCTGTACACTGACTGACTGCACAGGAGTACCCCTTTTCTCAAGGAATTGAATTGGAAAAAAACAGAGAAATAGTGTGTGGAAGGTTAAATGAGTTCTAAAGCGGATTGTAGTTGGATAATATTAACATGGATGATGGTGATGTTAATATAAAATGTCTCTGCAATTGTATAAGAACTAAGCCAGACCTAATGTTTCAGGTAGTATGTGGCATTTGTTGGGTTTTTTACATGTGTTACCTCTGTTTGTCAAAGCTCCAAGAATGGCATCAGGAATTAGGGCAGACAGAACACAATATGAAATTAAACATAGAGGCAAGCTGGCATGCAATTCAGTCTTTGAATGTTCTTATCAAGTTTAATGTGAATATTTGATAGTTTCTGTGCTGCCATGAATTTGGTGGTGATGCTGGACTATTTTTTATTACCTGAGAGAGCTTTAAGATTTGCTTTCAGCTTCAGTCTGAGCTGTTCATGTAGCTGTAGTTTGTAAAATATATGTTTGCATGCTTCACAAAATTAAGAAAATACTGCTATTTTCCAAAGTGGATTAGAGCAGGTAATAACTCACAGGAAGAAGATTTTCCTCCTCCTGCTGTGTGTATAAGCAAGCAGAAGATATTATGCTACAGGCTTATTCCTAGATTATTCCTTATTGGATAGTTGTTTCGTGACAAAAGACACTGTGGCTTGATGACCAGAGGGTCACGACAGGAATAATAATCACCATATGAAAGGGTGTCTGGATCTGGGTGATAAAGCATTCCTCATCACAATCAGTCAGCACTTGCTGGTGCAAGAATTTTCCTCAATGGCAGAGATCAGCTTTTTCATATTCATTGAGAGCAATTCGGTATCTCTCTCTTTCCCTCTCCTCCCTCCTTCTCCAGCCTTCAGTTCTCTACCAGCTTTTACTCCCAAAGAGTATTTTCTTTGTCAGTGAAGACAGATTTTGGGGATGTTTAGGATGCTGCAGTATTTGTTGATTGGTATTAGTTGCAGAGCCTTACTCTTTGTGTCCTCACTGAGTAAAGCCCAGGTCAGTAGTGATTGATAGCTAATTGTCTGCAGTTCAACCACTAGAAAATGGGTTGGCAATTAATTTATGTGTGCAAAACTCTTCTCCCTGATTTTGTAAGAGCAGATTTTGATGCAAATTGCATTCATGAAAGCAAGGTTGTGGCTTTCAAAATGTAAGCTATAATTACTAGTCTGAGAACCTGATGATATGAAATTCTTCCTCTAGAATCTACCCCTAGTGAGAGAAGACATTTATTAACAACATTGTGTATTTCTAAGCAGTACTTCTAACCATCTTTTAGTTCATTAAGCCCTGGTAAAATGCTTGATATTACATGAGGTGTAGTCTTAGGGAGTTGCAGGCTGTATCCTACAGACATCCAGATGGCTTGGAAATATCTGTGCAATCAGAATGGCCTCTTCTGTATCTACAGGTAGCTATTATTAGTAAAACCTGATTTTATTTGTGTGTTCCCATGTTGATTATGGTACTAGTCACAGACACACACACTCATGTGCAGGAAAAGACTTGGGCTTTTACCTTCTGAAAGAATCAGTGTCCTTTTAAGGTTCTCATCTAAGAAAGCTGTTTATTTGGATAGCAAGGTACTCTGTGGGCCACAATGTGCACACAAGAACAGTGCAAAATTAAGTAGGTGGTGTTGATCATAGACAGCAGACTTAGAATTCATTTTCAGCCTGTTTTCAATAACTCTTTTATTCTTAAGCTAGTTTTGAGAGGGCGTTTGCAATAGTATGGCCCATAAGAACAGCCTGAAATGTAGTGGCATGCAGATATGTATGAGAAGTACAGGAGTTGTTTATGGGGAGAGGCTAAAGAAGCCTAAAGTCCCAAAGTGTCCTGCCCAAATGATGCATGTAAACATAAGGGGTGGAGAAGTCAGTGAGGTACAAATGTTTGAGGTTTGCAGTCAGTGAAGAAAGGGGATTTTCTGATGCAGAGTGAAAACTAAGCCGAGACTGATGAATTGAATGGGAGGGGAAGTGTTCAGGAAAAGTAGGAGAAAAATTATCCTGATTAAGAAAAGTGTTTTTGTAAAATGAGGGAGGTTTCCTGCTGTGCTGCTGCAATTAAAGGGGGCTCCCCCCTTTAAAAACTTGAATGCATGGAGTCTAATGGAAGTACTGCTGGGAGAAAATTGGAGTTGCCAGGACTCATGTGCTGGACTTGCAGACTTTTCCTGACCCTGGCCCTTTCTAGCATTATAGCTGCACAATAGGGGCTACCCATGGAAGCCACTGGATCCTTATAAAGTGTCCAGACAGTGACTCACTGTAAGTCACTGGAGCTGTAAATATCTAATAGTATGCAATTGAAATGTCTTTTTGCTTAAAGAATAAGATCACACTTAAGGAACATGATTATGACCTTTCCCATTTACTTTATTTTTATTGCTGTTGAAAGCCCTTGAAGTTTTTTCTGTCATCTTGAGCAGTTTTGATTCAACCACATGGGTTTCTTAGCAGTACTTGCTGAATTTTTTATAGGCAAATGTCATTCTGTTCCATTGTCCATGAGTCATACACTGGCACAGGACAACTGTCCCCAGTACCTGAATGGAGCTGGTGGCACACCATTTCTACATGGAGAAGTTGAGGAAAGAGATTTCTGCTCTCTGCTGACCTATTCATGCTGAACAAAACTCATTAAAGCCCAAGAACTGTGTTTGGGTTGTTCCAGGGAAAAATTACAGCCAGCCTGTAATCTGTTGCTCCACACTGGGGCTCTGTAATGGTTTGAAGTGGCCTGGCAAGAATTTTATTGATTTCTTGGGATCTCATTCAGGCTGATTGAAGTTGGGTGCTCTGATGGTGGATGTTTAGGAACACCTACCCTAGCTGTTATTAAGAAGGTGGGTCTAATCCTCATGCAGGTAAGACCTTGTTTGCCCTTCATTCACCTCAGCAGACATGTTTTAATGAAATATCTCCTTTTATATTTTATGCCATGGCTGTGTTTTTGATTTCTACCCTTGTAACTATCCAGTGTAATTTACATTTATTGGTCAGGATATGTCACATTATATACCTGTTCTTTGGTTAATCGTTTTGTGTCTTTCCTGTTTGACTGCTTTTAATAATTAATACATTCTTTTCTATTACTATGTTATATTTTTTCCAAGTAGATTATTTATTTATATATTTATTTATTTATTTATATTTATTTTATTTTATATTTATTTGTTTTATACATAATGTCTGGATTCATGAGAAATGCAGACACATATCATTGAAATACAGTTTTTTTTAGATCCATCAGGACAAGGTCTTGCAGTTGAGTTTAAAGCAGTTGAAGTCTAGAACCTATAAACTATAATTATATTTATTTATATTAACCATCATTACAGCATAGAGCATTATATCCTAGATGCTAATCATTACTTAATATTTTCTGAATATTTGCTACTATTACTGCAACTAATCATAGTAATATTAAATATATGCCAAAAGGCATATTGTACCAACTCCAAACCAAAAGTCTAATCTAGTCTCTCCAGCAGTTTTTCCTTGCCTTTACTGAGCCTTCTTTCAAATGCTGAGCACTTCTGACATTTTGAAATGTCATTTCAAAATTTTCCATTTGTAAATTGACAAGCAGAAGACTCATTGTAAACACAGAAAGCTCTATAAGCACAAACATATCTATATTTTCTCTTTTGCTAAAAATATATCTCCAAACTCTAAGCAGCTCATGTACCATTTCCATTAGGAAAAATTATATTTTGAAGCTTCTGAAGTTACCAGTTAAATCAGGAGCAACCCCAAACCCTTTGGTGATGAGTGTGCCTTTTGTAATCACCATTTGCTGGGGGCACCCAAAGGAGCACAGCCTCAGGACTGTTTTGGTTGGTGTAGAACAGGGCTAATAAATGCCTCACACTTCAGAACCCCCCTCTCTTTCTGCACAACAAAGTCAATTTTCATTTGATAGACAGCACCTATTTTCTTATCAGTTCTGTCATAGCTTGGTTTTGACCTTCAGTCCCTGGTCTGTGGGTGGGCTTTTGTGCCTGCTGCTGGATTTTGGACTTATTTACCAGGATAAAGCAGATGGAGGAGAAACAGTGTTTACATTTTTCCACAGGACCTAATTTATTTCTCTGTTGTTTATTGCTGAGCTATTTTTGTCTGCGTAGTGTGAATAGTTTGCAAAGGTATTTATAACAACATTTAGCTGATCAAAGTTCAGTCTGGAGAGCTTGAACGTCTGTCTCTCTATCTCCATTTAAAAAAAACATTTCCTCTCCATCCAGACTGTGTCTTTAGTTGCCCAGCTCCTAAATGGCAGTTTGGGAGGGAATGCCACTGGTTTTGACCACTATTTTGGTACTGGCTCATAATTCACCACACACTGGGAATATAACTTTTAGTGCAGAATTGAGCATTTATTGACATGCAATTAGGTGAAATCTTAACACAGTCTGCTGTAAGACTGTAACTCTCAAATATCATCCCCAGCTGGTGCAGAGAAAGGTCTCAGTGTAAAGTGTGTGACAGGGTGAGCTGCCCTTGGGATTGTCCATCACAGGGGGTGCAGTCCCTGGCCTTAAGCATTGGCCAGGAGATGCACAAGTGCTGCTGTGGAAGGGACTGTGCCACAACATACCTCACTTTGGTTTCAGCACTGAGAGCTTGTACAGTGTTATCAGTTCAGTACAAGATAATTCCATAAAGCAATTGCAATGGAAACTTGGAGACTCAAGAATTACACAGGTAGTGGTGGATATATCAAAATCTGGCCCTGCCTCAGTCCCATAAGGGCACTTCAATTTTCTTCTTGTCTTGCAGCTCATAAACCTGCTTCTTTTGAGACCACACCCCAAATGCTGTTGGAAAAGGGCTGTAAAGTTTTATAGATATATTTGAGGGTATTATAAAAGTATAATAAAGTAAAATTACTGCAAAGAAATAGAAGTTATTGAACAACTGGATTAAAATTTTAGGCTCGGAGTTGTTTTATTGCATATGGTGTCTACTTGTCTTTTACAGTCATGAAGGAATAGAAATTTTTTTGGAGTTAAGAAAATTAAGAATTTTGATTTTAATGTACTGATTGACTTTAAGGTAACAATTGATTTCAATGTACTTGTAAACACTTGCTTGAACAAATAATTTCAGTATATTGCTGAAGACCATTCTTAGCTCAGTCAGTAAAAAACACAGTTCAGATGTTTACCTATTGAAAATGTCTTACTTGATTTTAAGAAGAAATTTCTAGATTAGAGATAAAATCGTTCAGTTATACAAAGTGAATTGTTAAGTAATTAAGTAGCATTAAAACAAAGGTGCTAGTACAATAATGGTGGAGAGCAAATTCCAGAGACTTTGTTTAATCTGAAATCAGTAACTCCCCAAAATGTGTCTGCTTTCTCTGAAAACTTGGCAGAGAAAATGACACAATTGTCCTCATTAGTGCTGTCTTTGTATAACATACCAAATGCTCATCTTGAAGGCAGAGGAGGTTGGTAGGAAATCTGCTGCCTCAATGAGTACTGAAGCTTACCTCCATTGTCACAGACAGGAGTTTCTGAAATGTACAGTTCTCATGCTAATTCATGGGGATTTTTCCCCTCCAAACTCAGCTGGAGTTTGAGACATTTGAACTTTTCCCATGGTCTCTCACTTTCTAAGAAGCAGTTGCAAAGAAGTTCAAAACATTTCCAGTTTTTCTCTGCCTCAGTAGCTCCACAGTGGCTGTTCCTGGCACTCCATGCCCCACTTGCCAGCCTGTGCCCATCTGGGGATGCTCTGCAGCATAAACCCTGCCCCAAACCATGAACCTGCAGTGGGAGACCTGATAACCCCATGGCCAGGTCCTGGCCCCTGTGTGACGTGTGCTGTGATAGCAGGAGAGCCATGAAACATTTATGTTGTGGTGTTTATCTGGGCTTAAGTCCTTGAGGAATTCTTGAAAGATAATATCTGGCTTAGTGATCTACACTGGAGCCAAGCTGCAAGTTGTGAAGTGAGCTCAGCCAGAAAGTTCAACTTTGTTTGTGCCCCAGATGGCTTTATATGCATAAGAACAGTAAGACTTTTGAAAAAGACCCTTGGAAGTTTTTACTGTGATCTATTATAGCTGATGTATCTTAAATTATTCTTCAACCCTTATCCCAACAATCAGGAACTTCAAATAAAGGTTGAAACATGCTTTCTTTTGTCTTGCTACAGGAGCATGTTCTTCTCTCCAACTTGAAAAAAATAGGAAATCTTTTAAGACATACTAAAATACAGCATGAAACTCAGTGTCTGTATCTGGTGTTCATGGGGGATGTTTGAAAGGGATTGGATTCTTTTCCAGGGGGAACTAATGGCAGAGTATTTGTGTATAAATTACCAGCAATGAAAGTGATAAATTAAAATTGCGACATCAATTTCATTCTTAGTTCTGCTTTGCATTTCTGTAGAAGGATTTATTATTTCTGTGATTTACCTTCTACTAAGAAGTAGAAGAATGGAAAGTATGAAGTAGCAGCAGTTGTAATTACCTTCTGGAAAACTTCACCTTGTTTGCAGTGCTGCAGCCTGTCTGCTCAGAGCCTCAGCTGGTGTGAGCACACCAGACCATCCTCCCTCCCTGCCAGGCTGGATCTCCAGCACTTGCCAACAGGGCAGCTCAGCTGCAAGGTTCAGCACTCACTGAAGGAAACATCCATCTTCCATCTCAGGTGAAGCACTGACCTCCTTGGCTGTCTCCATGTGTTTTATTTTTGTTTTTCTCCCTGGCTCCCTGCACGTGCTGGCAATGGGAACCCCCCCATGAGCCATCCAGGCACAGAACAGCAAAGTGCACACTTTTTATAATTTTTTTTACACCAGTGCTGTGGAAGGTGGCTGGATTGGCTTAGGGGCATGGACACAGCTGTGGAACAAGCTCTCACAGCACCTTGGGCTCAGGCAGTGCCTTTGCCTTTCACCCTGACAGCAAAAGGCACTTTTCCAGCTTTACCTTCTCTGTGCAAAAGTGTATCTCTGTTGCTACTTGCTTTTGCTTTTGATGGAAGGAAATTATTAAAATCTTAACCAAAACCAAGCATCCTGTCCCATACCAAAGAATGAGAATGAGAGAGCAGCTGAGGTGTGGAAGATGGGTGGAGTTCATTAGTTAAGAGACACTGCTGGGATATTTTAATGATGAAGGTGGCATAAAACCTTTGCAAGGGAAGGCAACAATATGAAAGCATCCATTTTATCTGGTTTCTTTTGTCCTCTGGAACAGAAACAGAGACACTTAGAAGCAGGCTCAAGGAACCTAATTAAATACTGAAAGGAAATGAAAATGAGTTCACAGTTCTGTTCCCGAGACTCATTCTGTGAATATTCAGTTTGTATTATTTTCAGAAAAATGTAAGACATTATAATTCTCAAGATGTTTCTCATTCTTAAAGCAGGAAACTAGGTGCCTAGTCTGGTCTTTAAATATGATCCATACTCTCAGTAGTGTCATTGGGATCTGCCACGTATTTGACCTAGATCAGTTTCATTGTTACCAAAAATGAGTCAGTGGATCCTTCAAATCTGCTCATTTCTGTTAGGGAAATGTTTAAAGACTTTAAAGCAAAGTTTTCTTAAGAGATAAACAAGTTATTGTAAATTATATTAAAGAAGCTGGAAGCAGTCATCAACAGTAATTGTTTTAAGCTCTTATTTCACTTACAGAGGAGTATTAAATCAAAATACTATGTTTTTATGATCTGCCTGTACTGGTGTCAGTATCTGTGTCCCTGATATCAGTAAAGTGTCAAAAAGAAAACTCTATAGCATCCTGAGATTGCTTTGCTTCCTAATTGAGACTACAAGAGCATTTTAAAAAGTGTGAAGGAGCCCTGTGTAGTGTAAAGTAGCCATAGAATGGACAAACCATTTATTCCTGGTGCAGGAACTTGCTTTAAGACTAGGTTGAAGATACAGCTCATTCTTTGTCTCACGCTAGAATATTGTTCATTTTCTTGTATTTTTAAAGCTGTAATTGGACTTCTCTTATTTTGGGGGAAATAAAAAAGAAAGAAGGTAAGGTGTTCTTAAATGTTAAAAAATGCAGGGATAAACAATGCCATCCCACCACATCCCTTTTATGATTAGCATTGGGCTTTGTCTCTCTGGTTCCAGGAAGTCCCTTATGACAGACAATAGCATTTTTTGAAACTAGTTGGATGTAACACTGCTTCATTCTGCCTGGGCACTGACATCAGAAGTGATTAGATTCCTGTAGGCACCTAACTTCAGACAGGAGAGAAGTGTCTGTAGCTCCAAATGAAACGTAGCCGGGAACACTCCTGGGTGCTGAGCCAGCTGGCACCGAGCAGCCTGTGCTGCTGATCAGAGGCTGCTGGTCTCCAAACAGCCTGGCTGCAGGCAGCCTGCCTGCTGGGAATGGCTCCTGGAGCATGCTGACTTCCAAAGCCTTCCCAGGAATTGCCTGGGACACTCATAGCCAGCACAGGCCAGAAGCAGGCAAAAAATGTTGTAATGCTTTGTTAGGAGAGATGAAAACATCCTCGTGCCCAGGAACCTTCCCAGACACTGATTTACTGCTTGGAGATAGACAGTATCTTGCTAAAGACTGAGAAGCAAGTAATGGCAGTATGTGACTGGGCATGAAAGATGGACAGATGGACACAGAAATGAGCTCTGTTAGATGTTGGTGAAAATTACACTCAGAAAAGGAGCTCCAACAGTCTGAGGCTCCAAAATGAAGAAAAGCAGTCAGAATTTTTAGAAAATCTCCAGAAATATCTAAGATATAATAGGATGTGACAATATAAGTATGTGACTAATACACATATTTCTGTATGGATGGTGTGAAAACCTGGTAAGTCCCTGTCTTTTGTGATGATATAAAGCAGCTAACCCGTGAGTTCATTGCATCCCAGAGACTGAATTCAGTTTGTAGGTGGGTGAAATTGCAGTGGTTCAAATGAGAGCACCCAGAGGTTCTGTTTACATGAAGGACTAGTGCAGACAGACAGGCCAGACAGGAACAGGGGTGCAGAGTGAAGTGGTTGATGCTGCAGGCTGGTGTCCACACGTGTGCATCCCAGGGTTTCTTACTGACTGCTCGCTCTTGTCTGCTCTCATGGGCTAAGTGCCCATTAGCAGCTGGAGCTCATTTCAGCTGCATCCCTGGAGCACATACTCAGGTTTCATTTCATCCAAAATAAGATGCAGTTTGTGCTCCCTGCAGCTGTGCTGCCTTGAGTGAGGTGTGGTGTGTGGGGACAGGGAAGAGATTCGCATCAAAGGTGAGCTCTGGTCTGAGCAAACCACGGGTGCAGAGCTCGTGCAGCAGCACAGCAGCAATGCAGGGCTCCTGGGCACCAGCTGAGACCACCAGTGCAGTGGAGACAAGCCCTGAACTGCCCAGAAAAGGTTTGCATAGACAAGGAAAAGTTTTGTGCAAACACAAATGCGTTAGGACAAAGCAGAGGAGAGGAATTGACTGGTAATTGTCTCACATATGGGGCTTTTTTGCATTGGCAAGAAGATTGTTTTGCCAAAGCTTGCTTGCAGTAGCAAAAAGGAAGAATTCACCACATCAGGAAAGCAAACTAACTCAAAAAATGTAACTTTCCTCATATCTGGCTTTGATGCACTACACAAGAGCAAAAAGAAACTTTTGGTGCCGTTTGCAGAAGCGTGAACTTTAAACTAAGAGCAGCAGCACTAAAGCAGAGAAGAGTTTGAATGCCAGCTGGATAGTTAAAACACCAGTAAATACTAGACAACAGACTTTGTTGGCATTTTCTGGGAGTCTAAAACTGCTGACAAAAATGTACAGCATAGAAACAATCAAAAATGTACATGATAGAAACAATCAAAATGCCAGCAGGACAATGCTGATTATCAAAAAAACAGCTGAACAAATCAAAATACCAGGAAGTATAGATAACTCACACATACTCTGCTTTTAACTAAATGAAGTGAATAAATGAAGGAAGCATGTGACAAAACTGGGGCAAACAGTTCATTAAAGTTACAGACAAAAAGTCAGAAAATTTAGCTGAACTTGGTAGCAAAGTATTTACATGGTGTTTTAAAGATCTGGGAAATGTTCTAGGCAAAGAAAAGCTGGGAATGGACACAGTGATGCAGCCAGGAGGGCACTTGATTGATAGAATGTCCTCAGCACTCAGAGAAAAAGCATTAAGGCAAGTGAAAGTAAGGTGAGCATGTCTCATTGCTGAGGTTTTCCAGAGCCACAGGTCAGCCAGCTGCAGAGAAGATGGGAAGCTGTGCATATGTATGCACAGTCTTTTAGCAATTTAACAAGGCATTGCACAGACCTGCAGGTGGTAATATACTTTCCATCTCTAAAAAGTCTTTTCAGTTTCAGATGCAATATTAATATGTTAGCAAATGTATTAAATGTAAGAATTACAGACTGTAACTACCTCAGTATCTTTTGAGCATCCCTTAGTGTGGATACCAGTGGAAGAAAATGCAATTTGATATCAAAACTGTGGTTGAAGAATACTAACAGTATCAGCAAGAACTAATGGAGCTGGCTGGGAGCACTGCCATAGCTGTTTAGGTGCAGAAACAGAACAGCAAAAGCTGTAGCTGGTCATGATTACATTCTCATCTATCTGCTTGAAATGACCAAGGCAATAAATCTAAAATGAAATAAAATGAGATGAAATTGCATTTGACTCCTGGAGCACTGGGATAATTGCTGACCTCCTAAAGGCTATTACCTAGCTCCTAAAAAATAAAAACCATGCAGGATAGACCCACACCTGAAAATGTCAGTTTGAAGATTAGCAGGATTCATAAACCATCTCACAATACCTTTCCATGCTTTTCAGATCTGTACAGTCTCCTGAGGTGATTACTAAACAAAAGCATGCCATGAATACAGCTGCTGTAATTTGCTGGAGTCTTCTCCTGCATAAAGGAGCTGTACAAATACCCCAGTGCAGCATGTAAATGCTGAGGCCATTACATTGCACAAGGCAGGGCAGGGGTGTGGGGCTCACAGGGGGCACAGTCCCTCCAAGGGGGCCTGTACATCACCAGCAGTGCAGGAGCAGTCCAGCTCAGATCACTGGAGTCACGTGTGCCAGTGGAAACATCAATCCTTATGTTCTAAGGGCAGGAAATTGCATGAGTACAAAGTGGCCATCAGTTATTAGAAAGGATTTTATAAAGCCCTTAGCATCCCCCAGTAAGCACAGCCTGCAGCCTTGCTCAGCATCTGGAAGGGATTGAGATGCACACCCCTGAGTTCCTACCCAGGCTGCTGGACACAAAACCAGGCAACTGAGCAGTTGCTGCAGATGGTGTGTCAGGATGTGCCACCCTGCAAGTCCCACTGCCAAACTGCACTTGGCCGTGGTGGAGCCTGGGCTCATTCATTCCTACAGATAACCTGGGAACTAAACTGGAGTCCACTCCTCACCACTGCCATCGCCTTGCAGCAAACTGCAGCTTGCCCTGCCTGTGCCATGGCTTGGAGGGCTCTGCACACAGAAGGACTGGATATTTGGGAACAGACTTATGCTCATGTGTGTTCTCTGCAGGCAAGAAATGGCCCAGCCTTCCTGAGGAGAACAGCAAATCTCTCCTGTGTGGTGACTGCTCCTGCCTTTGTAAGCTGCTCAGACTGGAGCTCTCCTAGGAGCTTTATCCATTGAAATACACAGCACCTCTATAAAATATGGAGAAAAAGAGTCAGGCAGACAGATGACATGGATTATCTATAATAACATAAATTATGTCATCTGTGACCTTTAGAGCAGCACTGCTGTTGTAGACAGCATTAATGTAGAGAAGCTGCACTAAGTAGAAAATTTTGTTTCCCTCTCTGTCTTAATGGTTGAAATGGCCACAGATGATTTGTTTTTGAGCTGTAGATTGAATCACTATAAATATCTGGCATAATTTTAACAAGCTGAATTATGTGAAGAAATATTTTTTTATTTAAATCTTGTAATTTAAATGAGGATGAGATTTGTAAGTATGGCAGATTTTTGAGTAGCAATGCTCTGTAGGACTTGCAGGATCACTCACATGTGAAGAGGTTATCCTGTGGTGACATTATCTGGAACTGAGTGCAGAATGGCTGCAGACAAGACAAGTTTATTCAAGCAGTACAGGAGATGTGTGCACTGAGCACTCTGTTTCACGTTTCCAGGAGGGAGTCAGGGGTGCACACCCAGGAAGGGTGGGCTGGCTGTGGTCCTGCTTCCCCAGTCACTGCAGGGAGGCTCAGCCCCAGGGTAACTCCTGTGTGCTGAGCCTTGGAGAGGCTTTGCAGGACCAGGACAGGAGTTCCTTTGCAAGGATCATTTAGAGGGTTTCTTGTGCCACGTCTGACCTGCAGAATGCTCACAGTGAGTGCACAGTGCACAGTGAGAGGTGAAGTTTGTGCATCTCCTTTGTTCATCTGCAAGGAGAACATGAGCAGTGCAACAGGGAATGGCCTGTTCAAGCAATAGGTGATTGTGGTTATACTTCATAGCAGAAGGCAAGCTGAGTGCATCTACTCACAGGCCTAACTGCATGCAAATCAGTGAAGTCTTGCAGTACCAAGATGATAAGAACTCATTTTAAAGCTATTACAGTAATTTAAAACAAGATAGTTTTTAAAAGTACAGTGATGTATGCCTGTAATCTGTATTTCTAATGATTTGCATGTTAGATTTTTAAAAATCAAATTCTTCCTCTGATTGACTGAAGTGAAAATCTAATCAAATTAGCATTTTAGAATATATGACCATTGTAATGCCATATTCAGAATAAAATGATACTTTAGATACTTTAGCTGTTATAAAGACAGATAAATATGCAAGAGAGGCACTGTGGGGGACTTGGGCTCTAATAAGGGCTCTTCTGGTTTTACACATTTGGTTTTTATATACTGTCTGTTACTTTAGTCCCTACATATTGGTGTCTCCTCACTACTTGATGGTGACATAAGAAGCAGTTATATCAGTTTAGTGAAGCTCCTTTGTAATGTATTATTTATATTTGATTCATAAGTTTGATGTAATAATAATTTTAAACTGTTTAGCAACTACTTATTTCTTTTCAGGTCTGTTTAAAAGTTTTAATAATTTGAAATTACAAAAAATATTATCACTTTCCTTTAGTGCACCATTCCTATTTTTTCATCTAGCTATATTCTTTTTTTTTTTGTCATATGTTTTCTGTTGCTTCATCACATTTCCAAAACTGCTCAAAGGCCTTAATCAAACCAGAATAACCAAAATCTTTATAGGAGATTTTTCAGCATTGTGTCATCCTTCCTCTTACCAGCTGAAGTGGGAGTTTTGACTATTGAGGGTAGAAGTACTTGCTATTAAGGCTAGAACTATTTATATTATGGCTCTTAGCATGAGATTTAGTGAGTTTGGGATATTGAGGTGATGATGAAAAGCATTGTGTTATTGAATTTGAAGACTAAAAGATAGCAGTAGGCTCCTTGGTCATAACTGCAAGAGTTGACTAGAGCTCTTTTGTCTGCACTGAATACTTTACATTTAAATTAGGATTGTGTGAAGTAGAGATGGAAGGATTACATGTGTGAGAAATGAATGAGGGAAAGTGTTGGAGTCTGTGCAGGAGGAGGATAAGTGTTGTAGTTCATCTGCCATAAGCAATGGATTACAGTGAATCTGGAGTGGAAGAAGGCTTAGATAGGAATTATTAGCAGTGGTTTGCATTTAAGTAATCTATTAGTTCAATAATATATGTATAGTTATTCAGTGTGTAGTCTACCATGGAAAAGTGGAGTTTATTACTAGATGTATGCTGTTTACAGTATAGACATTTGGTAATAAGTCTGGAGTTTCCATGCAAAAAAGTAGATCAAAACAAAAAGACAGGATAAACAAAAATCAAAACAAAACAAAAATATGCAAAGGATCCAGCAGATGGGAGAAGTGTAGGCTCTTACCTCTTTTGGAAGGTTTGATTGCAAGCAGAAAGTACTTGACAGGCAAATTTGCAGCTGAAACACATACAGCAGTGGTGGAAATGCACTTTCTCTGCACACAGGGGAAGCAGCAGTTATTTTACTGAATGTACTGAAAGCCTTGTAGAGTGGCTTTCAGAATCTCCATTCTTTCCAGAGTCTGGAAGAGGAGGTAGCTGGTTGCTGTCTCTGTTTAGTCTCTCATTTCCTGAGAGCAGGAATTTGGTGGCAGTGCTGACTGGACTGTGAATGCTCCCAGTGGTGCACACACAGGCTTGGATGGGTAAGTACTGCAGGGTGTCTGGGGCTGTTTTCCACCAGGAAATGATGGATTGGAGTGTGGAAGAGCTAAGGCAGGTGCAGGTGTTGCTCTTTTCATCTCCTTTGCTGGGCCCTATGGTAATGTTGAGCTGCTCAGGGAGCTTTGAACAGGTTCAGATGGGTCATACAGGCATCTTAAATGCAGCTTCCTTGGCCCTCACTGTTCTCAAAAAGGGCTGTGCTGCCTCTGGAACCTCACCCAGCTCATTTAGCACAGGTGGAATTAGCAAACTCAGCTTACTGCTCACCTTGCTGGGGCAGCAGTGTCTGAGTGAGAGGCCAGTTGGTGACCAGCAAGGATATCTGTGCTTTCTCATAGCTGTAAGAAAAGATTCATTCCTCCCTTTTAATAGTCTAGCTGGCATCTCTGAGGCTTCTTTGAAAGAGCCTAGAAAACACACAGTTCTAGGACTGCTGGAGTCAATCCCATCAGTTCATGTAGCCCCAGAAGAGAATGGTTAAATACAAACAAACATGATTTTAGCATTGGTCTCAGCAGCTCAGTTACCAGCCAGCTTGGAGAGCGTGAGTAAAAGTGTCTAGCAATGGCATTTTTCATGTGATCATGTAATTTACAGCATTGATGTAAGAAGAGCATAAACTGAATGTATAGTTATGTGTACAAATGGTATAGAGATACACATGAAAATGTGAATACTGCACTCATTATTTTTACTTATGTATCAGTAAAAGTAAAAAATATTCCTTGAAGAAAGTTTTTTCCAACACTAAGGCTCAACTGATACTGGTTCCTGTTTCCTAAACACATTTGAATACAGTTATATTTGCTTGCCTGACAGATATTTGTTAATAGCCATTCTGCTGACAACTCCTTTATGCTGCTGCTTAGCTGACAGGATTTCATCTGCATAAATGGGTGGAAAGTCCTTTCCTCACGTGTCCAACAAACTGGAGACAAAGTGCCTGCCAATGTTTTAATTTCTTTTCCATGTTCTGGTTAGAGAGTGAGAAGAATGCTTTCACTCCACAGTGTCATGAATATGGTAATCTATGGAAATCACAGAAAGCAGGTACTTAAGTTAAGCACATACTGTACTACAGGAATCCCTGATGAATTCAAGTCTCTTCTGTTTAGAGAAGATGTTGTTGTCTATTAAGTGACAGACTGCCAGATGTTCATGAAGTAGCACAGTAATGTGTATCAGTATCTTCTTTTCTTTACCCCAGAAGGTAACATTTTCTTTATCATCTATGTCATCCTGGCTTTTGATTGTAAATGTCTAAGCTTGCTTCAAATATTAACTCTTTTTTGTTTTATTGATGAATATTTCATGACTTCAGTACATTTGTAGAATGTAAGTTGTTGCTGCACTACAGTAAGCCTATAATCCTGAAATCTTTTTCCTCACTTGGTGTATATAAACCAAACATTTGAGTTAGAACATGAAGAATGTTTCATTTTTGATTTGGAGCTAGGAGAGAAAATTGTGTCAGTGTTAGAAAAATTACAAAAGGAGAAATAATTGGTATTTTTAATGGTATTTTTATCTGCACATTCAAATATGGCACTGTACATCTCATAGTGAGGTCACTGCAGTGTGTTTTCCTAGAACACACATTATTGTTCTGTTTAGTCTCAGAGTTACTGAAGGGCTGGGGATGAGCTCACTCACTTTAAATAATCATGGTTTAAAGAGCAGACAAAATAGCTGAGTAACTAACTGCAATGGTATATGCACACACTGTGGGCAGCAGAGCTTAGAGAACAAGTATATGGGCAGTAATTGCAGATTACTGAGACAGTGCTGTTTACCAAGCAAATAAAAGGTCCAAGAACAAAAATGAAAACAACTGAAAGGCAGAGTTCATTTTTTTTTTCTGAATAATTGTTGTGTTCTGTCCTTTATTTTGATGGCATTCCCACATCATTAAAGGCACTGATGCCAGAAATGTCTCAGCTCTAAGAAACAAAGCCATGAGAACCCTTTACACAAGGGACAGAGTCCTTGTGGCTTCTTGCTAATGCAACTGTGCAGCTCTAGGGGCTGCAACAGCTGATGCTGGCCCAAGAAATTCTCTGTCAGGTGGAAACTAGATAGAGTGAAGTATCCCATCCTCTGCATGACACTCTCCTGGAGGACTCTTGCAGGATTCCCTGCTGGAGGTGAGCCCTGGTGCCAGCTGGATGGGCTCTGACCATGCAGTGTATGGGACTGGCACAGGACAAGCAGCCATGCAGGAGGATTTAGCATTGAATGCCTGAAGGAATAAGAATGTCTAACAGAGTAAGAATTCACAGCTTCACTTTCTCCATTGCCACACATAGTTTTCATTAGTTAAGCAAGTTACCCATGGGAAAAGCTTGTGCAAAATATTCTCTCCATATATCTATGAATATGAAAATGTGTGTTATTTCCCATCTTCAGAGGAATAGAATTCAGCTGTTGGTGTTATTATTGGGTTTTGGTTTTGTTTTTTTTATTTTCCCAGAAGGAACACAAGGTACCTTGACATTGTGACAAGATTTTGTTGCTGTTGCTGCTGTTCTTGTTACTGGGACCTTGTGTTTTCTTTTCTCTCTGGAAATGTTGGAGTTATGTTTCACTGTATTCTCTGAGAACAAGGAAGAAAGCAGATACCATTTCAGGAAACTTTATAGTAATCTTTCTGTTGTTGTTGTTGTTGTTGTTGTAAAGTTGCAAGAGGATGGAGGCAGACCACTGCTTGGAAATTGTAGCACAGATAAAGTGTGTACCTGCAAGTATTACATATACATGCAGTAGGCAATAAGGATTCAATTACATGCAGCCATTTTGAGCACATCAGACTTTAGAAAGAATAAATAAGGATTCAGGATCAAGTGGGAGAAAAAAGAATAAAATTGAAACTGCTTTCTCTGGAAAACTTTCTACATCATATACAGAAGTTTTCCATTAATAAATGGAGGTTAAACATTACTAAAACCTTCATACTGAAGACATAAAATTACCTATACAAACCTGATTTAAATTCTTGTAGCTCCTGGGCAGGGGAGCTGTCTACCTCACTTAAATGTTAATGTTTCCCTTATCTGATTGCCTTTCCATACCATGCTCCCACGTTCAGAGATCCTGCTTCACCTGTTTCACTCTCCTCAAAGCTATTAATTCCTGTCTGCAATCTTCACACCTTTCACTGTGTCTGAGGTAGTCACTTGGCTGTGACAAGAGGTGTTTCACTCTTAGATTTCACCTGCCTGGCTGTTTGTCTCCCCAGCTCTCTGAAGCCAGTGAGAAACCTTCCCAGATGTAGTCCCAGGAAAGGAAAGGGATGAAGCCCAGCTTTTCTGCTCATTTACAGAAGAAAGTGGCATTTGGGGAGGATAGTGAAACCAGATAAAAACAGATCAGTTATTCTTCATAGGACAGGGGAAAATGACTGACTTGGTAGATTAGAGGGCAGTAGGTGCTGCCTTTTTCTGGAGACAACTCAAGTATAAAAGGAATGTGATAATTACATTCAATGTGGGAAATTCACACATGAGAGAAACAGTATTTTTTTAACTATGTTGCATCAAATGTCCATTAGCCAGTGATCCATAGAATGGAGCCCTTGGCTCAGTCAGACACAGGGGAAGCCTCTCCCACTACCAAAACCCTGCCATGCAAACCCAGCTGAAATCTGTGTCTTCTAACAGTAGATGGCATCCAGCCCCTTAGGAGCAGACAGGTCCCAAATAAGCAACCCACTGCTACATCTTGGAGACATCCATGGGTTTTCCCAGAGTAAGGATCGGAGCAGTTTCCAAGTGAGGAATAAAGTCTGAGTGCCTATTGCAGTGCCCTGCTCTCTGCCTAGGCTGCTTGCTGGAGTGCCCATAAAAACTGCAGCAGTCTGAAGGGCAGGATTCTCTCCACTTTTAGCCATTAGGAAACAAGCACCTTTTTTAGTTCATAATATGCTCAATTACCTTTAGATTGATCCGTGAATAAATTATAATCAAAACAGACTTACTCACCTTAAAGCTCTCTGGCTTAAGGTTTCATTGTTGATTCATTAAGTTGTCAGTTCTCTATTGGCAGGGTAATGCCTTTTTATATCTGAATAGAGACAGGTTTAGTGGAAGATACTGTTATCTTTAAATGAGCAGGATTTAGGTTTTTTGGTAAGAACAAATTCATCAATGATGAATCCCTGGAGAAAGTACTGCAACAAAAATCACAATGTTGCTGAAGATTTATACAGTTCATCAGTTAAAAGGCAGCTTCTGGAAGCAGAGGTGGGGGGAGGATTTGGATTTTTGTTTTCTTTCTGTAAAATACTCCAGCAAAATATTTCAAGCTTAAAGTTCTGTGATAATGCAATTATAAACAATGCAATAATTCCACTTAATATATTTATTTACACTCCGTTCTTGATGTTATCCCTCCAGCAGAAACACACTGAATTATGTCTATATAGAGACAGATGGATACAAATAATGCAGCTATAGACATCACTGATACAGATATATAAGTAGACAAGAATTATCTAATTACTCTGCTTGTTGCAATCTTGTAAGCACTTGCTATGCTCCACACATTCATATTAATTGTTTTTTTCTAGGCAGATGTTGATATGACAAAGATACCAGTGTATGGAGAGTTTAGTGACACTGGAATATCTAGAAATTAAAAAAATAGAAGTACTGTATAAAGATTTCAAAAGCAAACAGAGTTGAACACCAAGCTCTGTGCTTTTGCTTTCATTGGGAATTTTGTTGTTAAATCCCCCATGTGCTTAGGAAGTTGTCCCCTACAATGATTAGACGTGATTTAATTTTAAAATCTCTTCAATATCCATCTCCTCTGCAGTTATTTCAACGTTTTTCCACTTTTGCTATATCCAGTAACACACTTCATTAACTTTTTTTTTGCCATTTCATATGGCCTTTGACTGTAAAATGTTTGAAATTGCAGCTCTGAACAATAAGCAGTCTCCTCAGCATTCCATATGTCTGTGCATTACTCATAAGGGGAACCATCAGTAAGTCCTTCCTAAGCTCCTGAGGCTACATTTTCATGTATTATTTATTGCTATAGAAAAGATTGCTGGTTTTCAGTGTTGTTTAATGAAATTTGGCTTGGCTGCTTGTGAACTATTAGACCCCAAACACAGAATAACCAGCCATTTGTATGGGCACACAGTCACCTTCTGTGAAGTCACTGGAAGCTCATTGTGTGTGTGCCCAAGCCTGGACCAAGACCTTTGTGTTTCCTTAATTATTTTAAATTCCATTTAGCCAAATTCTTGATGGAAAAAACAGCAGTGTGCACAGCAAATATGAAGGTTGGATTTCAGTTTTCTAGATTAATCATAATTTATTTTTAAAATATGTGGATTATATGGTTTAATTTAACTGCATGCATGTCTTTACAAAACATCAGAATTATGGAAATGAAGGCATTGCACACTTCTCAAAATGCCTGCTCTACATTCCAGCTACCAGCTATGCTAGATATAAAAATCTAATTCCATCTCAGAACCATGAAAATTAATTAGCCTTTGTAATTCACTTCTCACCTATACACAAAAACAGATTCTTTTTCCACACTTTTCCTAAGATCATCTATTTAATTTCAATATTCTTAATGTTTCTGTCTGCAGAAATTGGGAGGTGTGGTGTATGTTAAGAGAACAGAAAAGTAAAGGATTTATTCTGCAAAGGTTTGGCTCTTGTTCCCAAAGATGATCTTCAATCAGTCAATCCATGAACAAGTGTCTCCTCTCTCTACTACCTCAGTTAAAACCTCAGCAAAATTAGCTTTGCTACCTACTCTCAAAGTCAGCAATTCAATTCCTGGCCAGACAGGAAAGAATCCAAAAACGCTCTGTCATCAGTCTCCTGCCCTCTCAGACCAGAGCTGTTGGCATCAGCACATAAATTATGGAGAGGAAATAGTTCCTCAGTGACATAGCTACTACTAACCTGTAGCCAAAAATGTATTTCTAATTCATAGACATACGAGAACACTTTTAATCAGAATTTGTAATTTTTAGAATTCTGAGGAAAGTTTTAGGTTTTCTAAAAGTCATATGGAGAATGTGTGTTGAATATAGAGTGTGGCAATAGAATGTGTGTGTCATATAGAGAATGTATGTGCTTTACAGCCTATTGATTAGATTGGAATTAGACAAATTCATCCTTCTACTCATTTTGCTGTCTAAAATAATTCTGTTTTTGCTGCCTTATTTGATTTCAGTATGTAAGGCCACCACCTTACTGCTGTTTGCTGAAATACTCAAAGCCTGATTTTAAGATGTCCTGTAGCATTTCATGTACAGCAACTGCCCAGAAAGGGGGGTTGGATGCCCATAGGGAAGCCCTTGAGCATGACATGAGGGAACAAAGTTCCCATTGAACAGACCAAATGAGAGTCTGGGACAGGTGGATGTGCACAGCCCAGCCCTGCCTTGCCTCGGGCCAGGCTGTGGCTGTGACCCAGAGCAGGCTCAGCTCAGAGGGAGGCACCAGGTCAGCTCCTGGACACAGCAGGGCTGGAGCTGACTTGCTGTTAAAAATGTGTTGAGACCACAAACCAAGTCTTGGAAGCAGGGGAGCATTTCCAGGATCTCACCCTCTGGCTGTATGCTCAGAGTGCCCAAAAACCAGCAGCCAAGAAAGCTTTTGTCTGGCAGTGCAAGGAGCCTGAGGTGCCAGGGTTGGGTACTGTGACTGACGGAGATCATTGAGGAATTGTTCTCCCAAGGATTAGCAGGAGAGCATGGTAACCTCTACTGGATTTACTTCATTTTAAAAAATAATAATTTGTAAATTTTTAAATAATCTGGGGTTTGAAATTCACATTGAAATTCCCTCTTAAAAAATTGATAAGCACAGCAGTACTGTATCTTGTTGGATATGCTCTTTGAGGTTGTATTATTAGCGTGAATTAATGCCAGCAGCTGCTCAGGCTGTGTATCCCCTGTTACTACCTGCTGCAGCTTCTGAACAGGCTTCAGTTAGGTGGATAAAATACTTCTGCAGAATAAGGAACTAGTTTGAGGGGAGGAAGGGCATGGTCTATTGCATCAAGGAAAAGTCCATTTTTCTGCTGTTTTTTGCTCACATAAATCTGCGATTGTGGCACACTACAGCTGTCCATATCTCCTCCAGGTAAGCAAAAGGATTATTTTTTCAGGAAGATGAGTGTTTTAGGAATTCTGATCCAGCTCTTTCATGTTCTTGGGTGAGACATGAGTTTTTCAATTCAGTGAAATCTTCCTCTGGAGTTTGCTTAATTGGGTTCGAGGACTGAATGTTGCAGAAAAGGTTCCAAGTGGGACACAGAGGAAAATTAGGAGAGTATAATCAGTTTCAGTTCATTTGGTGTTTGCTAGCCTTACTTTGACAGGTCAAAACAACCCTCTGTTATCACACTGCCAAATATATGTTTGTAAGCTTTAAAAATATGTATTGGTTTATTCAGATATTGATACAAATATTCTTAAATACTGCTGGAACCCTTCTATGTAAACTGATAATTTTATGATACCTTTCCACATAGTATAAAATGAAACAGAAATAAAGTTAGCATTTGAATTATTTAGCATGATACATTTTTATATATAAGCAAGTATGCAATGGGGAAATAATATACTCTTGGATGCTGACCTGCAATTCAGCTATTTTTCTGCTCTGAGATATTAATATTTTAATATTCAGTATATATTTCCAAGTCAGATCCCAATGTTCATATTTGATTTTTATTCACTTCTCACTCTGGTGAAGTCTTACTGATTTCAATTTCAGCTTCCTGAATAAGAAGCGAGTTGCAGTCAGCATGGACTTGAGGTCTCACCCTTGGGTCAGTCTCAGATTTTTACTACATCCTCTTACTAAGCATAATCCTGTTTACTGATTTTTGTTTCAGAATCTGCCCAGTTTTGGGCCTTACCTGGAGCAACGCAGAAAGATAATAGCTGAGAACAAGATTAGGCTGAAGGCACAGAGCATGGCTGCTGAGCTGGCTGAGAAAAAACACTTCATTCCCAAGAAGCCCATTCCAGCAATCAAGGTAACAAAAACACATGCATGGGAAGTGATAGGCAGTTGACATGCACAGTCATTTCTAGCAGTTTGAGCTGGTTATTACTGCTTTTAAGCTTGTTAGAGGGCATCAAAGACAGCTCTTTATGCATCTCCCTAGCTTTTAACCAAAATCGATGGGAAATGGTTTGTGATGTGCATGTATAGGTATTTCCCTAATGTCATTTTTCAGAGTGAAGATGTTCAGGCAATGGAACAGTAGGTGCAGATCAGGCAGGGGTAATGCCTTGAAGAACAAAGCAGAACTGTTTAGAATTTCTTTCAGTTTGAATGCTACAGCATGAGCTGTTTTGCATGATACCTTTTGATTACTTGCACTCTGCTAAATGCCTCCATCCCTCATGTAGGATCGATGCCAAAGGCTGGTGTTCAGTACATATAAAAGCTGTGTCATAGGTTTAGAGATTGAACTTTTAAAGCTGGAGAATGTTTGTCTTAGTAGCTGATCCACCATCTACAATGAGTAAATGTCAAGGTAAAAATAAAACCTGTGACCCCTATCTACTGCATAATCCATACATTGAAGCTTTTCCCTTCCCTTAGGTAGTCAATAAATATCAATAAAATGAAATGGCATGAGCTAATTATTCTAGGTGTTCACTTTAGAGCTTACTTAAACTTCAAGTTTGAATAGAAAAATAGTTTTTTTAAATCAGGATTCTCGTGTAGACCATTTATAAAACAATGTGACAATTAAATCTGTTGACCTTTTTTACCTTCTTCATATATGGGAGAATATCAGATATCTACATGATCAGACACATAATAATTCTTGAAAAAATAAGGCCAAGCGTGAAACAGAACATGAGCTGTGGCTCAGAAAACCACATAATCCCCAAGAGAATTTGCAGTTTACCAATACATCCAGTATTCCAAGCTAACTGGTAGGATGACAGAACCAGGTAAGGAGAAGTTTTGAATTGTCTTCCTGTTTAAGTTAATTAGTTTGCCACTTTTGTAGACCTCTCTCTCAGGTTTTTGGTTTTTTTATTTTGGTTTATGTCATGCTTTTGAAAATCCCTCCCCTTGTGCTGAGATTCCCTTCTATATATAAATATAAAAAATTGCAAAGAACGGCTATCTACTCTTTTTTTCTCACCATGGTGAGCATTTTCAAAGCCTGCTTGACCTCAGAGGTTTCATGGTTCTGTTCTCTTTGCAGGGAGAGTATTGATGTAGGGAAAAAGAGAAAGAAGAAGCAACAGCCAATAACTGCATTTTCAATGAGATGGCTTGCTTCTGAAAACAGCAGAAAACCAAAAAACTGATAACCATCCAAAAGCAAATAAACTGAATGAAGGGGAAAATTTAGCAAGAGGAAAAAACAGACATGAACACTAGGAAAAAAAAATTAAAAATTGAGGTCAATAATTTATCATGCCTAACTCCAAGTAGAAAAGCAAAAAAAGATCCAAGTAGTTGGAGATAGATTAAAAAGAAGAAAAGAGAGCCCATGGCAGGGAAAGGAAAATGAATTCCCCCAAACACAAACATTTGTTGACACAGATATTGAATACTTCTGAGTGGTGTCTGAGGAGCTCCTTGGCCAGACAAATCAGGGATCCTCTTCCTCCCCTCTTTGGTTGGATGCAGTGCAGAGTTGTGCAGTAGCTCCTGGGCAAAGCCAGACACAACAAGGATGCCTCAGGGAGCAACCAAGATGCTCAAACAGCAGAAACACCTTTCCTGTGCAGACAGACTGGGAGATCTGGGGTTGTTCAGCCTGAAAAAGAAAAGGCTCTGGGGGCACTCTGGACCCCACTCCTGTACCTAAAGGTGCCCTTGAAAGAGCTATGATCCCTGAATTGTCTGGTTGTGTTTCTGGGGGTTTGCTATAAATTTCCTGAAGCCTCCCCAGAATTTCCTCACCCATCTAATTGGTTGTTGGGTTGGTGATATGTAAATTCCAACACTTACATAAATTCCACATGCTGTCAAATTGCCATTTATTTGTCAATTTAAAACCCCTCTGTGATTATCCAAAATCTAATTTATTTTTGGATGTCTTTTTCCATGGCTTTTCTCTTTATTTTCTCTATTTTTTAATGTTAATTGAAACTGCATATATTGATATTTGGTGGAGTTGTTTATTCTTTTCTCACTTGTCTGTAATATTAGAAATTGTGGGTACATGCCCTGGATCTTTTCTTTTCAGTTGCAGTTTTGTACAGCTCCCACAGATGTCTTTGCCTACCTCAGGTTGCCTCCTTATTACTTTAATTTCTTTCCTTATATGTTGCTATGTTTTTCTTCCTAATAATTTAGTTTTTTGTCCTTCGGGGCCCATACCACAATATTCAGTCACCATTTATCTGCTTATTCTATTTCTTCTTCTTCTTTTTTTTTTTTTTTTTTTTTTTTTTTCAATTCAGGAAGCCTTGATTGATTGGTAGTTCAAACATTCTGGCACAGCTTTCTCAGCTAGGGCATGACATGCTGTTCTACCTGCTGGAAAAATATCCACAGAGATCCTCAAACTTAAATTCCTTGTGTTTGGAATATTTTTCACCCTTCTTTGTACAGTTACATTTACATGATCTTTTGCACATATATATATGCAAGTGGTTTTTTGCTGATGTGGAAGCTCCCATCTAAAAGCCAGCAGGTGAGAGGCATTAGCCACATTTAGTCCAGTGCTGTGCTAAATCTCTAAAGCCTCTTGAGAGGTGAGGAATATTGAGGTGAGGATAGCTCTATTTTACCATAACTATTTTGTACCATTTGGATCCTTCCTGGCATGTATCTGTGTGTGTAACAGGAGTAGTTTTGCTTTGTGCTTGCCTGCCTGGAAAAGACTGTATTGTAATCTTTATCATGAATGTGGAGATGTTGCATATTTCAGATGGAACTATGCATGTGTCTCCCCTAATTTATGGGACTCTAAGGCTGTTTCTCCCAAGTATATACTCCAATATGAATGAAAGAGCCCACAATGCTTCTCTTTCTCTTTCTCTTTCTCTTTCTCTTTCTCTTTCTCTTTCTCTTTCTCTTTCTCTTTCTCTTTCTCTTTCTCTTTCTCTTTCTCTTTCTCTTTCTCTTTCTCTTTCTCTTTCTCTTTCTCTTTCTCTTTCTCTTTCTCTTTCTCTTTCTCTTTCTCTTTCTCTTCTCCTCACAGTACCTCAGAAAATATTCTCATTATACATATTGGTTAAATAAATGTTAGTCTTTACATATGGGGAGAAATCCTAGAAATCCAAACTTCCTCTTTCCCTCCCCACTCTGACTGTGGCAGAAGGACTGCCTCAAGTGGCTCAGCAACATAATAGGATAGAAAAAGATAATCTCAGTGGGGAGGGACTGAGAATGACCACCTAGTCCAACTGACCAAAATCCAAATCCCTCTTGAACACTGACAGGCTTTGACCACCTCTCTAGGAAACTTGTTCCAGTGCATGACCAACCTCTCAGTAAAGAAATATATCCTCATGTCCAGTGTGAACCTCCCCTGGCACAGCTTGGAACCATTCCTACATGTCCTGTCACTGAATACCAGGGAGAAGAGATCACCAGCTCTATCTTCATTTCCCCTGGTGCTACTCTATCCTAAAGTGCAGAATCTGGCATTTGGACTTGCTAAATTTCAGCCCATTAGTCACTGTCCAGTGCTCCAGGGCACTGTGCTTCTGTTGGTAGAGCTGGAATGACTGATGTTCCACACCAGGGCTGATTGATCAGAGCCACAGCACTGCAGGGCTTATGGGGCTGCTTAGTTTGCCCCTGATCAGGACAGTCCCATCAGCTGTCAGTGGTGTCTCCTGCCCTGTTTTCTCTTGAAGCTGCCTTTAATCTAGGATGTATCTGTTGGCAAGATCAGCAAAAGTTACTCCCTTTGATAAGCTGCTTGTTGAACTGTGATAGTACCTGTTCATCTAGTTCTATAAAATAACTACAAGTTCCTTGGCTTTTAATTTAGTTTAAATGAAAACTTGTATCAACTCTACAGTCTCCTGGTTCAAAGCTTTTTCTGAAACACAATCAAGCATATTAAACAGCAACATAGCTAAACCAGAAAATTGAGACACTTTGTTCTGCTAATACTTTACCTTTTCTGAACTTTGATCATTGTACTCCAGTCTGTTATTTTTTGCTCTGTTTAACCACTTCATGGCTAGTTAATTTTAGAGCTTTCTGTCAGAGGCTTTGTCAAACATTAAAATTACTGGGGTTTTGTTTTTTTTAATAGGGTTTTTTTTTTTAATTTATTACTTCACAGTCTTCATAAAGAACTGTGATCAATACAGCAAGCATAATTTTCATTATAGAAACCATATTGAATTATATCACAAAGGTTCATTTGAGTGGACAACACTCACAGGCAAACAGTGTGATTTTTTGGGATTGTCCTGAGCACAGCCAGTAACTGGACTCAGTGATGTGGGTCCCTTCCAGCTCAGGATGTTGGATGATGTAGTGTGATTCTATGATTTGAATTATTTTCTAAGTCCCACCTTAACTAGTACTACAGCTGTTATACTGAAAACAAGGCTAAGAGGTCCCTAAATCTCAGGGCACCTTTAGTAGCCTTTTTAAAGTATTGGCAAAGCATCTGTAATCTTTCAAGAAAAGTTAGTCTTACGTATTTTTGTAAGCTACTTTACTGTAAATTGACCTTGGTCTTGTACCTTCAGATTCTGGGGACATTTTATTCTTTAATCCATAGTTTTACTTCTAACATTTCTTCTTTTCATCTCTCACTCTCTGTACCTCACCTTTATTGCCAAAAAAGATCAGGTGGAAGGCAGGCACCTCCCTGGTGTGTGTTCCCTTTGACTTGCTCTGTGACATGCAGTACCTGCACTGTGTATGGCTTTCTAATGAGAGCCTGTGATGCTCATCATCCCTGGAACACAAAAGCATCTGCATGAAGATGGACACAGCAGGTCTACAGGGACTAGAGCTGAACCATGAATTGTATTTACAAATAGATGGTTACTAATATGATGACTAATGAAAAGCTAATCATCATAAAATGGTTGATACATTAACATTAAATGCACCTATTGTAGAACTGAAAAACTAATATCCTGCTGAACAGATCTTCTCCCTATGTATACTCAAACCCACATCTGCTTAGCTTAGTGACAAAAAGAATTTTTTTCTGTATTCATTAGTAACATAAAACTAATGAATTCTGCTCTGATTCTCTCCATAGCAACTAAATTCTCTGACAGTTCCAGTTGCAGGACTGTGTTCCTTTCCCAGTTTTTTCATTTATGTTGAGAAGAGGAGGACAGCACAGCAGTAATCAAAAAGAGTACTCTAGGTCCCTGCTGTCACAAAGGTGCAAACTTAACTTTCAGGTTTTTTGTTTTTTGTTTTGGGTTTTTTTTTTGTTTTGTTTTGTTTTGTTTTGTTTTGTTTTGTTTTGTTTTGTTTTGTTTTGTTTTGTTTTGTTTTGTTTTGTTATTTTATTGCTGCTGGTAATGCATAAGCCAGAAAGAACACAGCTTGACTTTCAGAACCTGGCTTCTGTTTGCAGGCCTGGCAGTTGGCAAAAAAAAAAAAATTATCTGTAAACAGTGCAAATTTGATCCGGAGGCCATAGAGATGCACCAAGTGTGGAATCCCATAGTGCCATTTTAGGCAGTTGCTTTTTGGAGTGAAACTGCTTTAAACAGTGAAAGCTGATTATTTCTTGCTGCACTGTTTATTTTGTTCCAAGCATTTATGATCTGATGAAAACAAGAAGCTCTGAGAAGCTGTAAAAGAGTGCACCTGCAGAACATCTTTTAAGTACCATTGCTTTTTTAGCCAATAATATCTTGAAACTTTGCAAATGAATAAATATACAGACTTTGCTTGAGAGAAAGAAGTGATTAAAAGACACAACACCAATGAGTGTAAATGAGCAGTAAATCATTGACACAGTCTTTTAAAATCACTTTCAGGCCTCTAAAGTGCCATCATCCTCCCTATTTGGGATTTTGAGTCCCCAAAATTGTATTTTTGTGAGCTGTGAGAAGTGAGACTTGGTTAAAAATGCAGATATCACCATGCCTTATGCATTGTTTTTGTTATTTCCTTTGTAAGTTTGTGGCTGGAAAAATCAATTTTCATCATGTTGTTTCAAGCAACCATTTCCTGAGCTATCTAATGCTACCCCAAACCTTGGACTGTCTCCCCCATCTCCTCCAGCTATTTCCCTGGAAGGGCATTAACCACCTCACTCCTTTCCCATTTAAAAAGCCTTCTCTAATTTCCAGCTTTGAATTTATTCATGGCTGGCTTACAATCGTGTGTTCTTGTGCCAACATTGTCATTTAACTTAAACAGCCCTTTTTCCTCCCTGATGTATATATAGAGAGACATTAAATTCCTGCTCTGCCATCATCTTCCTAGGCTAAACACCTTGTAAGGTTCTTTTTGTCTTCTCTCATAAGCAAGACACTCCATTCCACAGTTATTGGAGTAGTACATCTCTGCAACCCACTTGAGCTCTGTGGGTTTTGTTAACATCCAAACAATATTTAAAGAATGTGAATCCAGAACCTCCCTGAGAAAAGACTGAAAAGCTCTTCACTATCAGGAATCTCCCCTGTTGATACTTTTGCTATGCAGGCAGGCAGTGGAAAGCTACTTAGTTGTATGTTGTGCAGGTTTAACATCATTTCTTTAAATTCCTGAGCAAACAGCTCATCACTTGCAGGCAAGATGCATTTGTGGCAGTGGAATGTTTGGGGCTGTTACACACAAGAGAGGCTCAAGGATCCTTAGCATTGCTGGGGCCAGTAGATCACACAAAGACATTTGTGTTTTGAAACCTGCAGCAGGTTCAAAAGACAAGGCTTGTCAACAGACAAGCTTACATGAGAGCTGAAACAAGCTGGAGCTGAAGTCTACCACTGCAGTATTTCAGCTGACACAGAAGACTGCAGACACTTGAAAACTGCTGTAAATCCAGTAAATCCATGAGTGTTCCTGAGTAAGAACTGGAAATGAAAAGATGGGGGTGTAAGCAGTTCCTAGGAGATCACATTTGATTTAGTTACCATAGTTCATCAGTGGAGGCTCAGAAAAGGGCTCCGTGTTCAAGGCTTGTTCTAGTAAAATGCATTAGCTGAAACACTTCCAAGGTAGTTAATTGACCTTTTACAGTGGTTTAAGCAAACAGATCTCACTTCAGATTTGCAGTGATTTTGGGCCATGCACAAAATCAGCTTGCACAGCTCGAGTGATGAGTGTTAACTCATTAAGCTGTGAGACTTGCACACAGTCATCTGTCCATGCTCATCATGCTGCCTGTAGCAATGTGCCATAGCTGGTTTATGCTGAAAGAGCATTAGTGTTCTCTGCATGTTGCTGAGAAGAACTGGAAGGCTTTTAGCATTGAATCAATGCAACCAAGGTATTTCACCTGGCAGCAGCCATGGGCTTTGGCAGAGAGAAAACATTGGAGTGTTTTTGGAGCAAGGAAACAGTACAATTTGCCAGTCTTTCTTCCTGGGCATAGGATTTGGTTGAATTTTCTACCTCAACAGTCACTAGGAGTAACTTCATAGATCCTAATACTGCATCCAGTGAACAAAGAAATTTGTCTATTTGCTTAAGATACTATTTTGCAAGTGCTGAAGACCAGGTAGACCTTGCTGGGTTTGCAAGTTCTTAGCAGACTAAGAAGACAAGGTTGGACTAATTTCTGCATTTAATTCATGTAACAGAGCTCTCCTTTTTGGTGTATGCTGTTCTGACACACACCTTTTGCAGCAATGATGTGTAAGGTTGATGCAGCAAGTTCCTACCTGTGAAATTAACAGATCTTGCATGATTAGACCCAGAGCTTACTTCTGTATTGCAATAAACTGATGATCATGTCATTTGTGCTAAAGAGAGAAGAGCTGTTATTGTTCTGTTTTTTCTTTCCTTGCTGTGAGTCCTTAAATCTGTGCTAGTGAGAAATGACCAAAGGTGATCTGATTATAGCATGTCACTCCTCTTTACATTCCATTTTGTTCCTTGAAGTTTCACCCAATGTTGGCAAAACAACAGCACATGCAAAATTGACTACTAAATGTGTAACCTATTTGTAGAATGTGTTTGTACAGAATGTATACTTCTAGTACTGCCTACATTCAAAATGTGCCTGTATGGAAAATTCTTTTTATTTTACAGGGAGTATAAAGGTCAGCCTCTTGGAAATTTATAAGAAAGACCCTAAACATCATCAAAATACACCAAATCTTCCATGTTAAAGTACCAGAGAGTGATCCAGCTGTAGAGACTGCCTAGGTATTTTATAAATGAGTCAATAACTTTTTTCCCCCCTAGGATGTAATTGGAAAAGCACTGCAGTATATTGGAACATATGGTGATCTGTGCAACACAGAGCAAGTTGTGGCTGTGATTGACCAGGAAATGTGTATCAACTGTGGCAAATGCTACATGACCTGTAATGATTCTGGCTACCAGGTAAGAGCACAGCTGTAATTAGCAGAAAGGCACGATGAGTTATCTTTCTGCTGCTGGGAAGAAAGAATTCACCTTCTGTTAATGAGCAGGTGGTAAAAACAGATGCCTAAAATGTTGAATTGAAAGCCCATCATGCTCCCAGGCTGTGGCTCACAAGCCTGGTCCTGGGGGGCTGCACAGACCATGTTGCTGTCACAGGGCCCTGACTGCAACTGGGATTATTTTTAAGAGAAAGACAGTGGAGGAGCCCCACGTTGAAGGGCAGTAAATGTAGTTCTTGATGGTTTTCAGTACATGAGGGAGAAAGGGCAGAACACATCCCTTCCCACCAAGGGAAGACATGGGCTGTTCTTACTGCCAAATGCTTTTTAAGAAACCCAGTTCTTGTTCCCTCAGAGTAACCAAACTAATGCAGGTTTCAGGCAGATGGGGTTTTGTTTTGATCTTGATTGAGCCACAAATCCTTTCTCCAGGATAACTGCCAGGGTTTTAGAGCAGCAGGTTGAAGCTTGCAGAAATCATTGTGACCAGAAAATGGCCCAATTTTGAGCTGAGGCTCCTGCTTGCAGCAAAGTGTTCCTCTGATTGCTCAATATGGTAGCAAGCTGTATGAAATAAATCATGTCTGGGTGCCATTCCATGCCATGTCCACTGGAGCTGATGGACTGGTCTGCAGTAAGAAAAACAGTACAGGAGGACTCATTTTCTTTAAGAAAATATGCAGCAAGCAATAATTTCTACATAAATGTTTCCATACATCTTAGTCTGAGAAGAGCTTGTCAAAAACAAATACTTTAATTGAGCACCAAGTGTCCTCTGGATACCCTGAGTTTTTGTTTGTCTTTAATTCTGTCTAACCAATAATAGGCCTGATGACTTGAACTACATAAAGGCACAGAAAGAAGTCTTCCATTGCAAATCAACTGCATTTGAAACAAGTATGTCAGAGCAAAGGTTTTTTCCACTGAAACAAGAAAATTAATGGTGTATTTATGGGAAAATAGATTACTACAGCAGCCTTTTAACTGTCTAAATTTCTTCTTGACATTGCAATCTTCGCCTTTCCCCTTACATCAGATTTCTCAGGAGAATTATATTTTTCATATAACCCTTAGAGAGCAAAAGACTGGGTTTAGATTTAGTACATTTTATTTTCTGTAACTGGAAAAAAAAAATCAGCACCAAAAGAACCAAAGTTTAAACCCCCAGAAGGTTTTTTTAAGCACAAAAGAAAAATGTGTTTTCTTTATTTATTTAAGGAAATTGAAAAGAAATTAATTGAACAGAATTGCAGAGGAGTTCTTAATTGCAAATAAATCAACAACCACCCCCCTTCAAACCAGCATCTGCTTTATGCTTCCCTTTGTTTCAGAAATATCCATGCTGCTCTACACAGCTGTCACCTTGTATGACTCCAGCAGAAAAGCTTTCCTTAAAGTCAGCACTGTAGTCCTGACTTCCTCTCCCTCCTTGAACTCCCTTTCAAGATGTGCATTGTTGTTAGGGAGAAGAAAGAAAGGAGCCAGAGCTCTCTTTGTGCTCGAGCTGAAGTAAAACTCAGAGATCCAGGGCAGTTACTGCAGACTTCATGTCCTTGCTGGTTGCTACAGCAACTTGTGTGCTTTCCCATTGCTGAGCCCCAGTGCCTCCAGTCTGCCCGTGGAGCAGCCTGCAGCAGCACCAGCGCTTCCCAGCGCCTGCCCCAGATGCTGCCAGTGCTCAGGGGCTTTGCTAAGGCTCTGCTTGTTTGCCAGGGTTCAGCTGCCAGGCCTGATTTTCCCTCCTAAACTCTTCAAAGTGGATATTCAGTGTTTCTGGTGTTTTTTAAAATTTTTTTGCTTTTCCAGTCTTGCTTCTTAGATATTGACATTTTGTGGTTGTGTGATACTTTTGTTTTTGCTTTTAATTGCCTTTTCCATTACAACCAAGAGCTTATATTGTTGAGACTGCAACTGTTATTTCACATTCAAATACACTTATCACCCTAATTGGTAATGAGGATTCACTGCATGGAAAATGAGAACTAAAGCAAGCTCTGCCTGTCCCAAACTCTGATATTCCTTTCAAAGATTGCAAAGAAAAGTAATCACATGAGGCACAATGAGCTGTTCATTAAACTAGATTGTTTATCACAGAATGACTAGGTTGGAAGAGACCTTCAAGATCATTGAGTCCAGCCCATGCCCTAACACCTCAACTGGACCATGGCATCAAGTGCCACATCCAGTCTGTTTTAACACATCCAGGGATGGTGACTCCACCACCTCCCTGGGCAGACCATTCCAGTACTTTATCACTCTTTTTCTGTTAAAAACCTTTTCTTATGTCCAACCTGTATCTCCCCTGGCTCAGCTTGAGACTGTGTCCTCTCATTTTGCCACTTGCTGCCAACCCCCATGTGCTGTGCTAAAGCAAAAGACAAATGAACTCCTTGTGGTGGGCGTTGTGCTGAACTGTACAGGTGTGGACTGGTGTCTCCTCTAACCAACAACCCCAGCATGGAATATTTCCTTTACATCAAGGAGAAACACCCTCTGGGAGTTTCAATAGCATGGTGCAAACTCCTCCTTTTTTAAAGCCCTTGCGGCCACGAGCTGTTGCCGAGGTGTCTGTAACTCCGGTGTCCGGGGTTTCACTCCCTGCCGGCGGAGGTGAGTGCTGGGAGCCCTGGCAGGGCTGACCCTGTCTGTCTGTCTGTGTGTCTGTCCTGCAGGCGATCCGCTTCGAGCCCGACACGCACCTGCCCGCGGTGACGGGCGGCTGCACGGGCTGCACGCTGTGCCTGGGCGTGTGCCCCGTGCCGGGCTGCGTCCGCATGGTGCCGCGCACCGCGCCCTACCTGCCCGCCCGGGGGCTGCCCCTGCCCTGAGCTGCTCACACCGCTCTGCTGCCGCCCATCCCCTCCCAGCCAGCCCTGCCAAAGCTGCTCCTGTAGAAAACGTAACACTGATGGCTGCTGCGGTCAGCGCTGCCTTCCCAATCGCGATTTCTGCAGCAATGAAGGTCTGAATTACAGAAAGGTGGTGGTCTCTCAGTTGTCCACTATTTGAAGTGTAACTTCCTTGTTACAATTCATGCTGTGATTTCAAAACTTCTCAATAGACTCTTTAATCTCTCTTATTTTCTGGCTGGAAATATAATTAAGAAAGCATTTTTAATGAACTACAAATCAATGTACAAGCTAACTGTTTTCAAGGAGAGCGTTTTGTAATTAAACATTACATTTAGTTTTAAAAGAGTATCTTAGAAGATGTAATTAACTACATAGCATTCAAACAAAGCGATGTGCCTTCTATTTTTCTATAGACAGAAATGAAAGGGAGTTTAAAATAGGATTTAAGAACTGGATTAATCACTTTCAACAACTACAGCATATGGTAGTGTATTTTTATAATCCTTTCTAATTCTTTTTCACACTAGTCACTTTATAGAATAAATTTGCTTTGCACTGACACATGCTGGACTCTTCAGATTTGTGTGTTTCAGGGGTGGTTTGATTATTACACTCCCTCCTCAGTGAACATTTATAACATCTCTCCAAACAGTTAAAATGGCTTATTAGGAAGTCCAGGTTGTGTTTCAGGATTCTGAGAAACAACAGCATTTTTTGCTCCAAGCTCATCCTCTCAATAAGGTTTTAATTGTGCCAATTAATGTTGCAGAATGTACACGTTTCAGGTCAGAGATCTGACTGCACACCCTGCAGGCTGCGTTTGCCAAGCACAGACACTCAGGGCAAACTGGCAAGGTGATTTCCCCCAGAGCTGTGTAGAGTTCTGGCAGTTTCACAGCCAAAAAGAAATACAGGTTCATCTGTCTTACTAAACAATATCTCAGTTTAATCCATTTTTCACTCACAGTAGGAACTTTCTAATATGAACATATTGCTGTCTGCTTTACTCCACTTTAGAATATAAAGCTTTTAGTTTCATAACAATAATAAATGATCTATCAGTTCAATTTCTTATACCATATATTGTGAGCAGCAAAAGCTTTGATTACAAAGATACCCTGCCTTTTGTTTCTTGATTTATGAATTGAACACTGAATTATAAATAAATGTTGAAACCAACTTGGGTTTGTTTGTGATTTTTCTTTTCACATTTACTAAACAGATTTTCTTTGTAGAGCCTTGTCAGTTGGTGTTTCATGATCTCTAAGATTCACTCCAGGAACCATTAATGAGTTAATTCACATGTACATTATTCCATTGATTGCCTACAGTGCAGAATGTATCGTGCTCTTTGCCCCTCTCTGGCACCTCTTTGTCTGCCTTTGACTTGCCTTCCTTTTGCCTTCCTTCCCACACACACAGGGGGCACACATTTGTCAATTTGAACATTTTCAAGTGTCATTTCAGTCAGAGTCCTTGCTCCACCAACGCTGGTTTGCTGGTGCTTTGGGCTTGCTTGGCAGGCTCAAGCCAAGTGTCTTTACTAATAGTTTTCTCTTCATATTTTAGTTTTCCTATATATCATTGTGGATTTTTCAGACTCATATGAAACAGGAACAGAGGTCATAGTGCTTAGAAAATATTTGCTTGCCACTTCTTTAAAGCTCCTAGTCTTGCAGTAGTTTCTTATCTTACACAAGCTACTGTGGACAAACAGGAAGAACAGGTTGTTGTGTGAATGTTGGTGACAAAGTTTGGAGAGTCTCTGCCTGTACTGCTTGTCCCTCTGCTGAGGAACTGCCTAAGAAGCAGCATGCCCTTGGGTGGGGCAGAAAAAGACATCAAAATCAGATGGTCTGAAAATAACAGAGGTGCAGGGAAGAGTGGCTGTCTTCTCCCAGGCTGTTTCCATGTACTTCTTATTCTATGTCCTGGCCAGGAGCCCTGTGGGTGAGAGGTGCTGTGTCACCCGTGGCTGAGCAGGGCACCTCCCCAAGTCCTCTGTTCCTGCATCCCCAGACCCAATTGTCTTACTGTCCTGAAGGTGTCACATCTGGTAGTGTGGTTTCTTTGAAGTACAGGACAATGCCATGAGACCTAATTTAAGTATCTTAAGCACAGGCACCTGATGAATTGTAGCAGCAAAATTAGAGCCTTTCCAAGAGTATTCAGTAGTCACAGGACATTCAGTATTCCACAGTGGCTGTAAAGTAATCTTTGGAGAGGTAAAGGCATTATTTGTGAATCAGGACTCTAATCAAGACTATAATTTGTTCACTAAAGAAGGTATCTTGGGTTGCAATACAGGATGTGACCAAAAGTGTGTATTATCACCTTCTGTTGAAACCAGGTGGGGCAGTGACCCTTATCTCTGTGGGAGATATTCTCTGCTAATGGGCCACTGTTAAACCAGGTGGGGCAGTCATCTTTATCTTTCCACAACCCACCCCTCCTCCAGGAAGATATCATCTGTTAATGGGCCATGGAGTCCCACTGCATGACTGATAAAATTACATCATCCCACTGGGAGATGCTCCACCCAGGGGGAGGAGCCAAAACTTTCCTACCAAGACAAAAACTGAGATTTGGAACACCAAAGCAGCCTCCTTTCTGCTGGATTCCAGAGGAGAACTAGACTTTTCCAGATCATCACTGGACCTTCAGAGGAATAATGGGTTATGCTACAGAGCCCCTTTTCTTACTACCCACCCTCTGCCTCTTGTTCTGCAAAGTCAGGTAACAGTTTCAGGAAATGCATTCCCAAATGCATTTGTTTCTGACTCTGGAAGTTGGCAATAAATCTGTACGTTGCAGGAACTCAGAGAAATAACCACATTTAGGGTTCCTGCAGGAATGTCTTAAGTCATCAGAGTAAGGTGAGCTGTAAACAGGCAGGGGAGAGAGCCACAAAGGACATATTCCTGGGGATTGTATGTTTTTCACGTTGGTCTTGGGGAATCATCCCATTTAGTGTATTTAAGAGCCAAGGAAACAAAAATTTTGGTCTAGTCTGCAAATTCTGTAGCTGGTTATTAAAAAAGAGATAAGAATTTTCAAAGTGTAAGAGGTTCCAAATTAAGCTCATATATTTCAGTGATTTAGTTGCACATTTAAGGAATTATGTATTATTAAAGACATGATGGCTGACATCCTCCAATCCTAGCCCTTGCAGTTTTTAGACATGTTGTGCTATTGATTATTATTATAAAATACTGTAAACCATATTTGACAAATTAAATTGTGATAGAAGTGCCGTAGCTCATCCTCTGGTAGCACATTCTTATTCATATCATATTCCTGAACAAAAAATGCTCCCCATGTTTAGTGGATGCTCTGCAGGCCAAAAATTACTTGAAAAAGCTGCCAAATATGCTTGTGTGAATCCCAATGAACCCATACATGTTCATTGGAAAAAAGAGATGTTTTGCCTCCCTAACAGACTATCCAGGCAGTTTGGGTTTTGGCCTCTAAGATGAACTGACATAATATTTCCAAGGCACTGGATTGGCAACATTAACACAGGATTTTTAAAATGCATAATTTCCTGATTTAAAATGAAATATTAATTCGATCTCATAGCAAAATTAAAACTAGTTTTTGCACGAATCTGTTGGGCAGCCTGTGTGTCCGGTGTTGAAGCCCTGCACGTGTATAGTGCTCCTTGCTCAGATCCCCTACCAGTTGCTAGAAAAAGCCTCTTTAGCTGCCATCCATTTGCTCAGTTCATAAAATTTGGCAGGAGCAAAATGTAAGTTATGCACCTAGAACTGCTGCTCCTCTTTGTTGTGTCCTGGGGGACACAGAGCTCTGGCAGAGGTGACCTGGCAGCCACAGAGTGGCTCAGTGTCATTTCTGCAGCCTCCCCACCTTCCAGTGCCTACTGCTGTCACCTTTGCCTCCTCCAGCTTTGTTGTCTTTAAGCCTTTTATCTCAAGGTGGCAAAAGTGACTGCTAGATTCAAGGCAAATTACCCAAACCCCAGCTGAGTGCCATCAACCTCGTGCCTCATAAAACCACTTTGTTTAACACAATCCAAGGCTGTAGCCTTAGAAAAAAAATGTTAAGCATAGGTATTTCCCAGCAATAAGGTCTTGCAAGTGCATTCTGTGTGTATGTTTCATTATTTATCTACTGTAACATCAGGTTGGACACGTTAAAATTTTATATTTTTCAACGATTCCTAGTAGAAAATATTTTTTAGATAAAATATTTATTTTATTGGCAGAGGTTTCACTTCACCAGGCAGCTCTACTTCTTTGATGAACTGTGGAAGATAGGTTTTCATTGGCAACATCTGGCAACCTGGCAGACGCTCTCAGCAGCTGGATTGGTAACTTCAGAGTTGCTTCTGGGTCTTTCATGTAATTAGTCTGCTTATGGGCCATCTGGGTTGTTTTGTTTTTGCTGTTGCCATTTCCTTTCTTTCCTGAGAAACTAATCTTTGCAGCTGTTACTCCAGGAGATCAATTTTTAATAACTCTTCTTCAGGTTAGTCTGCTGGATCTTGTGCACACATCCATGCTGGCCTTGCCCAGGAGTAGAGATCCTGCTTTTATCCCTTCTTTCTCAGAGGTCTGAGTGTGCTCACCATGATTTTTGTGATGTGGGAGCAGATCTCATTGCTATCAAGCACCTCTGCACAAAGAAAGCCCTAAGCTATCCAAATCTTAACAGTAAACACACACATGCACTCTCCCCTTTTCTAGCTTAAGCACACTGAAGTTACCACAAGGAAATGCAGTTGTTCCTTTTCGGTGAAAGTGATTAAGCTTTCCCATGGCAGCCCTGCCTGGGTGCTGGGGCAGTGTGTGGGAATCAGCTTGCACTCAGCCCTGAGCAGAACAAAGTCCTTTCTGCTGGGGCTCAGCAGCTGAGCTCTGCAGCCCTTCAGTTTATCTGTGCCTTGACAAAAGCCTCTGAACCACTGGGGTTTCTTGTGGTGCTGTAGAAGTGCCAGCCTGCAGAGAGCTCCTTTGCAGCTCGTGGCAGGGCTTTCCCTGCAGCATCACCTTCCAGAGGTGCAGCTGACACAGAGCTCACCTGCCTGCACTGCAGGGCCTGTCCACACACACTCCCTAAAGGACAGCCAACAGCCTAAAGCTGTTCCTCATCTGCTTTTGAGTACTGTGTAAGGTTCAGGAGAATCTTAATAAATTATTTTCATACAAGTCGACTTAAACAGAGGCAACTATTGATCTGCCTTGTTTTTTAGGTGAGACCCAAACATTTTACTTCAGCATACTGATATAGTTAACTTTGCTTCTCAGTGTTTCTGCCTCCAGTGGTGAGCTCTCTTTTATTGCATTTCAGCAAGAGGCAAACAGTGTCAAATGCCTGCAGTCAGCAGCTCACACTCACAATTGCTGATTAGAATCACATGCCCCTGACTGGAGCTAATTATGACCCTAAAGGAAATCCTTCTCACCTGTTTAGTCTAGAGACTACTTATCATCACAGCTTTTACCTCTGCCTGTTGCAGACAGTGTTTCAGCACTGAAAGCTTTGTATTCAATTGTTGAGAGATTATGTTTCTCAGGAACATAGCTGCCAATCTCATGGCCTGCAGATAAAAGTCACCCATGTTGCTTGTGCAGGTGTACGAGGCCAAATTCTGTAAGTCTGAGTTCAACAAGGGGAGCCAGTGAATTCTGTTCTCCTGTCAGTGTGCTATATTGACTTTTATTTGTCACAGGCAGAGTGAGATTGATAAATCCCACTGTAACAAAAGGAGCCAGAGGGATGGAAGTGGTCCTGGGCTTGGAGAGGGGCTCCAGCCCATGGAAGCTCTGGGGCTGGGCAGCACCATGCCCTTTCAGCAGCTCCTTTCCCAGGCAGCCCTGTTGAGCCCTGTTGTGCAGGGGCTGCCCCAGGCTCGTCTGAAGGGCAGAGTGGGCACTGCTCCTTCCTTTGCACAGGCTTCAGTGGTTACAGTCTGTTCTCTGGCTGCTGGCAGGACCAGGGGTCACCCTGTCCATGGCTTTCACATTAAACAAAAGCAAGCACTGCAGGATTCCTCATTGAAACCTTATGGAACTATTACTTTAATCAAAATCACATGAAATGCAGGTGAAAAGAATATGAAGTCTGTTTTCCCAAAGGTGAAATAGCTACCAGGGTGGTGTCTGGGCTAGTGCTCCTGCAGGCACCTGCTCCCTGGCTGTAGGAGCTGCTTCACCATCACACACAGAGCAGTCTCCAAGTGTCCCACACTGCACTCTGTGGCTCCTCTTGTATTGCTATGCATAGGTAAACCCCTTCCATAAGTTTTATGAGGTGCCAACATATATGCTGTTTTATGCTACTAGCCTATTTATTGGATTAGCTTGAGGATTTGATGCAAAAGCTGATGATATTGTAAATACACATCACTTCTATTGTGGCTAAGAAAATCAGCTTTAGAATTAGAGAGACCTTGTATCTGGCATTATGTATGGCCCTTTAGCTTTTTAGCATGGCTGTTCCTTGTTGCTATAGCAACTGAATTAACCATTTCATTAATATAATGGAATAAAACACATTTATTCATTTTTGCACTCACGGGTAATCCACATTCAGCTTTCAGCATGCTTGTCAAGCTGTGCCCCTTTCACCTCAGCCCCAGATATTTCTTCAGCATTGCCAAAGGGTTTCTATTTGTATTTTTCCTTGTTAGAGAGAGAGTGAGCTGTTGGTTTTGAAGAACGTTATGGTTTTTGTAATTAAATTTACCTTCATTTCATTGGTTAGCTTCTGCTTAGCATCCCTTAAGTGGAAAGCAGACTTCACAAGCAGCATTTGGTGCAGAGAAGAGGTGTTCCTCCCATCAGAAAAGAATAAATCACTTGAAATAATGAAACCTCGTGCCTGTGACCAGCTTGCAGGCTAAATTTGGCATGAGGTGTTCCACAGTAAATGCCAACAGTCCTCAGCTCTGTGTGCTGCCCAAGCAGTCGTGTTGCTGTTAAAGGCAGATGGACTGCTACCCTCTTTGTTTACCTTGGCTTTAATGCTCCCCAAGCCATGCCACACACTGTAAGGTTATTGAAATAATAGTTTCATTAAAGTAATGCCTGCCCACCAGGAGCAGGAAGCAGGGCTGCTCCCCATGTGTGGCACAGCACCCAGCAGCAGGGCTTTGGCCAGCAGTCTGAACTCACTACAAATGAAGTAATGTGTCTGATACAAAGGGGGGTTCACTTCTGGTTTGTTTTTTAATGTAACTCAGAAGTTGAGAAACTAAGTTTTACTGGAAGCAGAACAGATGTGTAAATGATTTTGAGAAATGAGTTAATTAACTTTGAAGGTATAAACCCCTTCATTAAAAAGACAAGGCATAGAAGTAACAGCCCAATAGCATATTGCCTGCTATAATAATGTTCATTCACTGCTGTTTGAGTGAATGTATAAATCATGTAGTCTACAAGGGCTAGTAGAGTCTGTATCATTCATGTGTGCTGCCTTCCCTACCTGAATTAAATTTTAAGTGCTGCATCCTAGGCAATTCACTGTCTAAGAAATGCCCAAAGACCCAGAAGGAGAAAGTTATGTGGCTGGCAAGGTGAAAGAGCTGTGCTGGACAGAAAACCTGAGCACAGAGGCTCTGTGTGCATTGCAGGCTGTGCTGGTGCCATATTCACCTCATGCCTTTGTTTCTCCTGCTGTATGGAAAGCATCCTCTGAGCTGGCTGTAAGTAATACAGGACTGAGCTATTTTACATAGTGGGATGCTGTAGGCTAAGAGTTTGGACTGCTACATGTTTTGGTGATGTTTAGCCTTTACATCATTTGGTTTTGGGCAGCTTGTCATCTGGTGTAAGTTTAGCCAGAACATCACATCATGTAATGGTTTATAGAGATCTTGTGGCTTCAAAAACCTTGCATCCAACACCTTTTCCCCCACAGAGAGATGAATACTGGTACAAGAATTAATATGAATTACTTTTTTTTCCCCAAAAAATTTTTCTATCCTTTGCTAGAACTTGGTATGCATTAAAAATGGCAGTTGGGTACTTTATACATTCAACAAATAGGATGAAATTATTTGGGGGGGGTACCCTTAGCTGCAAGTCACTGAATTTCCTCTTGCCCAACCATAAAGAAAAATGTACTTAAAAACTCTCTGTGTTTCAAACCAAGCAGGAGGGGAGGGAAGGGGAAGGGGAAGGGGAAGGGGAAGGGGAAGGGGAAGGGGAAGGGGAAGGGGAAGGGGAAGGGGAAGGGGAAGGGGAAGGGGAAGGGGAAGGGGAAGGGGAAGGGGAAGGGGAAGGGGAAGGGGAAGGGGAAGGGCTGCTATGTGCCCTGTTCAAGAGGGCTTCATTATTTTTCAGGATTTCCATTGTTTTTATTTCAGTAAAAAATGTATTGGCTTACAGGAGAATTCCTCACTGTAGATTCAGAAGCAGATTCCCATGGTGCAGGCATGTTTTGAGGGGGTGAATACAGGCACTCATCTGCCCTCACTGCTCTGAAGACAGTAGCTCCCTGCCTCCTCACTTTTGCACATCATGGCTCAGTGTCATGTCTGGAGGCTGGATGGGGAAACAAGCAGAATTCTGGCTCTGTTTGGAATGGCTCCTTGTCTCTCTGCCTGTCTGCTCTGAGCTGTGAGCACAGTGTGCCAGAGCCCAAATGGGCCCTGTGGTCCAGCATGGTGTGTATGCAAATCCTTCTCCAGGCTGGTGTGCAGTAATTACCTGTGATTATTGCACAGTTCAGCTCCTGAGTCAGCCTGGCATGCTCACTGCCTCTGAAGCATCATTCACCCTGCACACCTTCCCTGACCTTGCACATCCCGTTTCTTCACAGACACCAGTGCCTTCTGTCAGCTTCAGGCATTCATCACACTGCTTGCTCATTACTGCACACCCCAAATCAAAACTAAGGTCACCTAAGGCATTTCCAGAGCCCTGAGCTGTCTCAGGGCAGGATATCTCAGCAGCTCTCTCCGTGCTGCCCTCAGCAAGCAGCAGCCCCACTGCCTGAGCTGTGCTTCTGTCAGGCCAAGCCCCAGCCCTGTCTCACAGCAGGCTTGAGCTGCTCAGCCAGCCATGCCATGCTACAGCAGCAAGTCTCACCATTATAGTTCTTATGACATCCCAGATTTCTCTGACCCTTTTGCAGGGAAGCCCATGACATCAGCCAGCTGATCCTTTCAACCTGGCAGGAAACAAGGCAACTCCAGCAGCCCATCCATGAGGCTGGGCTTCTCCTTCCTCTCCTCAGTAGCTCTGTCCTGGCCTGTCCCTGCACTTCAGGAGCAGCCTGGAGGCATTTAACATTGCCAACATTTCACATTGCCAACATTTAACATTGCCAACATTTCACATGGCTAACATTTCACATGGCTGGTGTGGTGTGAACACACCAGGTGTTATTACACTGCACCTCTGCTTTGCATACTTAGTTACACACCATGCTTACCAGCAGGAACCTGGTCTGGATGAAGGTGGGCTGGCCCTGGAGGTGAGCAGGGAAGCTTGGTCACTGCAGGGCACCAGGGACACAGCCCAGGGCTGCCTGCAGACAGCTGTCAGGAGATTTAATGGTGACACCACTCTGAGCAGCCTCTGTAGCATCTTCCATGGTTGCTGCAAGGCATGAGGATGAGCAGCACCCTGTGAGCCCAGCCTTTCACTCCTGTTTGTTTTCTGTCGTGGAATTCAGCCTGTTTTAAGGCACAAGTCTCTCCTTTGTGTTGCAGCTGTTAAATACCTGTGTTGCAAGGGGGCTGCCTCACTGCTGGGAAGCCAGTCTCTCTCTGTGACTTGCTCAGAGCCATAAATGAGGCACTGCCACTCAGGGCAGCCTCTTGGCACCCTGCAGGCACAGCACACCCTGCTGCCCCCCCCACAGCAGCAGGGTGGAGATGCTGGGACAGCACAGGGACAGGATGCTCTGGGAGAAATGGACCAAGGCACATGCCAACCATTTAAGAATTTTCCTGACAGCCAGCTGAAAAGATGCAGAACTTATTTCCCAGACATAAGTGCTGTGAATTTGGTAAGAGCTTGCAAGTTTTAGTGTTTACAGATGGCTTAATTTGACAGTCATAATCATTATAGGAGCTACTAATCCAATGGGACCTAAAGACTGCCAGAAGAAAAGTATGACAATTAGAACAACGCCCCATTCCATGAGTGCTCATAACTTAGTGCCATTACAAGCACCATCAGGTGCCCTAATGCATAAGCATCAGGTGTTTGGTTAATTGCACGGCAGTTCAAGCAAGCACTAGCACCAAGGAACAAATGGACAGTGAAAATCACACCTTCCTCTGTCCCTGCCCACCCAGCTCCTTGGCCACACAGCTGTCATGATACCAGGCTCAATTACTTGTAATCCAGAGTAAAAATGCAACACAAGAAATCTAAGGGGTAGCCACAGAGCACACAGCCAAAGAACCTGCCGTGTGAAGACATGTTCACAGTGCATTTAAAGCTTTTCATTGTTCCAGTTGTTCAAAACCACATATCTGTGTCACCAAGGGCACAGTCACAGACCAAGCCTATGACTAGGTCAAGGCAAGATGCCCAAACCAGCCTGCACTGCCTGGCACTCACTGGTGATGTGTGAGTGTCCAGCTGCAGAGAATCTGGGCAGTACCTGCTGTCCTCTGAAAGCTCTGGGGGTGTGCAAGTCCCCAGAGCCATGAGCACAAACACACACAAACCACCCTGTTCCTTTTTGTTTACTGTTCTCCATCTAGTACACTGGCTGCCTGTTTTCTTTTCCCAGAGGCCCTGCACTGCTGGATATATTCTTTGGACCCATTTTGAAAGCAGCTTCAGAAATCCTGTAATGTCCACATTAGAGGGATGTTGTATTTTCCTTTGACATAGCCCCATCATTATCTATTATTCCTGCTCTTAAAATCCCACCTGCAAGGTCTGCTGCAGAACCTCCTGCTGTCATGGGAAAGGCTGATTGCTAAGTCACTTAGTAATCTGCTGCAGGCTGGACAAAATACTGCTGCTGGGCTGATGCTGACATGCTGGACTGGGACATTTTCAGGGGACTGCACCTGCTGGGGCAAAAGCCCCCTTTGCTGAAGGGGTTCTCAGGTTCAAGATGGGTTTTTTTGGCAGAATGAAAAATACACTCTGCACTTCCTCCCAAGTGTCATGAAAATATCCATTAAGGATGGAGGTGAGTAAAATTCAAGTTGAGGACATTGGATCTTATGCAATGAAAAGCTGGTTCCTCTCTAGGGCTGGAGTATTGTCTTTCAGTCTTTCCTGCTACATTTCCTCCTCTGAACCAGGAAGAATCATAGCCCAGTTTAGGCTCAGGAGTCACATAAGAAGTGGGAGGTCTTACTACAGTCTCTGCACCAATTAATAGTTAATTAGTGATAAGAGGAAGAGCTGCAATAATCTATAATGTGTATGAAATCCAGCATCTGGGTGGGTCTCCCCAGAGAGCTACAATCAGCAAACACTTATATTTTGAAGAGAGATTAGGTCAGGACTGCTCACTCCAGCAATGCAGATTGCAGCAGAAAAGCCTTAGTTTCTCTTGCTTTTGCTAGAAGATGTTTCCATCAGCAAGAGAGGAAAACAATTCTTAACCACCAGACTTCAACATAATAGTGGCAGTAGCAAAACAAGCTCTATTATTAAACTAACTCTTGGTAAGAGCCAGATGATTTCTGCAGACAATTTTACGTGCAACTGCTAGATGTAATTTGAAGAGTGAGTGCCAAATTGCCATCCTAATTATTTCTGGGCTGATGTTCCCTCTGTGACATGGTGGCATTTGGAGAATGGGGACTAACCAACAAGTGAAGTGCTGAAGTGGGAGATCACTAATAGTGTTTCTGAGAAAGAGAAATATAGCAAATACCAATCTCCCTCTTCATATGCTCACTCTCAATTTGCACAGAGACAATTCAATATGCTGAAGCATCATCTCTCTTTCTGGCAGCCTCCAAACCAAGGATGCCAGGCAGGTAGAGCTCAGGGGGCTGCCCTGGAGGACACAGCTCACTCAGATCTCTGGGGAGGGCTGGCAGCAGGCTCCCTTTGCTCTGTGAGCAGTTGTGTGTGCCTGCTCTCACTAGCACTTTGCTCTCAGTCAGGTTTTCAAACTGGAAACGTTTGCACACTGCATAATGTGAGATGGAAAAGAAAAGCCTGCCTGGCATACTATGAATTTTTCTTGCTTTCTGTTCATTTATCTGTCATAGTTTCCTTTTTTTGTTGTTGATGCAGTACTTTATCAAGTTTAAGCAGCATAATTTTAGTCTGGCACTACAGACATTGTGTTTAGTGAAAAGCAACAGGAAAAGAAAAGAGTAGGTTGGCTTCAAAGACTTCTAGGTCATATTTTCTTCTGTCAAAAGATCATTTTAATGTGTTAAAAAGATTAATTACTGAATGTAGAATAAGCATTTCATATTTGATTGGAAAAAATTAGCAAATTTATTTAGGTTTTGAATATCAAAAGTTGATGGATGACAGTGAAATGAAGGGCCCAAGGAGTAGGAATGTGAATTGTGTCTGCTAAAATGCTGACCATTTGCCATTGCCTTGTGCATTACTGTAGCAGAGACCTTGGAGTAAGGGAGACATCTGAGCTATTCCCAGTGGGACAGATGGGTGGATGACACTGAGCTGGCATGAAACCACCACCACCACATCAGTTCTGCATTGCAACAGCACCACATGGACAGATTTTAAATTCCTTTATACCACCATAAGACCAGAGAGATCCAGTGGATGGTTTAAGGGTGTGGGATGTCAGAGCTGGTGACAGAATACACCCAAGCCTGTCTGGGGCCAGGGCTGCACAGGGCATGCCCAGGTTGCTTTTTTCTATTCCCTGTATATTTTTTTACTTAAACTCATAGCTAATTTAATCCATCCCAGACAAAATCTGTTTGCTCAAGGAAGCACAAACACATGCTGCCAGGTGTCCTGTTCCAGCTCCATTTATTTAAGGCTGCATTAATTCCCTTCCCTGCCCCAATAACCTGCCCTCCTGTGCCTCCAGCCAATACCCTGGGGGCTGCAGCCACAGCATCCCAGTGCTGCCCAGTTCCTGACCCTTGGGACACAGGAGGGGCTCCACGTGCCCTGTCCCCCTCCTGCTGCTCCAGGCACAACCCAAATCCCACTGATCCCACTCATGAGCCCCCAGCACTGGGGCACTGCTGACAAACCTCCCACTGCTGGGCACAGCCCGTGGCATCACAAGTGTCTCCAGCTCTGACCACACAGTTCTCACCAGAGATGATCCTTTGAAGCTCATTACATCCATCTGCACCACATTCCTACAGCAAGGTGCATTGCTCACAGCTGTGCCCCAGGAAGGAGCAGCCAGCAGCTCCTGGCATGGCCCTGGCACAGCCAGCACCACTCACATCCTCCCTGCTGCTGCAATTGCTTCAGCATTGCCTCAGACCAAGATGAACTCATCAGTTAGTCTGTCCAAGGCTAATCTCATTATAAGTAATCTTATCTGCCACATGTATTGGCCATAAAACAATTTTAGCTGTTAACTCTTCCCTCCCCACAAGCCAGCCTGACAGAAACACCAGCCAAGTGCCTGTAGTCACCCAGCACATCTCCACTCCTGACTTTCACATCCTGACATCTCCTCTCACTGACAGGCTGTCAACACCCTCCTTCCAGTGTGGGTGCCTTTTGTGATTGAGGGTGACCCTGCCAGGCTCAGCACAGCCTCATGTGAAAGACTTTTCTCCACTGACATCTTAAAAACACACCTAGAACACCTCTCCCTGATGCCTCCCCCAGCTGCTGCCATGGCCTGATGGAGCAGGGTGTGAGAGGGACTGTCCCACACTGCTGCCACCAGCCCTCCAGTGAGAGTTCCTGTGTCCATGGGCACAGGCACACACATCCAGTACAATCAGTGAGTTCTGTCCCTGCTGTGTCCATGGGCACAGGCACACACATCCAGTACAATCAGTGAGATCCTGTCCCTGCTGTGTCCATGGGCACAGGCACACACATCCAGTACAGTCAGTGAGTTCCTGTCCCTGCTGTATCCATGGGCACAGGCACACACATCCAGTACAGTCAGTGAGATCTGTCCCTGCTGTGTCCATGGGCACAGGCACACACATCCAGTACAGTCAGTGAGATCTGTCCCTGCTGTGTCCATGGGCACAGGCACACACATCCAGTACAGTCAGTGAGTTCCTGTCCCTGCTGTGTCCATGGCCACAGGCACACACATCCAGTACAGTCAGTGAGTTCCTGTCCCTGCTGTATCCATGGGCACAGGCACACACATCCAGTACAGTCAGTGAGATCTGTCCCTGCTGTGTCCATGGGCACAGGCACACACATCCAGTACAATCAGTGAGATCTGTCCCTGCTGTGTCCATGGGCACAGGCACACACATCCAGTACAATCAGTGAGATCTCCTGTCCCTGCTGTGTCCATGGCCACAGGCACACACATCCAGCACAATCAGTGAGATCTCCTGTCCCTGCTGTGTCCATGGGCACAGGCACACACATCCAGTACAATCAGTGAGTTCCTGTCCCTGCTGTATCCATGGGCACAGGCACACACATCCAGTACAGTCAGTGAGTTCCTGTCCCTGCTGTGTCCATGGGCACAGGCACACACATCCAGTACAATCAGTGAGATCTGTCCCTGCTGTATCCATGGCCACAGGCACACACATCCAGTACAGTCAGTGAGACCTGTCCCTGCTGTATCCATGGCCACAGGCACACACATCCAGTACAGTCAGTGAGTTCCTGTCCCTGCTGTATCCATGGGCACAGGCACACACATCCAGTACAATCAGTGAGATCTCTGTCCCTGCTGTATCCATGGGCACAGGCACACACATCCAGTACAATCAGTGAGTTCCTGTCCCTGCTGTGTCCATGGGCACAGGCACACACATCCAGTACAATCAGTGAGATCCTGTCCCTGCTGTATCCATGGGCACAGGCACACACATCCAGTACAATCAGTGAGTTCCTGTCCCTGCTGTGTCCATGGCCACAGGCACACACATCCAGTACAATCAGTGAGATCTGTCCCTGCTGTGTCCATGGCCACAGGCACACACATCCAGTACAATCAGTGAGATCTGTCCCTGCTGTATCCATGGCCACAGGCACACACATCCAGTACAATCAGTGAGATCTGTCCCTGCTGTGTCCATGGGCACAGGCACACACATCCAGTACAGTCAGTGAGATCCTGTCCCTGCTGTGTCCATGGGCACAGGCACACACATCCAGGTGAGGTGCTGCAGATCCTGCTGGAGGAGTGCCCACTACATCTCCAAGGGGGGAGATGCCATCAGATGTCCATCTTCCAAGCCATCAGGGATTGGCTCTGCTGGACATGCTGGAAGCTTTGGGCAGCTTTTCACAGGACCCACCTCTGCTGTGGATTTGTCCAGGTCCTGGCCAACAGCAGCAAGTATTTCATAAATATTCCACAAGGCAGCCTGCTGCCTTCTGCACTGTTTTCACAGACAGCACAGTAAGTTAATTCCCACCCATAATATTTGAAAATACCTTAATTATGGACTTAGCAAGTTAACTGCTTGTTAATGCAGTTTTCCCTAAATTATTTCATGCTTGAGTGAGAATTCAGTCATTAAAAAGTAGTAATGAACAGACAGAGTGAACAAAGTTGAGGCCTTTGGAAGGCTGCCTGGCAGAGCAAGGGGAGGAGGGAAAGTCTGTCCTGTGTCTTTGGGACAAGGTCTGATCTTAAGCTGTAGATTTGGTATTTCTAAAGTAAGAAGTGCTTCAACCTGAACATCTCTCCAAACAGCCTGAGCAGGACCTGCCCAGGGAGCAGAGCCAGGGATCCCATCCACAGAAAAATCCCACCTATCCAACACCTGAAGCCCCTCATTCTTTAATGCACTAACAGGGACACAATTGTATCTTTTTCTTTGCCAAATGCAAATACTGCAGTGCCTTCAGTCCCTGAATGACATATGAAATTAAAATCAGAGAGCAGCTGAATTATTAGTCTCTATACTGAGCTACTTTTAATTTTCTCCAAAATTCTGCATGTAACACAAATGGCAAGGGTGATTGGGGCAGTGATTACCAGGGAAATATTTGTAGGAATTAGTGTTGGAAGTTTAGCTGTAAACCCATCCTACAGAACTTGTGGATTGAAATTTAGAAATAGTTTGACAAATGCTTTTGTTTTCAAAGAGTGGAGACATCATTCTTTATACTCCTTTTTATGCATTTGTATGCATCAAACAGTAACATATCTTAGTTTATATATTTTTAAGATGTCATTCTAAAGGATGATCAGAATCCAGGATGTGTCTACCAGATACCTTGGGAATCAACTGGAAGGTATTGAATAAATTGACAAAAATGTTTTGGTTTGTGTATAAAGGGTGAAAGGATGAGTAAGTCACGATTTTTTGCCACTGTTCTAATCATCCATGCAGTGGAGACAGGAGACAAGGAGACAAAGGTTCAAAAGTCCCTCAAAGCATCTGTAAATCTATAATTTGAAGTTCTAGAGACTTCTTTGCAAGAGAAAAATATAACAAGCCCTGTGAATACATAAAAAAAAAGTTGTTTTTCTATTACAAATGCATTGCATCAAATTTGTCTCCATTTCTTCCCTTCATCTCCAGCTAGGAACTCAGATTTGCATAGAATCAGAATTGGCCATTCCTGTCAAATAGCAGCTAGATATAAAACACCAGCATTTTTCTTTTCCCATCCTAACTTTAACTGTAATTTTACATATGTCTTGGTCTCCACTGACTGATTTGAAAAAAATATGGATATTTAAAGGAATTACACTGGGAACTACTATGGCTTTTCTCAGCAAGTGCTACCCCACATCCCCTACCCTGTGCACTCCCTGTTAGCCATTCCTAGGTAAGAAAATAAACAATAACAGAAGTGGCTCTGGCAAGCTGCAAATGAGCTCAGTACTTAGCATTCACTACAGTGATGCATCCCCAGGTGGAATGGGAAATGAAGAGAGAGTGATGGATTTGCTTGGTGGGTAGGGCAAGGGAAAGGACAGGGCTTGCTGCAGATAACATTTTCCTTTAGAAATTCAGAAACATTTCTGCACACTGACCATTCCAGCCCTGCACACGATGTGAAATGAAGGTTTAGAGATTACTAGGAGAATCTCATGAGGACAACTTTCAATCTTAAAAGGACTGAGCATAGACAGGGGGAAATTATCTGGTGTGCATTACTACCCTGGCATCCCCCATTCATCCACAGCACTTGGGCATGTGCTGCTCTTCTGCCAAGATGCCCACTCAGCATTGCAGATCTGAAGAAAAAAGTGTGAGAAGCAGCAGGAGTAAACCTGGGACTGACTGCAGAGTCAGGGGTACAAATGAGTGATATAAAAGAGACCATGGTGAGATTCAAAATGCAGGCCAAGCCTATTCAGCTCTTGCAATCAAGTGTTTGCTGTCTGCTGCAGCATCATTCTGCTCCCATCCTCTTCCCCTTCACTCTGAACAATGCAACACTTCAATCTTCTTTAAACTCAAGGACACCAAGTCCCTGGGTCCCCTCTCACTAGCACTGAATAGGAAAACAAACCTGCCTGGCCTTAGCAGCACCTTGGCTTCCCTCAGTGATGCAGAACATACTGCTCCAAATGCAGCCTCTTCCAGGGGGCCATCCATCCTTGTGACAAGAGAGAGAGCCTTCCTGCCTCTGTGTCTGAGAGAGGGGGATGTGTGCAGCAAGGCTGAGTGTGTGAAATGCAAATGCCAGCCACATTCCAGCCCTGCATTTCATTTCCTGCATTCTCTGGGAGCAGAGCAGGGCTGTGGCCTGGGGATGCTCAGCCCCCCAGCAGATGGCCCCAAATGGGCCCTGCCCAAGTAGGAAAGAAGCAGCTCTGAAACAGCCACGAGGAGCAACATGAGGCATGGCAGGGGCAGAGCCACCCCTCCATCCAGTCCTGCATATCCAGGCTGGAGATCACCATGGAAGGTGTTCTATCAGAGATGATACCTGCTGTGAGCTTTTTGAAAGTAATAATAAAACAGATTCTTGCAGGGTTTGAAATGGAAAAACCTTTTTATAATATATTGTTTGGTGTTTATAGTAGGATGTGGAGATTTGCATCCACGCTGGCTTTACACACAGACACTTCTGCATTTGTATATGGCATAAAGTCCATTCACAAGGACAGTTTGCCACATCTGGGCAAGGGAGATACACACAAGTATAGCTGGTGTCACAACAGTTCTGTTGAGATGCCTTGTTTTGGGCCAGTCTGGCTACTTCTCAATAATAAACTCTCTTGTTCTTGCTTAACTACATGCATCAGGCATGACATCAATGCATATGTTTAAAACAAACAAAATAACATGACTGAACCACTGATAAAACTTGGAGATTATAAAAGAGCTAATCTGAACCAGCTCTTTTTTCTAGATATTTCCAGTTGATGACTTTATTGTAATGCATTCTCTCTTTCCCAAAAGAATTTGAAAACAGAACTAAGTCCTGTGTATGACTTCAGTACCATGGGCCTTTACAAAGACATCATGATATCTTTGTGGTATTTTTACTGTCAGACTTATTTTAAATTGGTTGTTGTGGTTGACAAGTCCAAAAGGAGGAAAAGCTGTGAGTTAACACATCTGTAGCATGGGTATCTAGATTGAGTTTCCCTGGGAAACTCAGTAGTAGTACCACTATGATCCCTGAAGAAATTGTATGAAGATAACTTAATTATGTTAAAGTATTTGGGGATTCAAGAATTTTGCTGGTGGCAACTTGAGACTGTCAGTCATTTTTATCCAGTGGATAATATTACATTTAGCTGGTGAATGCAAAACAAAACAAAAAAAAAAATGAATGACACTGTCAGTGCTTTGAGAAAACTTTCTGTGATATATTTAAAGTACTTAGTGCATGGAGAGCCAAGAAACCTGATGCAAACTTGCAATCTACAAACAACCAGCAAGAAACAGCAGATGAAATGGCCAGTCCCAGCAGAAGATCCAGAGCCTTCTGACAGAACTGCCTTGACTGATTTTGCCACAGGCATTTGGTGAGGTCTTTCTTGCTATTTCTTTCTCTGAGCTGCAAGTATTAATTACCAGCAATGTGCTTGTGATGTATTTTCTGCATTGCTGCAATTTGACCAGTCCCAAAATTCCTTCCACAATATCACAGGCATACTAAACAAGCATAGCACTAATTTTATTACTAAAACCTGCTTTCCTAATGGATGACCAAAAAACCCACAAAATCCTACAATATTGCCAATCTAAAATGTGCTCACTTTTTTGATTTCCCACTGTTGTTAATAGTTACTCTGCTTTGGCCAGTTTGTATCCTTTTTGGATGCTGAGCTATAGAAGGAAGTAGAAGTACACTGCAAGTAGAAAAATGTGTGTCAAATTCAAACCTTTAAGGAAAGTTCTTTGATCTACCACATAAAATGAACAGGACAGGACACTTATCTTCCACATTTTTACTGATTTGTATGTGGTCTGGACTGAAGTTAAGATAGGACACAGTTGCACTGTCTTGCCTGGATTAGAGCTGTATATCCCAAACACTTTTGTTTATAAACTATATTTATCCTATTTTCACAATAAACTTTATCCCTGAAATTCAATTAATATGAAATCAAGGAAAACAAAATAATCACAGAGACTCACAGAGGATATTTGTGCTTCAAATATCACCCTGACCCCCATCTGCTCTGGACTTACCAGGATTAAACCTGTGTAGCTGTCACCTCACTCCTCTTGCAGGTATTTGACTTCAAAAGTCAGAGCCTCCAAACCTCCTTAAGCTACTAAGTAACACTGAAGATAGCTCCCAAAATTTCATGATCATGTTTTAGGCATGAAAATGCTGTATTTGGGTAAAAAACCTCCCACACCCTACTAGGTTGAGAAGTAAAATATGAAATTTTTTCAGAAGCATCTAACCAGTTTTTCTGTCTGTCCTATTTTGAAGAAAACTAAAAACTGTTTTGAGGCAGTTCTACACAGAAAATGATTTGCTAATGCCAGCCTGCCTACAGGTCTCTGCTGCTCCAGTGTCTTGGCTTGATCCAATTATTGCAATGCACAGCTTATCACACTGACCCTTCTCTTCTCCTCCTTTTCTTCAGAGCTGGGCTTCATTAAGGAAAAATATGACTTGTCCAGTCAGTGTTAAATTCAAACTCTTGGGTCAGTTCTGTATTTGGAGGCAGCCTTGAGTGAACTTCCATTCAACACAAAAGCAGCCTCCTGGTGTTCACTCTCTTTAATGGATTACACTAGTTGTGTTTGCCATTTTGTTTTCCCCATTTTGTCACTAATAAAGATTAATATTTATATATGTGTTTGCACATACACATATTTCTATGAAATGTCTTTCAGCACTCAGGTAAAACAGCAGGAAGATATTTTCCAATGGATTGAAAAGATCTCTGGGGGTTTTTTTCACTCTGCTCCTCCAAAATGTCAGAAATATCAATGAAGTGATGCTTGAAGGGAAAATGTAGCAGTGTCCTATCTTTAAACTGGAATCATTCTGAAGACAGAGGTCCTATTCCTTTAAATTCTTCCTGCCCTTCAATTTTAACTCTCTTGTACAGCTTCTCAGACATACAATAAGAAATAACCTATAGTTTTATTTCCTTACAAAAGCATTCAAGAAAAATGAGTACTCTAGCTTCTCTGGGTCAGATCTCTTCCACTGTAACACTTCAGCACAAACACAGAGCAATGCTTACATGCCAATTTAGTTCCTTGTTTAGATGTAAGAGCAAGACTTGCAGCAGCAATGCACTTAGTGAGCTCACCCCTCCAGTGAAGCCCAGCTCTGGTTCTCCTGGGGAAGGTCTCTCCTGCTGGATCCAGGGCTGGGTGCTCCCAGCTGGCTCTGCCCACCCAATGCTGTGGGACCCTGTCCCTGCTCAGTGGGGCTCTGTGCACCCTGGGTGCCTCTCACAGCCAGCCATCCCATGCACCCACTGTCTCCTGGCTGTTCCTGATTCCCGTGGCTCTGGCTGCCCTGCCTCTGCAGCAGGGAGTGCTGCCTGGAGTGGGGGAACACAGCTCCAGCTGTGCCCTACTTCACAAAGATTCCAGTGGGGAACCAGGAGGGGGTGAACTCATCGAACATCATTGAACATCCTGATAATGGGGTGAAGATGTGGCAGATATGGAAAAGCATCCTTATCTGAAAATGCTGAGCTGGCACAGCTGCCCTGGAGACACATGACTGACAGTCAGTCACTTTATCCTGTGAAGGTCCAGTCCCACTTTACCAGCAGGCTCTCCTAACACACCCCTTCTTGGACTGAGTGTGGACACTCCTCCCTTGGGTGGCTTTGCCCTTCGAGGCTGGTCCTGCAGGATGAGATTTGCCTACAGTCATTGGTGGGTGAGTTACATCACTCTACTCAATAACTGGGGGGTTTTGCTAGCTTTAATATAATTGCTTTGATATAGCATACTATATTATACTATACTATACTATACTATACTATACTATACTATACTATACTATACTATACTATGCTATGCTATGCTATGCTATGCTATACTATACTATACTATACTATACTATACTAGTAGATTTATCTTCAATACTGTGTAGTAAATAATTCAGGCCAAGATCTTTTTCTCTAACCCTTCATCATAATAAGTAGTTCATTTCTGTATAAATCTATCTGGTTTGCCATCATTAATCCTGTGGGACAGAGTTGTAGAAGGCTTCAATCACACCTTCCTAATTCCACAGACTGTTGGCAGTCTGGGGCTGAGATTGGATGCAGCCACTCCCAGGCTCCTCTGTGGGAAGGAGTTTAGAGAGCAAGGGGCCCTTCCTGCACCCTGTGGCTCAACAGGAGGGCTTCAGTGGCACAGGTAATCCCTTCAGCTGTGTCCTGGCTGGATGGAGCAGTGCACAGCTTTCCTGGGCAGTGCACAGCCTTCCCTTGAGCCTGCTCAGCTGGTCACACCCATGGCTTGGCTGTCATGCTGGCATTACCCCATTCACTGCATTCATGGAGCACAGCACCTTCCAGAGCCAGCAGAGCCACAAAGGTTCTAAACAATAAAACAAATAAAAATAAAACTATAGACATAGAAAAGCTCAGGTCCTGGGTTGTGCTGCTCCTCAGCACAGGGGAGGCAGTGCAGGAAGGATTTAAGGAGCTCTTCAGGAGTCAGTGTATGCCTGGACAGCTGATTAGCCTTGGCAGACATCCAGAGATGCCAGATCCAGGGTAATTTTCAGTACAAATGGAAACACAATGCAGGAAGCCACAACCCATCTGTATGAAAAGTTAGGTCTGCAGAGTTTATTAGTCTGGGCTCCTGGCCACAAGAAAATACCTAATTTGCTTCTGGGCTGCAGCTAGCCCTGGAAAGCACACAGGAGGTTTTTGTTGGGCTATGTGAGCAGTGAGTAGGTGTCACTTTGATTATCCTCTGTTATATAGATATCTTTAAGCAGGACAGGCTGTTTTGCACCAGTAGCTCTCATGATGCCTAATTGGTGCAGATAAATAAAGGATGAGGTGGGCAAGTATTCCCTACCTTTATTCTTGCAGAGATGGGCTGTAAATTAAACTGTAATGATGCAAACAGACCTGTGTCCTGCCTGGCAAACAGCTGGAGCACCCCAGGGTGGAGTGGAGGAGCACAGGGGTTAAAGGATGCTCCACTGGACCAGGCAGAGGAGGCCAAGCTGCTGTGCACCACTTGTGGGCTGGAAAAAGCCATGCCAGGAGCAGAGGGGCTGTGCCACAGGCAGCCCAGGGGTGCCCACAGGGGCCTCTCTTACACAGAGGGAAATTAGCTGCAGAAAGGCAGAAGGGGATTATCCAACAACCTGCCACAATTCTGGGAAAGAGAGCACAGGTTACAATTCTGGGAAAGAGAGCACAGTTCAGGTGTGCTGGGAAGATAAAGAAAGGATTCAGGGCAGCCTGGCCTCGAAGGGATGAGACCCAGGTTTTGCTCTCATGGAATATTAAAGCATTGGTTCCTGTTGCAGATGAAGGTCCAAGTTAGGCACCACATTGCTGAGTCCTGACAGGACTGTGGCACTTTTAAACATGACCAGAAGCAAGATTTCAGATACCATGGAAGCTTCAGTGTCAGAAATACAGGTGCCTGGTAATTTGGGCCATCAAGGGCAGAGCATCTGCTCAGTGTGCATTTGGAGGAGCACAGTTTGACAGGTGGAGGTGCTCAAAGTGGGACTGAGGTGTGCAGGAAATCTGGCAGTACATCCAGTACATCTGCAAGCTTCATCCTCCTGCAAGTCACTTACTCAAAGTTCATTTTTAACCTCAAACCCTCCAGTATCTCCCTGCAGTAGAATTTGAATGTCATAATTGTAATAAAAGACACAGAAACCAAATTAAATGAACCAACCAAAAAACTCTGAACACATGAACTGCAAAAATGTGCATTCTGCTTTTCCTGTGTGAAATCTGGGCACTTTGTGAGTTCTTAAGTTCCAGCCAGCTGTGCAGCAGAGTGCCAGCAGACATATAACCCCCAGCTCCACAGTCTGGGCATTCTCAATCCAGCAGCAGCAATCTGGAAGCAGGGCAGCAGAATCCATGCACTCACAGACAAGCTTGCACCACTGATGGTATTTAGAGAATGTGCTTATCATACAACTCTTCCAAATCCCCCTTCCAGTTCCTGCTTTCTTCTTAGTGTGCCTGGTGCAGCCTGTGCCAGGGCATGGTGCTGTGTGGGTGCTGACCCAGCACTGGTCCTGGGAGGCCCAGAGCTCCCCAGGGAGCTGGATGGCAGCAGGGTGGCAGCAGGATGGCAGCAGGATGGCAGCAGGATGGCAGCAGGATGGCAGCAGGATGCTCCACACCCCCTGCTGCCCCTCTCCACAGCCCTTCCCACGAAGCCCTGCCTGGATTTCCCCAGCTGCTGATCTCCATTCACGGACCCACCCATGGCTCCAGGCTGATGGGGGCAGAGCAGTCTCTGCTTTCCTGCAAAAACTGCTGCAGAGAGACCTTTTCTCCAGCAGAGAAACGTTGCCCTTTTTTATAGACTCTGCTTCTAAGGGAAAGCATGCTTGAAGCTGTAAGAAGTGTTAAGCAGCATCCCAGGTTACCTTCTAAGAGGAGAGCTTTACCCTCCTTTCACCCTTCTCTTACAGCCCTTAGAACACCTAAAATTGCCACTGTCTGTTGTGTAGCAAGACAGAAAAGCTGTCTCACATGCTGATGGGCTGCACTACTACACTGACTTTTATCTTCAGCAACAGGCTCCATGTATATCAGGACAGTTAAAAGGAATGATCATCTTTTTAATAGATCACATACTGAGTCACAAGCTACATATTCAACAGAAAATCAAGCTAATTGCTCACTTCTTCTGAGATATCCCTGAAGGATAATCGACATATACAGAGCTGTTTCTTAGTTGGAAACTAAATAATTAAGCTGAAGAAATGCATTTCTCTTTCAAGTTTCTCTCTGGATTTTCTTTTATTCTTCTTCATACCAAATACATCAGAATGAATATAAGCTATTGACTTTAATTAAAAATTAAAATTAGCTCTGGTTTTGTTTTGTTAAATCCACAGCTGAAAAACAAAAGACTGTCAAGACAGAAAGAGAAAACAGTTCAACCTTTCTGCCAGTTCCCATGCCTAGGAATTTACCCAGCATCATCTTCTTCTTGCATGTAACTCAGGAGTCTTCAGCAGGATTTACTGCACTTGGAATTCAGCTTATAACTACAGCTGTGTGGAATATAAATAAAGAAATGGACAGAACCACAACATGATAGATTTGTGAATCCCCCAAATTTGATAGGAATCTTCTTTATTAATTTAACCTATTACTGGCTAATTGCTTATGTACTGTAAATCTGCAAAGGTCAATCACCAAACAATAAGAAGGTATGAAACACTAACAAGTCCTAATACAATAAGAATGTAAATCAATAGTGTAAATGAAGCCTTGTATTGCCAATGATGCATGAAAATGTATTATTGTCAGGGACTGCAAGCATGGGTTTCACTGAAAGCAATAAAATAAAAAGCCATGTCTTTTGAGAGGAAGACAGTATAAACAGCATCTGTAAATACTGACTGTACAGTGAACTTTTCCAAAAGGGCAGCTTCAGGAATGGGCCCTCTCACTGAAAGACACTTTCTTGCACAAAAAGGAAAAGGAAAAAGGTGCTGATACAATAAAGAAGTACTTGACAAAGGCTAACTCTGAAGTATATGGATGTAATGGAAGAACAAGTTTTATATATTAAATACTGCATTTTAAACATAGGTAAGTGACTATTTCTACACATTAAACTTTAGAGCTGTGTATTAACTGCAGCCTCTCTCCAGACAGAATCCCACAGCTGACTCCCCTCACACAGCTGTGCCAAGAGGGCAGAGCTGCTGCAGATGTGCACAGCTGGAGGAGGCTCCCTGCACTGTGCTGCTGCACACCCATTTGGAAATTCCTGCCTTCTTGAGCTTCTAACTGGCTCACATGGGTGTTAAGGCAAAACACTGTTCTTAAAGCAGCCCTTAATTCTAAAAGGCTGCTGAACAGTGCTGTGTTTGCAGGAGCAGTTTGGCTCTGTTGAGCAGCCTGCCAGGGGCTGGGTGAGCTCAGAGAGCCTCATGCAGAAGCAAATCAGCCCAGACCCTGAGAGAGCTGAGCTGACACTGCAAGGAAGGGTGCCACACTCATCCCCCGACCCAGGCACCACCTCAGATATTACTGCAGGAATCTCTCATGGCAGCAGAGGTTTGGCAAATACACTCCTCAAAATATTTTTGTGTTTCTCCATTTTCATTAAAATTCTATGCCAAACTGCCAATTGTGAGGGTCATTTCACTTCCTGGCATTTTTAGAATATATTTCACAAGCAATGTAGACAGCACCTACTGTGAAATCTGTATTTCTTATTTTCCTGCTGGTAGGAAAATAGAACACTTAAAATCAGTTGGGAACCTGAAGAGTTAGACCTGGTACAGGCAGGTCTAAATTGCTATTATAAAAAGGTCCATTAGCAGGTTTGATCTGAGCAAGGAGGGTGTGCTAGTTTACCATATTAGTGTGATTTCTTCCCAGCCAAAGTCTGCTCATGAATTTTAGCAGTATTGAATTAAAGGAGTCTGGTTTTAAGGCCAGGCATGGATACTGGAAACAGTCATGTAATAATCTACTCTTATGCTTTAGGCAGAAAAAAAGGAAGCATTATTCTTTCTGAACATTTCCTTCCTCTTTATATCTTCAGATACTCTCCTTTTGCTAAGGTCATTGCATGAATTTAAGATACACCATTCTGGAAACTAAATTAGCCCTCATTTACTGGGAAGTTGAATGCAGCCAGACTAATGGTGGTGCAAATATAATTGGTTCCCAACATGTGTCAGTGTGTATACTCCTCAAGCCACGGAAAAGATGCATTATGGGACTAATTTTTAAATGTTAATGGATATTGGATGTTTGCCAGACACCCAGCTGTGCACAAAACATTGAGATGGTAAATAGCTCTTGATCTGTTTAGAAACAAATTATAATGGCTGTTTGGATTCCACATGACTGAAGGCATGGTAACCAGCACAGGCTCACAGGCTGACCCTATTAACTGCACTAAGGGGAATGTGCTGATTTTTAAAATCAAAATAAGAGACATAAAATAAGGCTATTAAGATGCCATTTAAATTATTTTAGATTAATATTAAACAAACAACATCTCAACAACAACCCATAGCACCTGTTACCATTGCCTACATGAGCTAACTTACTTTAAGGGACTTATTTTTTGCTAGGTTTCTTTGGGAGGATGTAAAAAAATAAATGCTTTGATCACACAATAACTGAAGCTGAGGTCTGAGTGAAAATCTTACCTGCACTTAAAGAATAAAATCTCTCCTGCCACACATCAACAATGGGTCTCAGTTAGATGCACCAAGGAATAAGATCTCTCTTCATTTGATATGTAATTTTACATATCATAGTTGTAATTTAAGGTCTACAATTATCAGTATTTGCAAGAAATTCCCTACTTGAAATGTCTTACTAATTGTATTCATTTGGTCAGCACAGCCCAATGGGGAATTTTTAATCAGCTGGATTAGGTGCTTTGATTACTATACCATAGCATTAGCAGAAAGCACCAAAGTGAAAAATATACTAATTGTCAGCAGCACAGGAGAGCTCTTTTCCATAAACCTGTGTTCAGCAGTTTGAGGCCCCTTTTCACAAATAAATAAGACTGTCACATGTATATTAGGAGAGCTTCCCCTTTAGGACTTTGCTGCTGAGTTTGAAAAATTCTGAAAAAAAACCCTTCACGTCCAGTCCATACCAAATTTTGTCCATAAAAACCCACAAAACCAGTAGGCAATCCCAAGCAGAAGAGTACAGTTCCATTGGATCAACAGGCAGTGAATGACTCAAGGCTGCCTGAGAGCTGACTGTGCAATGCCATTGAATCACAGACTGTCCATAATGCAAAATTTGTACTCCCCAAGTAACTTCACAATTGCAGTTTTGTACATTGAATTTGTCCTTCTTAGCATCTACCCTGTAGGTTGAATTTCACCTGGGTGCTTTCTGCTAATTTTGGTCCCTACAAAGTTCACCCTCTAGGATCAGAAATACACCCATGTATTGGGGAAGGAAGCCTGAGAGTCTTCTCTGAGTTCTTCAAAATTCATTTTCTCTTTCTTAAAAGAATGTTGCTTTCTCCAGATGTAGAACCTCTATGAAAATAAAAGCATCCTGACCATTAGGAAATATGTTATTCTTAGATGCACCACCAAAACATGTCAAAGGAGGGTATTTTTTCCTGACAGCTCAAAAGTCCTGATCCATTCTTACAGAGTAAGTATCAATCTTGGAGCAGTGTTTTCCCTACTGCCAATTTCAAGTGACAATAAAATGGGAGGATAAAACACAAAAACAGAGCACACCCCCCTCCCTTAACCCTGCACAAGACATGGCACTGTCACCCCTCTGTGGGCAGGAGGGCACGGCTGCCACCCTAGCCTGACCCTGAGCACGTCACCCCAGTGCCACCAGACACCACAGCAGAGTTCTGCTCTCTCACAGAGCAGGAACATCATTCCTGAGCACATCATCCCAGTGCCAGCAGACACACACAGCAGAGTTCTGTTCTCTCACAGAGCAGGAACATCATCCCTGAGCACATCATCCCAGTGCCAGCAGACACCACAGCAGAGTTCTGTTCTCTCACAGAGCAGGAACATCATCCCTGAGCACATCACCCCAGTGCCAGCAGACACACACAGCAGAGTTCTGTTCTGTCATAGAGCAGGAACATCATCCCTGAGCACTTCATCCCAGTGCCAGCAGACACACACAGCAGAGTTCTGTTCTCTCACAGAGCAGGAACATCATCCCTGAGCACTTCACCCCAGTGCCAGCAGACACACACAGCAGAGTTCTGTTCTCTCACAGAGCAGGAACATCATCCCTGAGCACACCATCCCAGTGCCAGCAGACACACACAGCAGAGTTCTGCTCTCCCTGAGCCCAGGAACATCATCCCTGAGCACATCACCCCAGTGCCAGCAGACACCACAGCAGAGTTCTGCTCTCCCTGAGCCCAGGCACTCACAGGGCAGGACCACAAAGAACATCACCTTCTCCCTGCCAGCAGAACATCTCAGCACTGTCTGCACTGCAGGAAACTGGTGAAGAGTCTAGTTTGGAGCTTTGGTGGTGAATTATTCTTGGAAGAGGGCAGCTGAGGAGGTAACCAGCTCTCCTCTGAGCTTCAGCAGGGAGGGCTTTGTGCCTCTGATGCTGCACTGAGATCTTTGTGCACTCTGATGCTGCCAGCTCACACTGGCAATGTCAGCAGGCAGACCACAGAGGTGATGTCCCACAGGAGCTGTCTGGGTGAAACAAGCTTGCTGCTCACTCCTCATCCTGCCTGGGGATCAGGAGTGTGCCCACAGCCACCTGGATTTCACACCTTTGTGATGTGGTGCCATCATCCACTCCAGCTGCAAGCACACAAACAACTGGAAGTTCCCTTTGCTACTAAATCACTGACTCAACATCAGAATTCAGACAGCACAACTATTTCAAGGATCAAGCTATAACCTCAGTTGTGTTAGCACAAATCTGAAATAATTCTGCTAAGGCTGGAGAATCTATTCTTAATTTTCAAAAGCAAATGAGAACAGTCTGACCAGCAGCATTCAGGGTTTGAATGACCTACATACAAAGTGTGTTTTTGCAGATACAGAGTAATTTCATTAGAGTACCCTGCAAAATCTTTTATTTGCATAACTTGTTTCCATTTCTTTTTAGTGTAATGAGATTTCATGATGAAAGCCAAATACAATCTAGTATAGCAAAAGTGCATGTTACACTGATCCTAATAAGCCCAATGAAAATCAATAATGCTGCTAGTTTCCCTGAAATCAGCCTACATAAGCTCCAAGCACCATGTTCTGCCTAGAGCAGAGTATTAGCAGCTTATACAAGACAGATATTTCCTAGCAGAAAATCTGAAAACAGCCAGAGTTGAGGAAGAGAAAATAAACAGCTGTTACAATACCACAGAAAATTTGGGATCGTTGCCTCCTGTTCTTGAGGTGTGGATGAAAGGTCAGTTCCCTTCCCTTTTCATCCAGTCTCCAGCTGTACCAAAGCACTGTCCTCACACCCTGGCTTTCTGTGCCTGCAGAAGAAAAACAACATTGTCCACCCATTTGCTGAAAAAGGATGAGACATTTTGCTCTGAGAGCAAAGTCCCATTTCTGCTGGCACAGAAGTGAGGGTTATAATAACACTGGGGGGGGAATAGTCAAAGAGTGATATTAAAAATTCAGGCAAGCTGATGCAATGGACTTTGCCAAGATGCATGTATCATCTATCATATCTCACTCCTTTTGCTTGCAGCTTGTCCTGCATTCAGTGATGGGAAATGCTGAGCTAAGGGGGGAGCAGAGGGCAGGTCTGAAGGCAAAGACAAGAGCACACAAACATCAGGAGGCAGAAACAGACAATTCACCTGTATTGTACAGGATGTCTGAGAGCAGCAGCCATCATTATGGAGGTTTTCACTCTGCATGTATTTCAATAAAATCCTTCTTTGAAGTTTGCCTCTTCTTAAATAAGCTAATAAATGTAGGAAGCTTAAAATATAATTTACATTGCATTAGCAGGCTATTTTTTATTTGCATAAGAAAACATTCCTCTGTAATGATCTACCTTATGAATGACCTGGGGAAATAATTTCAGGTTGCTTTAAAATGCAACCATTTGTTTCTTATTGGTGAGTTCAATTTCACTAAAAGTTATGGAGTGAGCAGCAATTTGCAATATTGGATAGCCAAAGGTGCATAATTATTTCCAGTTTACTATTAAAATAATATTTAAATAATTCAGCATACAGTTGCTTTTTTCTTTTAATGACATACTATTAACAGGTTGGCAGATTTGCAAGAGTGAGGCAATTTATGAATTTTTTGAATTAGGAAATTCTTACAGAAGCAAATGTGAGCACAAGCTTTTATTTTGTGTAACGTTTGCATTGTGAAGTCTTCCCTCAGGACAAGAATAGATTGAATTTTTGCAAGTGTACAACTTCATGTAAGTAGCATATTTGTATTTATTTACCAAATGTAAGCAGGGTAATCCTGAATAGAAGATTGTATATAGGGAGCACACACAGGCAGCATCCAGCAAACTGTGCCAGGGGTATCAGAGACACTTCAGCCCTGCACAGGGGAGGGAGCAGGCTCATTCTGCCTGGTTCAGAGGTTGTAGCAGCTTCTGCCTGTACATCACAGGTGTACAGAGCTGTTGCCATGGAGACAGGCTCAAATGAGCAGGAAATTTCATTTTGATAAAGTTCTATTCTTGGGCAGAGGAAGAAGGCTCTATATTCAGCACCACATATGGCATTTTTTAATGTCTGAGACACATGTTCTGTAAACAACAACAGACTAGGAGAGAGAGTTGCATTTTCCCTCCTGATGCCAGCACCTGAAGTCTCCCCTTGGAGGAGGAGGAGCAGCTGGGAGCATCCCTGGAACACAGCCCTGCCCTGCAGAGGGGCAGGGAACCAATGGCCAGCACCAGCAGGGCTTAGCTCAGCTGGAAAGTGGGGAATTGCAGGTGAAATGCTTTGTGAATTTCAACTTATGTAAATATATCAATATTTTTTAAACAAAGAAATCAAACTTTTTAAAATGGGAGATCTTTCCAGTGCAATAAATCAAAGCATTGTTTTGAAAACAGTGAAATTAAGTGTTTCCACTTCTTCCAGTTCTCCATCTACCAGGGTTTATCAACCCTATAATTTCACTAGGGCTGACAGAAATTTGCTAAGCAGTTCCACAGATCAGAACCTGCACTTTTCAGGAGAAAAAGGACTCGACAATTTGATATGAATTGATATTGATATTTGATCAAATTGGTGAAACCAGTTCTGCTCTGGCATATATGAAGCACTAGTCATTGCTGGGAAGGCCTGTTGGCAAAACTGAGCCCTTAGCTATCATATGTCTTTTCCTAAACTAAATCTTGGCTTCCATAAATAACCAATGAAGAGGAATCTCCTTTTGCACCTCAGTATTTTGCTCCTTTATTAAAAAAAAAAAAAAAAATCGATTCTGTACCATAATAATATGACTTGCCACAATAAAAGACAAGGATTTGCTTCTCCCCCATCCCCTCCTGCACCAAGCACCTAGACTGCAGTAAAATAAAGAAAAGCTAAAGAAAATGAAAAATATAAATAGTTACACTGGTAAATTGAAATACTTACTATCTTGGGAGGAAAACCTGTTATTAAAAAAATACCTGAGATAGTGTCAGGCAGTGTGACAATGAAGATGTCACTACTAAACAGGACTCTTTGGTCCCTTAGCTGTCAATAATTAATACATTATTTACACTTGCACATTCTCATTTCCCAGCTTTCAAGATTTCATTTACACTCTGATCCTTTGCTTAGCAGAAAACTTAACATCATTGTGACCTTCCTCTTCCTGACACTATACACCTATCAAACAGAGAAAGAGAATAGCATCTAATATCTGCATTTATTAAAGCAGAAAGCATCAGATACTGGAAGAAATGACAAATGCCAGTGTTTGCCACATTAAAATAGGAGTGAACCAAATTGCTCCCAAAGAAAAATCAATTAAGAAACCATCTCAATAATACTGTTTGTGGGGGCCCCAGCATTTGCATGTTTTAGGGAAATGCAGCTGAATATTTCTAATAAACCCCAAAGGAATTAGCAAAGTTTTGAAAGCCACACCACCAACTGCAGACAACCTTATGTTAAAGATACACCATTTTGACTATCTGAAATTAAAATATTCTGTTGGATTGAAATAGCATTTTCCTCATCATGCTGGGGAGATGCAGCCATTCCTAGGAGAAACAATGTCAGATGGTCACATGAGATGTAAATCACTGTTACCTCACAGTGTACATAAATGTACATATTTATTTAATATAAGGATATGCAAACTATCAGCATAAAATTTAACATATGTTAAAACTGTGCTGTAAGCAAGGATTGCCAGAACACAGATTACTGGGATAATCCTTCTGAAGTCAGTGCCAAGTTTCATGTTGAAATTAATTTTTCTGTTTTGAAAACCAAGTATTCTGGACCTATCCTGGCACACTGGGGCCAGACAGTGGATGGGCTTGAATTGACAAAACCCCATAAATTTGTCATTTGGGGTCTCAGGAAATTTTTCTGTTGACTTCAGTGGTTTTTGGAGCATGTCCTCAGTGCAGTCAGAAACTATTAGGAGTAAGGGCAGCAATAATCCTCCAAGGGAGGAAACACTGGGAAGAGGAGATAACCCAGAGATGCTCTTCCACAGGTCAAAGAAGTTACTTTGCCATTTTTTTGGCTGGATTGAATTTGTGGTCATGGTTTAGAAGACCTTCTCCTCAGTCTGCAGAAGGTGAAGCTCTGCTGTTACTTTCTGCAGCTTTGCAGAAGGGGCTGCACTCTGAGCCAAGCAGGCACTGCCTCCAGCTGCAGTTTGCCTGCACTGCCCAAACAAAGGGCTGCACCATCTGCTTGGCCAGAGGGAGCACACCAGCCAGGAGGAAGCACTGAAGTGATGTAAACCTTGTCCTAGCTGAGCTGGGCTTTGTCACTCTGTTCAGACACAGAAATCCACCTGAGTGAAGTTAAACTTCAGTTCACCTGGGCACAAACACAGCAACCATCCAACAGTGCCAGAAGTAATTGCAGTGCTAAGCATCTCCCACTTTCCTCTTGTGCTGCCAGCATCCAGCTGTAAAACAGGGAGGTCTGCATTAACTGTTTTAACCACTCCAAACTAATATCCCATTAATTGATTTGCCATTGCATGACATACTGGCTCCAGTTTGTGCAGTCCTCCTTCCCTCCTCATCAGCTGGTGACCTCCAGTTGGCACTGGAGTGGGCACATGTCACTGCTGCATCCTACATCCCTTTCTCTTCCCAACCAGCTTTACAACAGCTGATTGCTACAATGCCATAAAAAAACCCCCAAAACAAACAAAAAAACCCCACCAGTTAATATTCAACAAAAGGAAGTTCATGCATTATTTTGCATTCTGAGAAATTAGTATCATTCTCTGCAAATGAAAATTTCCAGGATGAATTCTTGCATGCCAGCTCTTAGCCAGGAGCACAATATATTGGTTGAATTGTGATTTCTTGTTAGCAATACAGATTTTACAGCAGAGGGCCTGGCAGTCTTTATGATGGAGGAGCAAACATTACTGCATCCACTCTGACATAAAAAGTGATCATTTCTGGTAGACTCTATCACAGTGAAAATTCCAGGCTGTTGGCTGGTTTCAAATTGGTGAGCACCCAAACTGTGCCCAAATGCTGCCCACTTGCAAGGTCTGTTCCGAATTCCTGAGCTCTCAGGGGAATACAGTGTTTATGAGATGTGCCAGATTGATGGCATCTGCATGTAAATTCTTTTTTCTTGCCACAGAACAAATGCACATGGAAATCAGAATGAACATTTTCCTCTGCTGTCCCTTTCTGTAAATACCTCCTGGACAAGTGATGGGCCAGCTTTATTTAATGAGTTAAGAAAATATATTGCTCTCCCAGTACAGTGGTTCCTCAGTTCTATTTTCTCTCATTTCTATGATTAACAGAAATACTAGTTATTACAAATGAAGAGTTTTGCAATATGAGTAATTCTGAAGAATGTTGAAGAAATACAAGGGAAAGTCTAGCTCTCCATCACTATGCTCCCCTTTGACTGTGAGAGAACATTCTTGTGAGATTGCTGCTCCAAAGAATGACTTGAGCACAGCTGAACCCTCATCTTCTTAGGCTCAAAGTGGGAGAAAATACACCAGACACTTTTGAGGACAGAAGTCTGACTAGTTGAGTTCCTGCTTCATAGCATGGGAGTGCTGTGTGCCACATATTCCACATATCATTTGGAGGAGGAATTCACCAGTCTGTGAAGCTCTGAAGAGGACAGGCTGTAAGGACCATGTGGCTGGCATGGAATGGAGCAAAAGGAAGAAATGGCAGAGCTGTTTGAAAACTGGAGGAACAGAAACCATTGATGAGAAGAGAAGGACTGAGGAAGCAGAAGCAGGAGTGGCAGGGAGGGACCAGGGCAGCCCCAGCAGAGCAGGGAGAGCAGCATCTCCAGCAGGACTGGGCTGGGCTGCTCCTGCTCCCACTCCCCTCTGCCTGGAAACGGGCACAAAGCTCTGCAGTGGACTGCACGGGCTGCTTTACTCACACATCAGCAAACGCAGGCGCTATGTGGTTAAGCAGAGCTAAATACTGAGAGGGAAGCTCTATTCATGCTCTTCCCCAAATCACAGGCTTTTTCCCTTTTTCTGTTCTCTCTTTTTAAAAATGTTTTGTCTCGAAGATGAGAGGGAACAGCAGCAGCTTTGGTTTTACAGGGTCAGCTTGCTGCGTTGGGTAGTTAGATACATTTAGAAATACATTTAGAAATACAATTCGGCAGCGCCGCCCACGCTGCGCGCCGTCTGCCGGGCGGGGATGGACCAGGATCGCAAAGTGGGAACCTGAGTAAAACCACACCAACTCCTCTCCAGGAGAGAACTTCGTGTAAATTACCATTAAAGCCTTTACTCTTGTTTGCTGATAAATTTATAGACATTAGCATCAAGGTAGCAATCAGGATTCATCAGCTTGACTTTTTTATAACCTGTTAGTCTCTGATAACTTCTCTCTTCAAGTGACATACTGTAACATTGTGCAGTATTAAATGATATGCACAAATAAGTACCTAATGGTAGATTTAAAGGTGTTGCAGCAGTCCAAGTTCTTTCATTTTCCTGATTATAATGGCATTTGCATAATGTATGAATTCAAACATTATTGCTGTTAAATAATGCATAAATATTCTCCCATGCTGAAATACATCTATTTCCTCTCCATGAATTATTTTGAATGTATCATTCAGTTGTTTTTCTATTTAAAAATGTAGTTAGAACTCTGCATATATCAGTATTATGACTGGAAGAAGTATCATCACAAGTAGTTGGCTAACACTCCAAACTGTAAATGAAGTATACATTATTAAATGGGCCATTCCTTCCTTCTTCAGAAAGCATTATCACCAGAATACAATATTTAGCATTTCTGAAATGTCAGAAAGAAATGCAGGTACATATTTGATTATCTGCCAGGTCTTAGGAAAGAAAAAAAAAAAGAAGGACAACATATTGCTACCTGACCCAAAGGGAATATGAACATGGTCATATATAGAGATAAATCTGTAAGAGGGGATTGTGTGAGCTCTTGAATAGGTCTTTGTGAAACTAAGCACCTTCAACACCCATTGACTTCCAATCCCACATCCCCCAGGTGATGGACCCTTTTATTTATATTTGATTCTGTCAAATGTGCCATCCAGAAAACTCTTAGATAAATTCTGTCAACACTGTCACAGAAGTCAGTTACATCAATGACAGATGACAGGATAAATAAAAGGACTGCAGGATTCAAGTAGCTGAAGTCAAGCACAAAAAAATTTAAGTCTGCACAACATTTAATGGTAAAAATGTCAAAATGAAAATAACATAAAGTGTATGTCCCTCCTGGGTCTATAGCCCAGCTGAAATGGCCAAAGAAGGTAAGAAATGTAATAAACACCCAAGGACACAAAAATATCTTGTCTGTATGCTTACTTAGAAATGTGCAAATGTACAATTTACCTGCTTCACTCCAGTTTCTTTCCCCCCTCCTTGTGGCACTGCAAAATCTCATTTATGAAATATCTGCTTTTTGATATTGCAGTAAGTAAGATTTAAGTATTGACTTCTAACTGTGTTTCCTCTCTCTTTTCCCTCCTCTAAAACTGGTGATTCTTTTTTTAATTACTTTTTACTTGCCATGTAGACATGACTTAGTGTTTCAATTTGGACTCTAACTTGCTGGATTCTATTGTCTCAGTCAATTTTCTGTTTGGGTAAGGTAGGAAATAATCAAGTCTCCAATAAACATCATCTTTTTTTAACATGTGCCATATTTTACAATTTGTCATTGTAATGCTGAAACATGTCTGCCTCATCAGTGCCATCACCATTACTTTACCCATATAAACCCACACACATATATACACATATGTGCAAAGAAACTATTTATTCTGTCAAATAGATTTTCTGTCATTGCTCCTCCCTTTTTTCCTTTACTGCTGTCGATGGTAGATTGGAAATGCACTTTTAAAACCTAATAAATTGATCTAGTGGTGAAATGAATGTATTTTGCTTACACTTATTTAAAGTGACTTTGCATAACACAGAGAACATTCTGAAATAGATTGGATCAACTTGAAACTACTGCAAATAAAGCACAGAAAATGCAGTTTCTTAAATTCAATGCAGTAGCTAACCCAAACAAAATGACTGTGAAAATTCATGTCAGTTCCTAATGCAGAGACATCTCAGAAAGAGAAGTTACTGCACAGATGCTTTACCATGAATAAAGTCCTTGATTTACAAGGCTGGCTGCCAGTACACAGATTGACCATGGAGCCATGAGCACATAGTCAAAAATACTCCAGTTTTCTCACTGAAGATATTTTTGTAGCCCAGCTGTGATTAAGGAAAATCCCACCCAGACACTGCCCAGTGAGAATGAGCTGCTCCTTTCCCTTTCCCTTTCCCTTTCCCTTTCCCTTTCCCTTTCCCTTTCCCTTTCCTGTGGGGTGTTTTCTGCAGAGAGGTGGTTTTCCAAGCTTTCCAGCTGCCTCCTGGGAGCCCAGCAGTGCCCTGTGCCCAGCACTGCAGGGATCCCACACCTGGCTGGCTCTGCCAGCAGCAGGTGCCACTCCCAGGGCTGAGCTCTCAGACCCAGCTAATGGGGCTGGGCTGCTTTGGGAGAAAATCTGCAAGACCTAGCTGGGCTGGAATACTCTTTTTTCACCTGTTCATACAAATTGTCTTGATTCCCAGTGTACAATTAGTGAAAGGCTGGAGACAAATGGGCTCCTGGAGCACAGCTGCCCTCTGTGATGTGGGACATGCTGGACTTGAGCAATTTTCACGAGTCATAAAGAAAGGACAAGGCAGGTGGAAAGATCAAGCTAAAAACACCTTTGTTTAATTCACAAATGAATTAATGAGGCATGACACTCACCTCCTTATCTCATTGTGGGTTTGCTGTCAGGAGCAGGGGGCACAGTTCAGAGCAGGGACAAAAACGAGCAGCAGTGTACATTGGAAACGCTGCTTCCCACGGGCCCCGTGCTTTTGATTTCTGCCTTTAATACTGATAAGAAGTGACAGTAGTTGGATAAAACAATCAAAATTGGAGCTGAGGAGCTTATAAACCTCCTGACACTTCAATAAACCAAAAGCCAATACAAACCTTAAAAAAAATCATATATCCATTTTGACTCTGCAAGGCCACATAAAGCAGAACTGAAACACACTCGGAGGGCTAGAAGTTTATCTCCTGATTTATTTTACTCTCATTTCATAAATTTTAAATAAAAAAAAATAAATGCTAAATTCTACATGGAGAAGTAAAATCTTTTATAATCTTTTAGATAGTTAGAGCCAGCTCTCAGAAGAGCTTTATGCCTGCTGCTAAATGTCTACAAATCAATATTTAATATTTTGGAAGATGAAGTCTTAATTATCCATCTCCCCTTCAAGCATCAAACCAAGTTTCATTGAAAATACAACCATTGTGCTTATTAACACGTCTTTTCCTGTGGGTCAGAGAAAAACACTGCCAAGCACATTTCTTGTTTGCCTGACTTTAATTTCACCTGATTTTATTCATCTGTAAGTTGATCTCATATGATTTCTAAAACTCCTGCCATAGTCAATGGCACATCCAAGCACTTTGGGCAAGGGTGTTGTTTCAGGTAACACTGTGAATTGAGATTTGCTGCCATTCCCAGTGCCCCCAAACTGGCACTTAAACCACACACTCACTCTTACATGTGTTTACATGACACCTCCCACCAGCACCTTCTGCAGAACACCCCTTGAAATGACCAGAACTTTTGCATAAGAACTTGTGGCCTCATGTGGCTAATATGTATTTTAAAATGGTCATTTAAAGAAGACAAAATCCCAACTCAGGGCACTAGTTCAACCTTGCAGCACAAAGGGACAGAGGATGGGCTGTGTGGGGCTGGGCCATGGCCAGGTCACACCCTGTCAGACACCCCAGTGCTCCCAGCCAGAGTCTTTCCCTTCTGGCAGGCTCAGACCCCACTGCCTGCTCCTCTGTGCCTGTGGGCAGCAGGAGCTGCTGCTGCTCTGCCCCAGTGGGAGCTGAGCTGGGATGGTGTCCCTGCACTCAGAACAGAGGCACAGCAGCTGCTGTGGCATCCTGGCTCCCTTTGAAATGATCACCCCTTGGCAAGGTCTCTCCAGGATCAAAAACTGTCTGAGACACCTCACAGGGAAGAAGAGGGGAATGGAGCCTTCAAAGAGCCCATCTGAGCAGCCTGGCAGGCTGCCTGTGCAGGGAGGGCTCCCTGGCAGGTCTGTGTGCACACCTCAGTCTGCAGCCAGCTGCTCTCGTGGAGCCTTCAGACAGCTGGAGACATGCAGTGCTTTTAGCAGTTGTCGTTTCTTTGAAGAGTTTAGGTGGAATGGGAACATCCTTCCACCCTTTCCTATTTCATACTTGTGTTCAGGCATTGAGAGAATTCCATGGCACAATTCAATGACAATCACAGGTGACAGCCATCAGTGCAGCTCTGCTGAATCCAAGAGCCCCATGCTGACTTACTCAAATTTCTGGCCACAAGCTACTTCAAGGGATTTAATTTACTGCACAGAAAATGTCTTCAAAAGATTTTTTCTTCCTCTGGATGGAAACTGTCCTCAATACCATGAGTGCACAGCAGCTGTATCAAACATTTGGTCCACTAATTAAGAGAACTAGAATAATCAGCTTTAAAGCTCTAATACCCATCTCTAAATACCTCTAAATGAATTCAAACTAATTTCTACACAAGCAATACAGAGTACTACTTCTTACAGAGAGACATATTGGTGTAACCTGAGGCCTTTTTACTTTTTCTGGTTTTATTTTTGGGGGGGACAATCATTAGCAATCTGATCCTGCCCACTTAGGGTTAAAAAAAAGAGACTTTTTTCTGGCATGAGTAGAAGCAAGATCAACCCCTAAATACATGCCTTCCCTAGAGGACCAGGATATGCTGATGTGAGAGATTGCTTCAGCAAGCAGAAAAATGAGCTGGAACTTCTACTTTTGCTTTGTCCTTTGCATTTTTCATACTCTGTATTGACAGCTTCTAGATGTGCAGCATTCTGTGGCTGGTGATCCTTCCTACGCCTCTGTACTGGGCTGTCTACAACCCTATTAACCTCAGATTTATTAGCTAGTTTGTCAGCCACTTACACTGTCAACTTCCCAAAAGGCAAATACATCCCTCTCTGAAGATGCACCAAAAAGACAACAATGGAAAAAAAGCACAATCCATCTCACCTTTTAAAACTTTAAAACCATTTTAACAAAAAGTGAATATTCTAAATATATTCAACAAGGTTTTTAAATTTAAGTCAAGCTTAAAACACATGTAGCAAACTTCATTATTCCTCTTACCTTCAGAAAATATTATTTTCTTGCTATTTTGTATTGCTGGGGAGGGACAAATATGTTGACTTGCTGATAAAGATCACAGTGAATATTTGGTAGGAAAGTACGATATTAATAACGAAAAAAGCTATAATTATGAAAAGATTGTTTTTGTGATAAGGGTTGGTGATCAAATGTCTCAAAGAGGGGTTATTTTGTTTCTTGTACTCGAGGCTCCTCACAGCAACACGCTGAGATTTCAGTGCTGGGTGCAATATCTGGTGTGTGGACACAGATTTGCTTTGTCACCCACTCAGGAGAATGGCTGTGACACCAAAGCAACAGGTAAGACCTTGAACTTCACAAAAACCTGGCTCTGTGTGCTAAGTGGAGACTGGAAATCAAACCAGCAGGGGCACAGCAGGAGAGCCTATGAAATACTGAGATGGATAGAAAAATAACATTAATATTTTTGCTTGCATGTAAGACAAGCAAGGAAACTTTACCAAAAGGTAATGAACACCTTATGGGTTTTCTCTGTGGAAATCACTGAACACTTATTTTTTTAGGCATATTTCTGCAGTTAGGATGCATTTGATAAGTAGCAAGCTCACCAAGAAAACTCATAAAACACCAGCTGCCTCAATGTTGCTGAGGCTATTTTAAACAAAATCTCCTCCTGCATTTTCCCTGGTGTGCATCTTGGAAATTTAGGAGGGGAAGTGTTATTTTATTTACCTTTTGGGAAAAAAGTATGGGAATGCATGTAAACCTGGCTGAAAGGGAGGCAGTGTTGGGGGATGTAAGAGGAATTCAGGAACTGATGTTGAGTATCTAGCAATCCTATGTTTTATCTCCCCACACCATCAAGAACTCAGTGGTAACTATTGCACTAAATGCAAGATGTACTTGGGACAAACAAATTATTTGCAATAAGCTTAAATGAAAAACAGCCTGGCAAAGTGGATTCTTTAAAGCAGCATGATATAAAAAGCACAATGAAAATAAAATCCACGATGGTCTACTGAAACAGTCTATTTCACTTATTGAGCAAGTCTGTTATTTATTGAGAAAATAAAAGGAACAGAAAAGGGGAAGTAGAAATAGTGGAAGTTTTACTGTTGTTTACAATGATTGCAATTTAATTCTAACAGATCTTCTCCCAGCCATATATTTTTATCTCTATACAGTTCTTCAAAAATGGGGGAAAAGGTGCTAACACATTTCTATAAAGTAGCTTTCCTTTTTTATTTTAAAATTTCCTTGCAAAGCCGTTGAATGCACCCAGTCCATGAAATGCACAACAGTGCAAGCCTCATTGTCCTGGCAGGTCCAGGGCAGCCCTGGTTATCACAGTGATGCTGCCCAGGAGAGCTCAGGGTGCACACCTGGTCCTCACAGGGAGTTTTGCAGTCCAGCCTGCCCCTCTGGACACCTCCCACCTACAGGACTGACTGGCAGCACGTTAATTGCAGGAGTGCTCATTAGCACTGTGCTAATTGCTGCCCACTGCCCTGCGGGCTGGCCAAGGTCTGCAGAAGAACCAAGCTCTCAGGTCCAGCTGCACTGCCCAGGACAGCCCATATTTTAATTGTGTGAACAATTAAACTCCTTGTCCCAGCACAGAGGAGGAGGAGGCTGTTCCATGCAGGACACTGGAAACTGCTGGTTTGGTCAGAATCACAGCTGGATGGAAAAGGCTTCATAAGCTGTTTTGGTGAGAAAGCAATAGGGAACAAACTAGCAGGGTAAGTTTTCCTGACTTTGGGGAATAAGGGTGAAAATATTTTTCAGAAAACATTTCCACAAACTCAAAGGTTATCTCTGGATAATAGGCTGGAGCTTCGTTTCTACAAATGTATCTGTATGAAAGGCTTCATGAAGCTTGGAGGACAGAAATCTGTGCTGGAACACAGAGTTTCTGTAAAAAGGATTCTTAAGACAAGGTGGAAAGAGAGTTCCACACAAGGATGTACACAGGCAGATATTCTGAAGTGGGAATTCTTAAAAGTGCCATAGCCTTCTCCTTTTGTGCACAATATTTTTAATACAAGGCACTTAAAAGCTTTTAAAAAGCAAAGTCTGGCCCAGTATTTTCCCTGAAAGGTAGCCAGATGTGCAGGTATAATGGAAGTCTGGGGAGTTCTGCTACATCATATCACATCCATGCATTCCTTTTGCTTTCTTCTACCCATTCTAAACAGGAACCTTTCTGGATATAATAGGAGTAAAGGCAATTATTTTGATTTGTGCTGTCCCATTTATGAGCCTTTTCCTATGATTTTATCAGGCTGACTCTTTCATAATGAGGTTGTGATATAAAAGCATTCTTCATTTCAAAAATAAATCACACATTATTAATTCTGCATGTTAATTTGATGGTCAGTGTTGATAACTATGTCAATATATTTTCTAAAAATAATAAATGCATTAAACCCAGTTTTTTCAATTTATTTCTAAATACTTACTGTATTTGACATTTGTAGCCACATACTTACAACCAGTTACTCTTCACTATTGTGTTTATTGATTGAAATGCCATTCATTTTTGTGCAGCTAAAAGAAATGTGTCTTAGCCTGTTTCTGCTTATTAAGATGTTGCAAGCAGGATTTTCACTTCATTTTAAAAAGCTCAGAGAACACTTTCCTTGCACTTACTTGATATAAACACTGTCTGAAATTCTGAAGATGATTACTATAGAATGCACTCATTCACCAGTGTTTAGCATACTGGTTTCTACAGTCTTGTTTGCCAGTGGTTATCCAGTGGTTTACACACTCTACACACATGCATAAACTATAATGCTGACTTTAAAACACAAATAAAAGATTATTTCTAACTTGAAACCAATGGCAGACTCTTTAATTGCTATGACTAAATAGGATTCATTCCCCTCTAGTGATTGAGAGGGAGGATATAAGACTTCTACTGCTACTGGATAACAAAGCAGATTGAAGTTCAGATTACATGGCTTATACCCACTGATAATATGCAGTCAAGAGATCATTAAAAAAAATGATATATTTTAAATGTTATAGCAGAACTTCCCTCAAGAAGAAAATATCACAGTTAAGAAATAATAAAGAATTCTTCTGGAACATCATTAGAGATACAGAGAAAGATGGGTTCAGATGTGGCAAGAAAAAGCAAAGGAGCAGAGTGACAAAGGTCCCCAGAGCTGAAGATAAAACCTACAACCTGACACTGCAAAAAAACCAGGAAGATATGAAACCCAGGAAATTATTAGCCCAAACCAATAAGCTTCTATATTTTTCTACCTTGGTAAGATTTCTGTGTACATCAGAATGATCACAAGAAGAGACTTGCAGGAGAGGAGGCTGAGGGATGCCCAGTGTTCATAACCAGAAGTTCTGAGGTGGCAGCAGGGACCAAAGCAGCCCCACAGCAGGACCCTGGGCACAGCAACAAACTGAGCCCATTGGCCTCCACCATAAACCCTCCCCTGAAAAGGAGCACTGAAGCACAGTGGGATAAACAGCACTAAATAATGACTGCTTGAGTGCTGACATTGCTTCAGCCTCAGAGGGACACAGCAACAGCCATGAAATGGATCATGCTCTTTATTTGTCTATATCCACATAGCTGCTGTGTGTAGAAGTTTCTTCTTTACCTGCTTTCTGATGCTCAAGTTTAACCACAGTGAAGGAGACAAATGATTGCCAATTCCTGATCCTTTGGAAAGTTATTCAAGTTAGCATAAATTCCTTGTGATCCGTCCACGATTTATTAGAAGGTTGGAAATGAGTGTTGCACATCTCCTTCCTCCATTTGCTATCTTCTGCCAGCTGTGTAAGGACTCAATAAAAGAGTCATCCATCCTCTTTTGTCAACCAATAGTTCTCTAGTCTCAAGCTGTAAATGAACAGCACAATAAATTAAATGTTTGACAGGGAAGATGTATTGCTTCACAATACTCTGATCTATGTTTTAAGGAGAAAGCATTGAAACCCAGAGTTCCAGTTATGCTATTGATTACTGGAAAAAATGTGTTTAAATAAAGAATAAAGAACATTTCTTTTTCACCCAACCTTGGAAAATATTCTAATTCACAATCAGGAGAAACAATAAGAAGATAAGAGGCAATAACTAAAAATCAGGGCAGCAAATCCAGGTGGTGCTTCACAAAGGCATTTTTTCATAATTAAAAGGAAGGATATTGATAGTAGAAATGGAAAAGATACTCTTGGAAAACAGAGCAAAGAACAGAGCTTCCCTTGCCTTGCTGTCAAAAGCCACTAACTTAAGTCAGAAAGAGTGGAGAAAAGCAGTTACCTCCAGAGATGGCTTAACCCCCTATCCCTGCCAGAAACCTCTCTTGACACAGGCAGTGCTGAGCTGCTTATCTCTGATGACTAATTTTGAGACTATGGTAGATGACTGGTTCAGATGAGGTGTCTAATATTTGGGCAGCTAAATTTAGGGGGGATGAATCACACTGAAAAGCTGGCTTAGCTGCTGTTAACAATCAACAGCAAGACAAGGTGTATTTGACTGGTGCACTAGGAAAGGCAAAGTGGCCATTTCAACAGCTCAGCCATGCTGTAACACCCTGTACCCAAACCTGCACACACTGAGCTGTTTCCAACACTGCAGGATGCCTCTAATCCGGGTTAAGCACAGCTTTCTGCATTTATCATCTGAGACAAACTGCAGCCCAGGAAGCCACAGATGTGGGCAGTTTGGCTGGGTTGTTACAATGGGTTTCAGACAAGCTAGGGAAGGAAATTTTATGGTTTAGTCATTAAAAGCACTAAAGATATAGAGTGTGATTGGAGGAACTTTTATCCATGGTGGATACACAGACCTGTGAAACTGCTGTACCTTTACCTCTGTGGATAAGGAACAGCAATACTCACAGACTGAGAGAGGTGTCAATAGCTGGCACTCAGGAGTGAGCCACAGCTCCAGGAATCAGGAAAACCTTGCACTGTAGTTCTGTGTCAGCCTTTAGGGGCACTTCAGTGCTATGGAAAAATCCTGCTCTACATTTCAATGCCTTCAGGAAGACAGGCCCAGACTGAGGGTAATGACCCTTTCAGTGAGCATCAGCAAGTCCAAATTAGACCAAGATCACAAGTGCACACAAGATAACCACCCCCAACAGGGCAGCACGGGGATGTCTTTTGTAGATAAAAAAGTCTGTTATTTCCATGTCCATCTTTTCTTGACATATGAACTTTCAGCTTCCAGTGCTGTGTGAAATAACTGCAATTTTCCTTCAAGCACCTATTAACAGTGATGAGCTGACAGATGGGAAGCACGTGATCAGCCCACTCAACTTTGTTCATACCTGCCAAAACAATGATGCTACAGAATGAAACCTGCCCTCATCTCCAGATCTTTTCTGAGAAGCTGGTGTGAAAACTTTTGGAACATCTGTAAAGTAATAGGAGAATCAGTAGCAAACAATTTGTGAGGTGTCAGCCTGACATTTGTTTCAGGTAGTACATAAAGAATGGAGATAAAAGGAAAGTAGATGTTTTCTGCAATTTAAAGTTTATGCAAAGCATAATTTTTAAGAAACTTTCCTCCACCAACAATTCACTAATCTGTCTGTAGGAGGCAATTTTCAAGTACTTCCCACACATAGACACAAAGATTACAGGGCTATCTCTCTCTACTGCAAACCTTAGGCTCCTTTCTACTGAGCACGTTTTTCTTGTAGAAGGAACTACAAAAGACTGAGTAATCCTCTGTTTTAAAAACAGCTTTTTAATCAATTTAGTTATCTGACTGGAAGGAGTAACAGAAAAAGAAAACATCTCAGCCCGAGTTAACTCCTCCACCAACCACAATTTTTCCCAAAGTTCTCTCTGAAAACAAGATTCATGCTCCCAACCTGACACTCCAGGAAAATCCTGAACTCCTGAGATCAGCTGGAATTTCGGGGCAGACTTAGACTGGGTTGTATGAGCACAGAAAAGTGTGTCATATGAACACTGAAGGTCTTATTTCTTCCTCACACTAAATATGAATTCAAATACCTCAGTTTAAGGTCAATGCAAGCCATGCCATCAAGAGGTTGTGCCACATTTGCCCAGGTGGGATCAGGTGGTGGATTCCATTCAGCTGAAGTGGAAAAGAGCTCTGAGCAAGGGGGCTAAGCTGCATGTTTCTCCTGCAGGTGAAGCAGCCTGGTGAGTGCTCACCTGGGTGTCTTGGTGCCACATTTCAGATTTAAGGGGAAGCCTAAAGTTCATCTCCTCCAGGTTCACCTGTATCCTTCCTGGTCTCACCCTATATTACCTGAAGAACTATTGTTTGAGCCATTTCAGTCAGAAAACAGTGGTGCACCACCAAGAAAATATATTCATCCTCCTGAGCAGGAGTCTTCCCAATGTCCCCAAAGGGGTTTTTTTGGAAATCAGTTAGCAGTTTTTTGGAAATCATCTCTGCCTGTTTCTGCACTGCCCCACAAGTCATGCAGTACAGTCCTTGTTCTGAACCCATCAGAGATACAATAATTTGGCCAAAGGCCCTACCTCACAGAAGAAACCCTAGGCCAGATGGACAACATACAGAACAGGTGCCAATTCTGTGGTGCTTGCATGGCCTCAAATGTGTTCACTGCTCAGTCTTCAGCATCTGGCACATCTGATGGCCTCAAGGCACAAGAGCCTGAAGTTTAGAACGAGGTTCATGCAAAGTCTTCAGACAACTGGCAATTGAAATGCATTAAAAGTGTTCCAGAAAATCCAGTGCCAGCTGCTCCTGGGTTTTTAATTGCAAATACTGTGGGTTTTTTAAACAGTATCTGGTGACTCTCTAGGTAATCCATGTCCTGTTATCCTCCCAGGACATGGTGCCCACACCCACGTGCTCTTCAGGAGAATGCAGCACTGGGTACAAGGTGGCCAGGGATTGATCTGAGCAGCAGCACCAGGTACAATGTGGCCAGGGATTCATCTGAGCAGCAGCACTGGGTACAAGGTGGCCAGGGATTGATCTGAGCAGCAGCACTGGGTACAAGGTGGCCAGGGATTCATCTGAGCAGCAGCACTGGGTACAAGGTGGCCAGGGATTCATCTGAACAGCAGCACTGGGTACAAGGTGGCCAGGGATTCATCTGAACAGCAGCACTGGGTACAAGGTGGCCAGGGATTCATCTGAGCAGCAGCACCAGGTACAAGGTGGCGAGGGATTCATCTGAGCAGCAGCACCAGGTACAAGGTGGCCAGGGATTGATCTGAGCAGCAGCAGTGGGTACAAGGTGGCCAGGGATTCATCTGAGCAGCAGCACCAGGTACAAGGTGGCCAGGGATTCATCTGAGCAGCAGCACTGGGTACAAGGTGGCCAGGGATTCATCTGAACAGCAGCACTGGGTACAAGGTGGCCAGGGATTCATCTGAGCAGCAGCACTGGGTACAAGGTGGCCAGGGATTCATCTGAGCAGCAGCACTGGGTACAAGGTGGCCAGGGATTGATCTGAGCAGCAGCACTGGGTACAAGGTGGCCAGGGATTCATCTGAGCAGCAGCACTGGGTACAAGGTGGCCAGGGATTCATCTGAGCAGCAGCACTGGGCTCAGGAGCTTGTTTGGGGGCAAGATGACAAACAGTTGGTAGGATGTGTGTAACGGGAATGACACAGTGAGATTCCTGGGAAAATACAGAAAACTGTGTGTGTGCTGCAATCCAGGGGTCACTGCAGGCTGCTGTTGGTATTCCTGCCTGTACTAGTGGGGTCACAGGTGTGCCATATGTAAGTTGTGTAAAGGTATCATCAGTGTTTCAAGAAGAGTTCAGCACTCCTTCAAAGATAAAGTAACCACCATTAGCCACCATCTCATCTCCTACAGCAGCAACCAAGATATTTTTCCCTGATGCAGAGCCTGGAAACCACAGTAAAAAGAAAAATCATGACTTAGAAATGGAATCCTAAAAGACTGCTCTCTTGAAGAGAGCTCAGTAAAGCTCTCTAAATTAGACTCTGAATAGCTTTAAATTAACTTCCATTCAGGACTAGATTAAGGCAGGCTAGGTTCAGAGATGCCTTATGAGAGAAAGCCACCAAATGATCCTGCAATCATCCAAATAATCCACCTGGGACAGTCAGAGTGATGGAAAGTATAGCTCAGGCCCTTCCTCCCTCTCAGGAGCACTGCCCAGGTCTGATCTCCTGTCTGAAGAAGGGAAACCTTCACTGCCAGAAGGGAGATCAGCCCTGGGGGACACATGGGCACTGTGGCACTCCCCAGCCCCTCTGGCATCCAGGCTGCTGCTCTGGCTCTGGTGGCACCAGGGGATGTGCTGCAGCTCTGGGGAGGCAGAGGCAGCTCCAGCAGTGTCAAACACAGGCTACATTTCTGGCATCTGCTTATTTATTGCTTGAGACACAGCGGCACCATATGCCTTTGCACTGGAAGGAAATTAAAAAAAAAAAAAATTGCCTGTAATCTGGTAATTCCTTAATAGCTTGTTCAGTATTTCCAGAGCACTAGTGCTATTTTTAAGTACTAGTATCACCTTCATCTGAACTCCCAAACTATTAGATTTTGTTCAACCCAGAATATTCATTTTATATTCAGCTTTACAAGTTTTTTGCAATATCTTGCAGCTCTTATGTATGGAGGTGATTCCTGCAGTTTGCAGTTAAATAGAGAGTTTTGCATACTTTGCCATGCCTCTACCCATTATTTGACCCTGTTTTGTCTGTCTTACCCTCCCACAAAATAAACAACCTGCCTCCAATGACTTTTCCCCCCATTGGTGCCAGTTTTGCTGATTTCTGTGCCCCAGGCTGGTATTTCTGACACATTTTCCAAGGCAATCCCAGCCTGATGTGGTATGACTGACAGGGTTACCTGGCTGCTGTTGGCCTTGCCAGACTGCCAGAAGCAGCAATAAATATGTTGAAAAAGCCATCATAACTGTCAGCTCTTTGAAACAAGATTCACTTTTAAATTTAAGTGGTAATTTCTAGCATCATATCATGTGACTAAGATTTGACTGAAGGAAACTCCACACTGCACATTCTACTTCTGCATAAGAAATGGTCTTAAGGTAAAAAAAAAAAAAAAATCACCAAAGGAAAGCATCATGCACTTGGAACTTGTGTTTCTCTCCTGCTTGCACAATGATCATCTAAGCCTCTGTGAATTTTCTGCTGTTTCTTGCTCTTGTTTAATTTTGAACAATTCTTTCTGTGAACCCAAGATCCATACCACAGCAGTTGATTATTCTTTTCAGATGGTTTCCTTCACTAACATCCTGAGACTTAATTCTTGTTACAGTCCTCTCCCTACCCTGAGGAGCAAATTTCCTATTGACCAATACTCAGCTCAATTCTGATTATAATTGTAAAGGCCCTGCACTGAGATTAAACCTCCTACTTCCACATCTCATGCACAGCAATCTGAGAGGGTTATTAAAATAGACTCCCTTCTGATCATCTCTGTAGACGTTTTAATCTTACATTTAGTGTTTTTATATCCAAACCTTGTTCCTTACACACAGGGGGAAGGGAATTAATTGAATTGAGTGGGAGGTTGATTTGGTGAGTCCATTGGAACCGAGCAAAAGTATCTCTCATCTATTGAAAAGCATTTACCCGGAATTCTAACAAAATAAGCCCATTTTTAAACTGCTCACTTCAAGGGGAAGAGTGGGAATTGTTTGTGCTCTGTCTTTCCCCACTAGTGTTTCTATTATTTTTCTTAAAAGCAACACGGGCACCTGGGAAAAGATGATACAGCTGCAATGTATGGAGTGGAGTGTGGCTGGGTTTTTTTTCCTGCTAATGTTATTTCTAGTACAGAAATGTGAAAGGCTTTTCAGTGGACACATGGGATGAGAAAGGGCTGAAGGAGGCAGTGAGGTAGGCAGCTAACAATACTTCATTTTCTCTCTGCCCACTGTGAGAAAGCAAACAGCCTGGGCTCACTTACTGATGTTCTCACATCTTCTCATTTATATGTAAAGGACAGAGTAAGTAGCTACAGTAGGAAAAAGCATGTGTCTAAAGCCTCTACTCAAGATGTCAGTGCACAATGCAAACCGGAGCTTCCCCACCAGGACTGTGGATCTTCCCACACACCCCAGCACCTCCCAGAACACCACGTGCTGTAAAGAGCACAGGGTTTGCTTTGGAAGAGACCAGGATCCTGAACTCTGAGCACATGGGGTGTGCTGCTAGGTTTATTCTCATGACCTGCCAGCAGCTGTGGAAAGATGTGCTCATCAGGAGTGAATCAGGATTTGCATGAATCAAGAAAATGAGGATGCACATTATCCCATATCCTGCACTCACACTGCACATCTTCAGCAAGGAAGCAGAGACAAGGACCAACACTAATACTGAACACAGGAATACTCATGTGTCTGATCCCCAAGTCTGCAGCCAAGGCTCAGAAACAGATTTGTTAAGTCTCAAAACCCTTCTACCTCTTTCAATAACATAAACATGACACAATAGCAAAGCACTTTAACGTAACACGGAGAGCGAGCTCAAAATCTCCTCTGCTTTCCTGGGCCATGTTAGGACTAATTAAATACAAGCCTCTAAAGAAAGTCTGGGTGCTTGCAATCTGGCTAGAAATCCTGGGAGGCAAGACCTTATTTTCTGCTGTGCTTCAGTGGTTGGTTCAGTGTGAACAGCATCAAATGCTGAAGCACAAGAGGCGCTCAAATCAAAGCTCTCTCTAGCAAGTAACAAGGAGTCACAAGTTCGTGCATAACTTCAGGAACATCAGCAGTTCTGCAGCATCTTGTTCTTCCAAATGTTAAAACTTCCCTTACTTTTATTCAACCTCCTCACTATTTTCAATTAATTGCTTTTATTTACCAGATTTTACATTTGTTAATCTGATCAATATCAAATTAACCTCACCTTCAAGTTCATTAGAGAACATGCTGAAAGAAACTGTTTTAAGAAAACCCTGAGAGCAGCACGTACATTTTCCCTGCTCAACACTAGCAATCACCCTTTCTCTTGTCAATTGATCCTTTCTTATTACTAGCCCTTCCTTTAGTATAGCAGTAGATTTTGTGACCTAAAAAACCCAAACTAGCAATTCTGCCATATCCCATAGGTATCTTGCCTGAGAAACAGGCTCATACAGAAGGGAAGGGACTGAGCCAGAACCTCAAAAAATCCCCCTCATTTGGCTTTGCACATCAATAAAATTGAAAGCTCTGGCATGTGTTTAGAAGTGCTGTTACCACCATTGTAACTATCCTGCAAGACTTAAAGTCTGATTTCTACCTGTATAGACATCCATAGAGAACACATCCTCAGCATTCCCAGCCCTCATTCCAGCATTACCTGGACATCTTGCTGGTAAATGTTGTGATGCTCTGAACAGACAACAGGTCTTGCTCGAGTCCCCCCTGCAGGTCTCCTGGGCCAGGGCTCCACACACAGGACAGGAAGGATAAAGCTGGTACCTCACAAGGCAGCGCTCTCTGTGCTCAGGTTCAGAATCATTAAGTCCTCCCAAGGTCAGCTGTGGCTGCAGAAGACAAGGAGTTCCTGAAACTTCTCCCAAACCCAGGAGCTCCCAGCGTGCTCACACCTGCAGAGGCCAACAGCACATTTGGGTGCTGGGTGTGCCACAGCACCATCACACCTCCAGCAAGCAAAGGGAGCCCAAAGCAGGAGCGTGGGGAGCACCGCAGGGGAAGGGTGGTGCTCAGAGGACAAGGAGGCAGCAACATCAGGGCAGTGAGGCACAAGGATGCAATGTGGATGGAGAACAGATCAGGAGAGCAGCTTTCAAAACCAATGTAAACAGTGCAAATGCTCCAAACTTGGGGAAGGTGGTGTGATGCCAGGCAGATGGTAAGGTAGAGAAAAGAAAAACATTAATTTAATTTAAGACTTGGTATATTTAGGTCGAGAAAAATGGAAATTGAAAAGATGATAGAGCAAGGGGAAAAGAGGTGCAAAGTTTTAGAAAACAGTAAACCAAGTCTAGCAGAATGTTTTCTTTTTTAAATTCAATTTCCAATCTGCTTTGACTCTAAAGAACAGAGCTATTAATACACTTCAGAAATTTAGTACAAGAACTCATCTCTGCAGCACACGTAATCAGCTGTAAGAATGACACTGCTTATCACCTTTACATTGTCATCACATATAAACAGAAATAATTCAGTCTATTTCTCAAGAACCTCCCTTATTACAGCTTCTTAAAATATTCCCATAGTACTGAATCAATTTGGTAAAACACCTTTATTTTTGGCTCACTTTCTATGACATCCAGATCTGTGTTAATATACATGGCAATTACGTTCTAAGTAGAAATGCCACAATATTTTACTGCATTCATTACTACATAAATATGTAGATTTATGTGCATGGCTCATGAGTAGTAAATATTACCATTATCTGTCACCATAAAGCAGTAAAACCCTGGCTTACATAGCACCATTTTTTTGTCTTTCTCCTCTTATACTAGTGATGGGGCAAAACCCAGAAGTGTTTATTTGAGAATTTTTATGGCCTTTACAACATGTCTGACACCTCAAAGAGAAGCTTTGCTTTAAGAAACTAAAGGCATAAATGTCAGCCCAATTCCATCGTTTAAGAGCAAATGTAATTCTTAGCATAATTAACAAAGAACTAACACATTGTTTCAAAAGAGCATGTCTGGAAACAGAACAGGAAAATCCCACCCAGATAATAACCAGAGACTTGAAAAGAGCTGTGTCTGGTGAATCCTACTTGGACCTAAAGCAGCAGTGACAGGAACACAACAAAAGAGGAATAATAGGCAAAAGGTAGTGGAAAAAAGCACAATCCCCCAAAAAACCCATGCATAATAAACAGCATCCCAGAGATCATTAATCCATGTATTTTCTCCTTTTTCATTGAAGGAAAAACATTTAGAAGCTAAATAACTTTACTTAAGCAAAACATCTCACATAGGCCATGAAGCTGATGTAATCCACTTACTTGGCAATGTGTGGCATTTCAAAAGATGCTGTTGCAAAGTGATGTGTTTATTATGTTAATTTATGTTACAACACCGTGTAATATACAGTATTTTAGTAATTATTAATGTTTAGAAACTAAAGAAATTCATATGGGCACTTAGGTCAATAAACACCACAGTGTTTATTAGCTCAAGTCCTAGAATAACTCAGTATTTCCACCTGTATCTAAAATCTGTGACAGTTCCAGCCTTTAGGGCCAGAACAACTATATCAGCATAAAGTGTTCTAAATATGAGATTTTGTTACAGTTTAGCTGATATTTGACTTCTGTTGAAGCAGGCAGAGTTGTTTTCCCCCTCCTCCCAGGAGTATGCTCCTTTATTATTTCTGTAACCATTCAGTGACCAGGTTCAGTCCACCAAAGGGCAAAACCTAATACCAAAAAGGAGAGAGGGAGAAGGCAAGGCAGAAGTTTGACTTTTTTGGTAGGGATGCTGTTATTTTAGCAGGTTGAATCATGCAGATGAAGGGTTAGAAGGCAGGCATCAGAGCTGGCAGAAGATCCCAAATAAGAATGGCAGGAGCAGAACTAATCCCTTGAATAGCAGCAAGCCTTAAGAGCAGCCCAACTATAAAGTGAAAGCACCTCCTGAACGATTCCTGGCTACTTCTTGCAGTGCAAGAGAAGCATTTGGAACATCTCCCGTCCTTGACAGCCATGTTAACAAAGGGATGGGAAAGAGAAATAGGTTATATCATTAGTACCAATATATTTAAAGTTGTGTCTATTGTGTGTAGCTAAATCTTTCACCACATTTTGTACAAGCAATCAGACAGCTGTACATGCTACACTTTAAAAATCCAGTTGCAATTTTACAAGCATTAAGTATCTTAAATTCAAATTTGAAACAAAGGTGACACCCAAAATATTTGGAACTTGTAACTGTTCCATCTTTCTTACTGCTTGAAATGATTGCAAAAGAAGACGCTTAAAAGCTAACAAGTATAAGATATTTTGACATTTTAACTTTTAAAATTGCCAAACACAGAAGAATAAGGAAGTCTGTAACAAACCTGATAACTCATATAAATCAACCAGTTTAAAGCATCAGCTCTTTATCAGTAGAAGGAGATGTTAATGTCTCTGAACAATAGAGTGGTGGCAAATAGGCATTCTGTTCCCTGACAAAGGCAACTTGATGCACACATACTTACTCAACAGGAGATTTTGTACTATAGATTAAGGCAGCTCAAAGATCAGAGCTCTATTTGTGGCAATTATGAATCTGCAAAAGTGAAGTCTCAGCTACATTCAGTGTACATTCATTATTTCCAGTTTTAAGTGAATCACACCTGGCCTCACAGTGACACACAGCTCATCTGCACAGTGCTGCTCGGCAGATTTTAAAAAGTCTTAAAACACTGCAACTTAAAAACTTGCAAATTCATTTTTGAAAGTGGAAAAGGAAGAAAAAGAAGTCTTATAAAAAGGAGTGCAAGAATATAGGCTGAAAGCAGCTGAGAGCCACCTTTCACACAGTGTGTGCAGAGGAAGCTTTTGCTACTTGTCTCTTGGGAGCTGAAATTCTTGTGTAGCAATTCGGTATTTACTGGATTTGTCCTCAGTTTCAGTTTCTTTGCCTACTCAGTCACTACATCTGGATGAACTTTCTCTTCTCCCTAGGAACATGGTTTTGGCAGGGCAGATGTCTGCACAAGAGAGGATCTTGGCACTCAGTAGCAGTTGCCTAGATACCACCTTCTAAGTGCCAGAAGCCTGGACTCGCTTTTTCCAGCACAGAAAACTAATGCACATTGTTCCAAGTGGTAATCCTCCTGCCAATTCACCAACTTCTACATTGACTATTATTAAATTCTACTAACCTAAATATAAGTAACATTTACTACAGAAATACAAAGTAGGGGACTGAAAAATCTAACTTTCTGGTTACAAAAGCATTATCCAGAGCATAACATTAAGTTCCAAAAATATTTCCAAAAAATGAAGCATTTTAAGAGCTTCTCTCTGAGTGTCACAAGGATGTTGCTTATTCAGGATTCAAGCAGGTTGCTAAATCCTAAGTGAAGTTGAAATGAATATAACTTGGAATATCTACTAACTTCTTATGAGGGAACTTTCTCAAAACAGACTGAAGGGTTGCCAGATTTTTCTAAGGCTATCCAGTATCTTAATCCAAAAGCCTGAAATGCAGATAGCCCTAATCTCACTCTACAGTACTCACCCCAAAAGTTCTGAAATCATGGATGCAACCATGCTATTGTTACCTAAGGATCTCAGAAGAGCTGAAGAGTGCTATAAACACGGAATCTGCAATGCCTGAACTCCTAGGAACCTGCAGCAGGTAACCAGGTTTTTCTTCTTCAAGTGTGATGTCTTGCTAAGGGAAGTTAGGGTTTGTACTACTGTCCAGGTACTCCAAGCACAATGTATTTCCCTTCCAGTAAATCTGTCTGGAAGCTTACCAAGCTTACCAAGACCAGAAGGCAGCTGGATAACTGCTCCCAGCATAGGAAGAATCTTTGTACCTTTCTTTAGCTATGCAGGAATATGTAATTCATGTTGTTTGAAATCATCATGGAAAAAAGCTGTTCTTTACAGAATTCCCATCTTTAGAAATTGAGGAAGCTGCTGTGGACTGAAAAAGATGTGTATGAAAGGGTATATTATTTCAGATCAGCAAAAACCCAGGTTTTCAACTGGCTCAAAACTTGTAACAGCTGGAATTAGAAATTAAATGAAATGTGGAGTCCCTTTCCTTAGGGCAATTTATTCAGAACTACTGTGTAACATTTATAGATCATAGCTTATATAAACCAACAGTCTACATTCCTGTGAAAAAAAGTTCAGATACTCGACCTGTTTGCTTTGAAAAGCAAACTACTTTTAAAGATTTTGAGGTATCCTTAAGAAAATTGCAAATAAATGTTAATATTGATCTATTAGCATGATCACTTGCACTCTATAGACTTCAGTTTTGCTGAGCAACTCCAGTCACTTGCCAGTGATACTGGGTGGTGATGTGGCAGTTTTTCATTGCCACAAGTAACAGAACATCCCTTGATGGACCAAAATTTGTTGTACATGTACTCAAGCAAGGTATGCCACCTGCAGGAAAAGAACCATTTAGAGTTCACCCACAGCAATGCAGAAGTGCTTGGCATTACCATTCTCTAACTAAAAGAACAATTTTTCAATTGAAACAGGATGGCACCACAAACACCTCTGTTTATAAGAACTATTTTGAGTGAAGAGCCACCAATAGGAAAAGGTTATCTGCTATTAACCATGTATTTTAAGTAACTACACTTGAAAGAAGATGAGGTTTAGCTCCATCTTCCACCTGAGAGGAACTTGAAAATGACTATTTTCTAAAAACCAAAGCAGACTTTTAAATTGCAGCAAAAGATTTAGGTCAAGATTATTTTTTCCCTGAAGTCTAGGAGTCAGCATGGCAAATAGTGATATAGACTAAGGAATTTTGTGTGAATTCTACCATCAGAATTTAAACAAGTTAGACACACTTCTGATCAACATGGCTATGGTCAACCAAAATTTGCTTAAGAACTGGAAAATAGCAACCTCTTTTTATTTTATAGTTTATCTCTTTATTTTATAGTTTATTTTCTATAACCAACAGGAAAATCTCCATCGAGGAAAAAGGAAAAGCTCCCTCATTTTGAAAGATGAACGTAGTTCACAAAAAGTTTACTCAAATTATCTAAGTTAATACCTGAAGGTTAATGTTTAAACAACACAGCACCATGAAAGGAGTATTTTGTTGACACAGCACCAGGACTCTTTACCAGCTGAGGATTACCAGTGTTTTAAAGGGGAAAGGCTGGTGTTCCACCACTCAGAACAAATCACTGGTTCTTGTCAGATGCAGCTGCCAAGAAATCTTTCTTGCTTCAGAGAAGAACAGACTAGTCCAGCATGATTTCAGCTGCACAGTGGAGATCTTCAAAGAGTGTTGATGCTGTCAGAGATAAGCCCCAGGCATTAAGGAACTGGGAGGAATAGAGTCAGCTCAAAGGACACTGGTGTTCCCTGCCGTGGAATAGTCAGAAATCTTACAGTTTCTATTTTTCATCAAAAAATGCCAGTCCCCACATATGTCACTTGATGGCTCCTCTAACAAATCTCTTCCTGGATCCCACTAGCTTACTTTATCTAGCTCTTTGGCCAGCCATCAGTGTCAATCATCCTAAAGTACCTGACATGTAGCCTAACCTAGGGCTAGAGGCTTCAGGCTTTCAATCTTGCTGGCTTCCAGGGATGCCAAGTACTCATCCTAGGAAAACCACCTTCCACAGCAATCTGCATACAAGTGCTTAGCTCTGACACCCCTGTACCTGTTGAGCTGAAGTGAAAATACATCACATCTACCTTTGCTCAGACTAGACTGTAAAATACCCCTACGAAATTATTCCGCCAACATGTCTAACCCTGTCAATAATTTTTCACGTTTATGCATGAAACAACTCAAAGCAAGCTACTGTGACACCCTCAATGCTCCTCTCTCCAATACTCTGCTCCTCCTGCAAATTATCCCTTTCACTTCTCTTGTCCTCTAGCCAGCATTTTGCTACCTCACAAGCTGCTGCCCATTAAGAGGGAGAGAACCATGTCTGACAACTCCCAGCAAAGGACAAGGCACCAGATCTTCCCCTTCCCTTGCCCACAGCACTGGAAGTAAGGGCTTTGAGCTAGCAAGCCAACAAATCATGAGGATAGGAACAGAAATGCCTTACTACTGGAGACCTGCATGCCCTGTGCCTGACAGGAAGCCAACCAAGGGGACAGGGGTTACCTCAGGAACAGCACATTCACACAGAGATGGTGCAATTACACACGCCTCATTTCCTAATGAAACTGGGCTAAAACTCATAAAACATGCAGAACTCTTCCATAATAAAAGTGCTATATTCAGCTAAGTTTTTTGAGACATTTAAGTCAATCTGCATTTAATCCACATTTTTCTCAAGGAAGAAAAGTTTTTCACTTTTCCTTTGCTGCCTGCCTGCAGAACTAATCAAGAAAGAATAGATTTTAAACATCACAGGCTGTCAACTTTGAAAGGGAAAAAACAAAGCAATGTAACTCTCCTCCAAATTTAGTTTGTTGATCAGAGGAAAATTCACTCAACTCAGAAAACAACAAATATAGCAAGCTGTAAAATTTTTTTAAGGTGAAGCAAGAACTCACCAATCTCATTTTGTTAACCATCCTCAAGACCAAACACATGCACTAGAGAGAACTTCAAACCTCAAGATACTCATATTATGTGATGCTAAATAAAATTCTTACATTAAAGGAAAAACAAGGTAAAGAAATTCTTTAAAGCTGCATTATTGTGGCCTGTAATTCCACAGCAAGGCAGGAACTTTGTCACTGGCTCTAGCAAGCCAACACTCTAACAGAATAATTAATGGTTTATCATTATCTATAGTTAAGATTACAGCAGTCTACCAACCGACTAACTTTACCAAGGCCCATTAAGCAGAAAATACCATTTTAAGAAAAATCATTCTTTCTTCTTATCCTCTGTGTGGCTGGAACCACAGGCTGCAGCTGCTCAGCTCCCCAAGAAACCAAGGTAAGAAATACTGCAGATGTTGTAATATGTATCTATACAGATGTATAGACATACACATTTTTATATATACCCCTTTCTGCACACATCAGGACTACATGACATGAAGCATTCTAACTAGTTATTTAAAAGAAAATTTGTTCACCTCTGCAAAACTAAATTTCAGGTTGTCTCAGAGTCTGGAACAGAACAAGGATTTCAGCCTCATCCCTAACTAACACAATCAAACCCTTTGAGCAGCCTTGCTCACTGTAACACATCTGATATTGGGAAAACCATTTTTTGAGATGGGACTAGTGGATTTATATTCCTGTTGAAAGAAAAAACAATTCTTTTTTCTAATGTTTTGACAGAAGTACATGTTATCTAAGCACAGAACTAGACATATTATCTGGAGTAAGGTAGAGTCTGGAATCACAGTGCCTTAAATCCTGCAGATAGCAGGATCTGATTAATCTTGTCACGCTGTAAGAAAATTAAAAAACATAAGGAAACATATAATGAATCAAAGAAACTGTTTTTGTAAGATGGCTTATAAAACGAATTCTTAATGTAAAACATTAAAAATGGCAAGCTACAAATAGTATGAACTGTTATGTTGAATCACAATATACAGAAACACTTTGAAGCATATTCCCTTAGCTTTGAGGTTTCCCCCTGTTTCTAGTTAGAATGCTATAAGGTTTTGGTTTATTTCATTTACATACTGTATTTGCCGTTGAACATTACCTGATCAATCATTTTTGGACTTCTCCAACCAATCTCCTTGCTCCACCAGAGAAAATGTAATGATTCACAAAGAAATAAAAATCAGCAACTGCTCTCTGACAAAACACCAGAATTATTTCAAAAATCTGAAATTGAGTTTGGAGAATCACTATGCCTATGGTAAAGTTTTACTAACAATCTGAAAACTCACATTCCATGGAGTGTAAGAAGTTATTCATGAATCTTATTTGTAGTAAAATTTTAATAAAAGTGATGCTTTTCACATTCTGAAGCGCTAAAAATACAGAAAGTTATTTACATTTTATAACAACAAAAATGTACAAATTACTATACAAAATTCAGTACCAAGTCATGAAAAACAAGTTTTTGGAAGTTCTAGGAGTTAGGACATTACTAAGTTTGTATTTTCTGAAGAGATACCACTTTAAAGACTAAGTATCCATAACTGAACAGTGATTTTCTTCAGATTAATAAAAAAAAAGCTTTCATGACAATTATGACTGTCATAATTTTGGCTGATACAAATATATCAGAATATATTCAGAATAAAAGCTGCTGAATTTATAACAAATCAAAGCCAATATATATTCTTTCCCTTGAGGTTTTTTGCCACAGAAATTATCAAAATGAGAAAAGTATAGAAACTTCTTTTTAAGGAAATAAGCTTAGCAAGAAGTATGTAAGCTACCCTTTTATAAACCCCTATATTTGTACACAATGAGACTGCAGATGTTTACAGTTATTTCAAAATTACACATATGGCAATCACTGTATGCTATCTGATACACATCTTAGAGTGGAAATAATTCAGCACAAGCTGAACACGCAGAATGGCAAAATTCAAGTCACATTTCTAGTTGAAACACGCAAGCACATTCTGATACACAAAAGGAAATCTGACACACTTTTATTTTAGAAAAATATGGAACATCATATTGTACAGATGAAAAATGTAACAGATAGCTCAGCCAGACCCTTAACTACTGCTTTAATAATTGGAAATAGTCACATCTGTGTGTTTGGGTGCTCAAGTTGTAAAAAGATGCTGATTCACAATCTCTGAGTATGTATGAATAGGATTCTACAGCACTTCAGATTGGGTGATCACTGCAATACCTGGAGCATAACTTAAATCATATATTGGATGTAATTCTGATAAAATGCTTTTTATTTAATGTACTAAGACTAATGCAAGCCCCTACATTATACCATGACCTTCAAAAGCTGTTAGCTATTTACTGATTTGAAAGCCACCCAAAGGCAGACATCAGTTCACAAGTATTCTGACATCAATGTATCTACAGTGGTTGTACTGGAAAAGTGACTGAAAATGCTCTGATTTGAACACTGACAGCTTTTACCAAATACTCCAGGATCATTCAGTTACTCTTAAATGGCAACTGTGTAAAATCCTATTTCTAATAGAAAGGGAAAAAACCCCCACAACAATCAGTTCAAAGTAATATAAAGTAAAACTACTGAAGTGCCCAGACTGTTCTAATACTCATTTGAACCCATGACTCTGAAAAGATGAAGTTCTCAATGTATCCATGTACGGTCCACGGATCTCATCTGAAATCCTTCGTTACTTTCACTCATGAGTGTACTTTATGATTAGTAGAAAATCTTTAGCAGACACAAAAAAAATGAAAGATGAAACTTGCAGCAAGAGAGCATGGCAAACCTGAGAGATCTATTAGTGCATAAATCTGCTTAAAAACTAAAAAGATAGAAAGAGAGAGCTAACAAACTACAATAAAAGTTATGTCTTTAAAGCAGTAAGTTGTAACAGGGTGGGAAATGTTTAATTTGCACATATGCCTGCAAAGGGGTCACTATCTGAAATAAAGAGTTGGTATTTTTCACAGCATCAGATTTATGGTAAAAAGCCATAAATAGCAGTTTTTGATATTATGCTTTTCCCACCCTGGTGAGAATAAACATGAATTTAGAAGCACAGTAGAAGTGAAAAACAAAGAAGAGGAGAGATAGAAAGCAGCAGAGAAAGACAGAAAAGGTGAATACAGAGCTACAGAAGTGTTTATTGAGCATGCTACAGGGTAAGCAGAGTACACACAAAATGAAATTAAACAACCATCAAACCTCCCAACTTTGTTAGAAAATTAATTTTTAATTGTGCCACTTCCAAACTATACTGAATTTTACAATTCTAAAGATGTAAAAACTCAACTAATAGAAAATATACATGACCTTTCTTTTTTCTACATAGATAACAGAATCTATGAATCTTGAAACTAAGTACATCAATTTCAAAAAGTATTGGTCATTTAAACAGAATCAAGGTAACAGTTCAGACTGTCAGTGAACTGCTTTTAAGTTAACTGGATCTGCAGATTCTGAGCCATGTTTATAGTAAAGTCAGATCAATTTCTAAATACAAAATATTTTGAAGAGATTTATTAAAACTGAATATTACAATGCAAGGTAAATTAAGACTAAAGGCACATAAACTTTGGTCCCACCTGGTTGTCAGTTTTAGAAAACTGCCACAAAATTTCCTGCAAGCATTTGCAGCAAACTTTCTTCATCATTGAAAAATACATGCACCATTTCCTGAACTAGCTTGACCAGTCTGTACATGCTCAGAAATCCACAACCATATTCCATATCTTAATTACAAACTAAAGATGGCAATATATATTGAAATGCACATAAGTCATGTCAACTTCAAAAACATCTACGAAAAATATTCAGCCACAAACAAGACATTACTTAGTGCTGACATTTATATGATACATCCCACAAGAGTGTGTACAAAAAGGTTAAGATTCCACAATGCTTTTCACGTAGGGCTCAAAGTCACAGAAGTCACTTTTTGTCCTTTAAGAAATTAATATTCTGTACCTTGTTAATTTTAACTAATGCCTACATTCATAACTGAATCTAGACCAGAACAATGAAATATAAAAGGCCTTTTTTAAAAAAGAACACAAAGCAAAAAGTAGCAAAAATCAAATAAAATTGCTTTTCAGCATAATGCATCTTATCCAATTAAAAAGGAAAAATAAGTGACAAGCCAGCAGGTAAAGCAATCTATCAAGCAGGAGAAAAAAACTTAACCTTTTTACACACCCCTGCCTAAACATATTTAAATTATCATGTAACAATGTGCCCCAGACAACCAAATTTGCTTTTTACTAGTTATGCAATTCCAGCAGTACTAATTTTCCTTTTTAAGGCACGTACGTCAACTAAGTTGAAAAAATGTGGTATTAACTTGAAATCTTTTAAACAAAACAATGGTTTACCTAAACAACAGTTGAACAGTTGAAAAGCAGTTAATATCACTGCCTTTTTCTTCTTTTTTTTTATTTTTTTATTTTTAAAACAATTGAGGAATGATAACAGCATGAAAAAAAATTAAAAAAACAGAAGACAAACTCTGGTCCCCACTTTCCTGAACAGTCAAAAGGTGACAACACCAAACAATGCAATACACCTTCATTCTCTATCTGCCTTTTTAAATAGTTGACTTAGAGAAAGAAACTCTCAGATGGTGACTTTCTCCGAGATTGTAATTGTGAAGATCAATCAAAGCCTGAATAGCTTCTTCTACTGTTGACATCTGAAGAAGTGCCATCTTGTGATCTCTTCTGAAACAAAATAATGGAATTAGGAACTTGAACACTACAGGAGTTGCTCCTAATGTTTGCTATCTGATATGCACTTTCTCTTAAGATGTGCTGCAAAACTCTTTCTTTAGAGCTATATGCAGAACAGGTACTTACTGAAAAAATTTAAATGCTTTCACAGTGCCTCCAGTGTTAGCAAACAATGTGCGTAGATCCTCTTCTGCTACTGATGGTCTACAGACAGGAAGAAAAAAAGCATAAGCAGGAAAGCATTAGTCAGTTCAGTGTGCTGTGAGTCACACAAATATTATCAGCTCAGTGACAGTGAACACTTACGGAATATTGGACAGATGAAGTGTTGCAGAAGGAGGGAATATATTTTGAAAGTTTTTTGAACCAGGTTTCTTGAAGCGGTGCAAAGGCGAATTACCAAAATCTTTAGTCAGCCCTTGGTCATCCAGTCCCTCTCGAGGTAGTTGTACTGTCTGATGTTTAGAAAGGGTAACCCGAATAATCTTTCCATACATTTTTTGTCCATTAAGATGGCTCATGGCTGAAAAAGATAAGTTTACTCAATTGAGTGCTACTTTTCAATAGCTTGTGGTACATCACACAAGCAAATCAAAGGGTCAGTGTGCTAAAGGACTGGAATCAAGAATTAGGTCTGTAGACTCTTTGTCAATATTTAATTTTATTTAAGGATCATCATATTTGATTCAGCTGTTGAATTCATTTAGGGTATTCATTTAGATGCAGACTTTCTGGAACACAAGTGCATGCAAAAAGATTTTGGATCTGGTGGATAACCAGGATAAGAGACAGATTGACAAATATAAACACATCTAGTTCACCTGATCTTACAAAGCCTAATTTCCAAGTATTTAGACTAATGGGAATATAAACAGAAAACTAATCTTACCCAGCTGTGACTGGTTTCCATCAGCCATCTGTATAAGAGCACTATCTTTCTTATTGTATAAAATCTTCACACGCTGCACATCACCATAAACACCTTTTCAAAGTCAAAAGTAACCCAAAAGAAAAAGTTCATTTTAAAGCCAGCCACCTAAGTCATATATTTTGACATATCAATGGAACATTCAGACAGCAACAAGATCACTCACTCGAACTCAACACACTCACAAATGAATAAAGGAGATAAAGATTTTGAATAGTGAATTTTGAAAAGAATAATTTCTGATAAACCCTCAAAGCTATGTGAATGATACAAAATTAAAGACCATGCAAAATATATTAGCATGCATTAAAAGAAAATCTGTGTCTATGGAGAGGTTTAAACAGCAAAAGAAAAACAGCAAAAGATTTACTATTCAACTTTAAGCCAAAGTGCTAGCTACAAATAAAAATTAAGGTGAAACAAAAAAAAAAACCAACCAAACAAAAACCATAAAAACAAAATCAAATCAATAATAAAAGTATAGTGCTAACAATAACATACCGAAGAGGGTAAACAGACTTTGGGGCGTAACCATCTTTAGAAGGAGAGAAGAGCAAGCAGCGTAAGACAAGAAGAGAGAAGAGTCGAGGAAGAGCGGAGATGAACAGATCATCCATAACGAAGGGTGGTTCCCGCAGAATGGTGAGGTGGTCATGGATCATGGTTTCAAGGCGGTTAATTGGGGCAAGTTGGTCCGAGGAACATTTTGTTCAAGCACAGAAGCATGAACATAGGGAATGAAGACAGGGAACGTAGACAAAGACGAGGAGAAGGGTAAGACAGGGAAGGGCATGGGAATTTGGGTAAAGACAAGGAAAGGGAAGTTGAACACACAGGGAAGAGGATGAAATGGGGGAGGGAATACAGCAATGCAGAAGAAAAAAAAAATAAGGAAGTGGGGAACAAAAAAAAAAATAAAATATAGGTCAGTACATAGGAAATGCAGGAATTTGGTCAGAAAATGGTTGGTTTATGTACTGTACAAGAAAAACTGAGTAAAATGTAGTCACCCAAGACAAATATGGGTAAAGTACATTCATATCAAGAGTAAACTACAGCATTTCATCTCAACATGAAAATAAATTAAAAAAAGCATGCAATAGAAATTTTAAAATCTAAACTTTAACTGCGTAAGCATGGCTGGTTATGAAATGCAGGCAAAATATCTTTCAAAATGGCACTCTGATCTAAAACATTTTAACATGCAAGACTGTGGATGACAAAATAGTGCTAAATGATAAAAAAAGCTTAATGATTTACAGTGACAGAGGCCAGTTAAAAATGGAACAGCTAGACTGATACAAACTTCCCACATTTCATACCAGCTTTCACAGTCATCAAAATAAATGTAAAGGACAGTAAAAATGCAAAACTAAATTAATCCCTTCAGATTTCAGAGTAAGCAAGAAAGATACAGTTAAGGTGAAAATGCTTTGCCACTACTTTTTTTTTTTTTTTTTTTTTTTTTTTAAGACAAATGAGTAACTGCAAAGAAAAAAAAAATTACTAAGAGAGACTGGAAGAGTGCCTCGTCAAGATCTTTGGGAGAACCTTCAAAGAAAAATGTGTTAGAGTAGTTCACATAAATTAAGACTCAAAAATGTGAGATACAAGCATGAAATGAAACAGCAAACAATTAGAAACAAAACACAAATTCTAGTTTTCATGATTACAGTTACAAAAGAAAGAACAGGTGGTATTCAAATATGTAGTTACCAAATTTTTCTTAGAAAAAATAGGTAGCTGACTGTCAAAGGATATTTTAAGTTGTTAGCTACCTAGGAAAAAAAATGAATTTAACAGAATCTTTAAAATAAACTTTGGGGATTATTAAAAAAAAAAACAGCAAAAACACTTTGAGCTTAAAATCCAAATGTAAGAGGCCAAATGCAAAGAAATTATAAAATAGTGACAAATGAAGTGTGACTAAAGAGGGAGGGAAAAAAAAGTAAAATTGTTTCACTTACCTCTTCATTTAAATTGCTAACCAGGAGGACTGTATTGCCACCAGCTGAAACTCCAGGCATTCCCACACGGCCAGCAGCAGCAGCTGCAGCTGCAGCAGCAGCATTTGGAATAGCCAAAGGACTCAGAGCTCCTGGAACAGCTGCAACAGGAAGCCCTAATTTTAAAATAAAGCATATTTTACGAAACACACACAAGTCGTTTTAGAAAAAAGTTTCTACATCAGTATCAGTCCTGCATACACTGCTCTACACAGCAAACAATCCCCCAAAGTCATCCAACAGGTTGTGAAATGGGTTGGTAACTTAAGGGAAGAGAAATGTAGAATTTTTTTTTCAGATCAAGTCTGCAAAGTTATGAGGTGTAAGAAGTACTTTCTATTCAAGACCATTATTGTGCAGCAAACCTGTTTCCACTGCACTCCAAAATGCTTGAAGTGTCTAGTTTATCAAGATGGTCTAAAGTAAATGTTGATTAATCAGTAAGAATAAACACTAATTGTGCTCTCCGCATCATTACATCCTCATTTCCCATCATCATTTGAGAGACATTCCTCACTTCAGCTTGGTGCTTGACTAAGTACCCAACAGTGCAGCTGGCCACATGCTTCCGCATCGCTCACAACCTTCGCGTAATGAGGTGGGCAGGCAACTCCCAAAATTCAGGATTCAGCATGCTCTGTGTAATTCAGTCACCTGAAGAAGCATGTTACCCTCAGCTAAAGCTTCAGCTGTGCTTTTACATTTTCTTCTTCAAGGAAGCCTGGACCCCACAGAAAAACACTGGTTTTGTGCTCCAGTCTCTGAGGTATGAGTTGAGTGTGCTACTCCCAGGATTCATGAAAGCTTCTTGTGATACATATGCACTACACATAGTTTATATAGGAACAGCTTTATCCTATTTAATCAACATTGCATTTGCACATCATGCAGGGTTTGGTAAAAGAACACTGATACATCAAAATACTTTTCCAGTATGTAAGTAAGGTGTGACAGATCCCCACCTGAAGGAAACACAACTTATTTTATACTAGGTCAATAGCAATCACTTAAGTTTTAGAAAATGTCAAGCCTATCCAGTCTTCTAGTATGTCTAGACATCTCTCCCCAACCTTAGAAACTTTAAGCCAGTCCTCTAATTTTAGGAATAAAGGAATCTAAAGAAGACTAGTGAAGTTTTTTATGGTTCCTTCCATAGCTGGGCACAGCACACCCAAGTAAGTCATACTTTAAAAAGCAAAATTCTTCATAGCATCAGACTCTCCCAAGGACATTCTTCGGTCCCACTGAAGAAGTTAAAAAACAATGATTAATTAAACACCATTCCTATAAAAGTATTTTCAATTATTATCCTTCAAAATGTCATCAAGAATCTCAAAAAGGGGCATTAGTGGAATATGCTAACAAAGAATGCCAGCATTGACAGCAAGGGATAAAGCTGTGCAAGCCCTAAGCACAACAATGTATTTCCAGCTGTAATATTCAACAAATATCTACATTGTGAGTAACATATATCAGTATTTGCTATTTTAAGTAGTTCTTACATAAAATATTTTGTTTGTTGTGGTTCAGTAATATACAGCTGTTGTTTATCCAAAGCTTTATTCTGTGACATCTCTAATTTATTTTTTTTTTTTGGGGGGGGGGGGGGGGGGAAGGGGAAGAGAGGAGGGAGACAATATCTATTATTTCATATTTCATATGTGAGGTAAAAAACAGAAAAAAAATTTTTAAAAATTGGTAATTCATTTGAAATCAGCTCATTTCATTTCCTAGTAATTTTCTCCTTCTTTCAAAAAACACTCATAGAATATTGTCCAATTTACAGTCTCAAAGATTTCCAAAACCTTATTTTATCACAGGTGAGGATGTAGTAGATGAATGAGTGATGATGCATGCAGGCTAGATCATCTATTTGATTGATATGTTTTTAACTGATTACACAGCACACATAGATCTCATTTTTTGAAAAGGTCAGCCAAATTACAAAGCCACAGCAAATAGCTGTGGAACAGAATTCTTGCTCTACAGACTTCACTATACTTTGACTTGCCGTTCTGATTTAAGCAATTAAAAGTTATTAATAAATAAAAATAAGAAGAGTTTCTATTATGAAAAAGTTACCACATAACACGCTGTTTAGGACTTGTATGAAACTAGTTAGAAATATAAGCTACTTTTTCAACATGATCAAGTAGTATTGGAAATCTTTGTCACTAGCTTTATTTCAGCTTCCAAAAACTACAAGTAACAGGCTTTTGTTTTTTTCAGGATATTAATGAAAACATACAAATATTATATACCTTCTTTCTAGCCTTTTGAGGACTTTTCCTCAATGAATTTAAAATACAACATGTCACATTATTTATTCCCTCAGCTTATCCTTTTGTGTGACTTCTGAAATGCATATTGCTAATGTCATTTTCATAGTAGGCAAATTGAAGCTATACTAAAAATATATTATTAACTTCTGTGAAATCTACAGGCACTAGTTATCATCTTATTGCAGGTAAGCAAACCTGACTGAGACCTGGGTTTATGAACCCTTTTTGTGGCTCTGTGTCTAGCAATCACCCTCTACTTGTACTGACCAGGTCCTGTCCTGCTTCTTAGGGCTTTGGGGGAGACAGCAGTTTAACAACTTTGCTAACAGCTTACAAAGCTACAAGAGTTACATCATAAAGTTAGTTTACTGAAGTGGAGCATTAACGTCACCCAAAAAAACCCAGAGATATCTTTGGTTTAGAATTAGTGCAGATTGAAGCACCAAGACTAACAAGACTTACATCCTGTCACTAAAACTCAAACCACAAAATTGTGTTGCACCTAAATCTCACTTTTGACATATGGATTACAGTAAAAGAGCCAACAACAAAATGTTGCACCCAAGTTTTGTACAAGCTTGCAGCATATAAAAATGTATAAAATGTAACATAAGCAAAAAGAAGTGAGTCCTTACTGCATTTTCTGTCAGCAATCTTGTGATATACATAGAAAAGATCAGCTACATCAAGAATTTTAGAAGAATGCCACAGGTCCATCTTGTGGTATTCTTCTTGAGCACGCAAAAGAACTTGAAGAAGAGCACACTAAACTCAAAATGGAATTCTAGTCTCTCATGGGGAAATATGCCCTCTGAGAATCACATGTGAATAAGGCACAGCAGACACTAGCATATGATGAAGACATTTTTATCAACATTAGAGAAAGAAATTATGTATCAAACTGAAGGAAATAAACATTAAGATTCAAAAAATATTTTTAGAAATTATTTTTAATATACACAAAATAATGAGTGATTAAAATAAAAATGTTAGAAAACTATGTAGTTTTGCAGACAAAAAACCAGAAGTATCTTAGTAACTTTCAGGGCTAAAGTAGTAGATCATAAAAGTCCACTAAAGCCTCTTGGACAACTGCAGAAAGTACAGCAATCCAAATTAAATACATCCACACTAATGCAATGATGCAAGCATCCACAGAGTGTGATTTCACCAAGCCAAGCAAATGAAACCTGTTAATTTGATGCATACTGTAAGTATTATCTACAAAGAAAGACATTAGTAAGCCTGAGACTAGAAATCAACTTCTCAGGATTCAGGAAAATGTCACATCTGGAGTTATATAAGTAACTGCATTTGGCATTGTTTCATAACTCATGAATCTTTACTGTCTCCTCTCCTAAATCACTCATATTGTGGGTCTCATCAATAAGCAGCTTTGCTTTTGTCTACTTACTACTCATACTGCAGCCCCATGTCTACTTTCTAGTCATTACAGGCTGACAAAAGAATTAATTGCCTCAAGGGTGTTCCTACAGCACTCATCTCTATGGTGTAAAACTTCTACATGAACACTCATCCACCTTCCCAACTGAAGCATGAAATGAGAGATTTCAATTTTTAAATTATGGAAAGTTAAAGGAGAGAAAAAGAAAAATAAACTTTAGATAGTTTTTTCCTGAGACTTTAGATTCTTACAGTATTTTTTACTGTCCAAAACTTCTGCTGTACCTGCAAGTGATACTAGAAATGTAAAGTCAAGCACTCTGGAATTTGGTAGATTGGCTTTGTGGGTTCTTTACAACTAGTGAATTGTATCCTTCAAGTAACCTGATTTCAGAGAAGGGGCAAATACAGTACAACATTCAGTAGCCCTAACTACAATAGTTACCTCTTCCTGGGCTCACATCATTCACTAAGTTCCTTCTATCTTTCATAATAGAGCAGAGGCCCCTCTTTCCTACATTAACTCAAACTTACTGCAGTTTGCAGACTGCACAAAAAAACATGAAATCTATGTTGTTCTTATGTTTTCTTCAGAAAAAAAATGGGAAATTACGAAAGAAAAAAATAAGAAGACTAAGTGGGAAGAACAATGATCACAACATAATATATCAGCTTTTACAAAAGTAATGATTCTATATTTGAGTGCCATTACATTTTAAAGAGTGAAAGGTGTTCTCACCAAAAAACAATTTGACAGGAGTAGGAGTTTGCATTGATTATTTTGGTAATAGTCAGAAGATAGATATATCTTCACCCTTCTCAGATCATTTCACCAACTTCTGACAAACTCAAAGGCTGACAGGATATATAAAACTCATATAAGAGCACTAGAAGTGCAACTACAGGTTGCTTTTTTGTTCCTTTTATTCACAGAAACTACAGGTAGCACCATAAGGTTTGGGTATTTTAAGCAAAGAGCATAATCTTTCCTCTTTGAAGTAAACCAGCAAAATGTTAGTTTCATAATCTGGTATTACAAATAACCATCAGCATAAAGAAATCATACAGTTAAGTCTCTTACAAACTAGGTGGGAAGGTGGGCAAGGTGGACACAGACAGGAACATATGAAAGAAGGAAGGACAGATTTTGTGATACAAGCTGAACTAACCTGATTTTTTCTAATAGTTTGTGCATTTGTCATTTTGTCATGCAAGTTTTCATTCCATTTTTTCAGTACTTCTGAAGACAATATAATTATGTTACTGCAATTCAGACCACAATATAGACTGAACCCTGAAGGGCATTTGGAGACTATTGTAATTTGTTAGAAGGATTAATGAATATTTTCATGAAGTGGCTTTGCAATACAGAAGAAGAATGTCAACACCATACCTAGAAGAGAGGTCTCCTTTGCAAATGCTGCAGCAATAGCTGGGTCCAGGGTTGGCTGTCCATCACCGGATGGGAGGTCAGGACGAGTGTAGTCCCTGCTTTTATCGTTGTTGTACTTGACATTCAAATTCACCAATTTGGAAAAATCAATTCTTAGGGTACAGCAAGCATTATAAATATTTTGACCATCTAAGGCCTGAAAAAAAGATCACAGTTTATTTAAAAGACACGTAATACCAGTTGGTTGCACAAGGTTGGGGTTTTTGGTTATTTTATTGTAAACAAGGTCAGTGTATAGATATTTATCTGTCTTACTGTCTAGCTTAAAACCAATTGAAATGCATTAACCTATCAACATGACTCCAGCAAGCTCGATGTTCCCTTCTTACCTGAAAGCTGGTTTTATGCACCAAAGTGGCAAAGGACATTTTAACAGTGTCAAACTTAAATTTTGTCTGTTGAATAAAGCTAATTAACCTGCATTCCATAGCACAGCTTAAATTCAGACATAATAGCAAATATATTTCTCAAAGAAAAAAAAAAAATAAATCAAGAATCGTTCGTGGAAAATCAGCTGAGGAAAAAAACCCCTAGACTTAACCACCATGTTAGACAGCCATCTGTTAAGGCATAATATATACATTATTCCTGCATGCTTCCCTCTTCTCTTTAAAGGTAATTAGTGCCAAAACAGAGAAAACCAACTTTAACTGCTAACCTGATGTTACTAATACTCTTTTTTAGAAATTCCATTTTCACAATTAATTGGTACTTCTGAAAGAATGCCTATTAACATGATACACAGTAGTCTCCGAAAACACTTTAAAAATATCCAACATATATATACATGTATAAATGTTTCCTCCATCTCCATTATCCCTCAGACAAGTTGATACCTGGATGTGAGTCCCTTTACATTTTGGGCATATCTTCCTTTCACTAAAAGCACTAAATATGAGAGACTTAAAAATATGGAGACTTCTGTAATAATGAAGGAAATGCACTCCTAGCAAGCACTGTAATCAAACTCTAGGAAAGTATTCAAGCATCAGAACCAAAATAAACCCTCACCCCAACCATCTCTATCAGTAGCATCATACACCTCTACCAATGAAAGAAAGATTCTCACCAAGCAGCACTTTTTTCCAGATTAACTGTTCACATATAAAGTCACAAAAGTGAATGCATGTCCTGAGCTCTTAATTGCATAGCAAAAGAATGTACAACAAACCCTCAAACACTGCTCCTCTCAGACATTCTGAAAAGAAGGACATCAGCCATTCACTGCTAGTGAATGTACATACAAACACCATCTCCAAGAACTCCAGTTACTTCTTTCAAGTATTTATTTCACATGTGATACCATGCCACATTATACGTGGGCCAAACCGAGAAGATCAAGAATCATGAGACCTCCTAAAAATGTATCATCCTTCATCTTGCCTGTGTCAGCAAACCCAAAAAACTAAAACCAAGATTTTTAGAAGGGTGTAAGAGCTAAAGGCATTAAAAAACCCAAACCCAAGGAAGCAACACTTACAAAACAAACTCCAGCTCAAATAAGTACCTCAAAGTAACTGAAGGTCGTATGGTTAAGTATCTCTTGGGAGAGATGTGTCCCAAGTGCATTCTACAGATATGCATCTGAATGGAAGTAATTTCTTTTGAGACAAATGTCTTAGATACAAGAAGTTTCTGCAGCTAAAATGAGTATGTAAATACATTCCATTCTCAAAAATTAACATATTTTATGTGCAAAGCCTGGGCTTTTTGATACAATGCAATCCAGCACTCTCCTGTTTAACTGAGCACAACTTACCTTTTCTGAGCATAAATTGTGCTACTCAGAACCAAAGATGAACAAAAAATCCTAATACAATACTAGTGGATAATAACCCTGCAGCTCAGTATCTTATCTGGAGATGTCTTTTCTTCCATTCTGCAATGACTACCTGAAGTTCCTACTACATATTTTAGGGCAATGCAGATTAGCAGAGATCTTTTGCAGACTGCTGCCAGCACAAAACTACCCTGAAATTTTGAGTCAAAACAACTGGAAATGTGACATGTGCACTCAAACCTCACTGGAATCTTGGAATCACCTGTGGGCCAAGGAAGGATCCATTGGTCAACTGCATTAGAACGTCCAGTGATATTTTTAACCTGTGCTGGGTCAAGATGACTGGCATGCACTACACATGAGCCTGAGTTAATTGTCAATAGATGAGTCATTAATAACTCTTAATATCCATGATTTGGCAAGAATACTTCCAGTACATTTGCACCAAGGCAACACTCTGAATTAGCCAGCTTCTCAGACAAGAACACCAGCAACCCTCATTTCTCCATGGTATACCGAACTACTGGTGTTCAAATATTTAAGTCTGCTGCTTATGCTAACTACCCATCATTTACAAAAAAAAAAAAGGCTATTTTTAATGCTTAGAATATCTTCATAAGCATACAGACATCTCCAGACAAAACCCTCATTAGCAGAAGCATGGCAGTTCAATGTGCTCTACTCTTGCCCATTCTCAGTTACATTCTCCATCCCTGGCTAGACTGCTGCATTATGCAGAACCTGCAGTCCCCAGTCTTCACCCAAGGAACCTATAATGACCCAACCTGATGAAACAAGGATCAGTGGAGCCACTATCTATTTTTTCAGGAAATTAGTTTCTTACAAAACAAGCGGAGCAGGAATCAGGTTTTTCACTAGTTGCTCATTCAAATCACAAGAGATCCCACAGGGCTTCATACTGTACATTCTTGTTAGTGTCACTGTTTTCTCAGAACCTTCAAATGCATAGCATCTCTCCTTAGTACTTACATCACTTGAGTTTTTCAAATTGCTCTTTAACTTCCCTAATGAGTCTTCAATTTCTATTAAACCCACATTCTGATTTCCTGTGAAGAGGGCCACCAGAAAATGAAATTTCCTCATTATCTTCTACAGTAACTTGGATGGAAAACAAATTGAAAACTTTACTCCTTTACCATGTATTTGATCTTGAACTCCATGCAACTCAGTTGTAGCCACCACATCATCTTGGTTCTATTTCCAGATGTATTTAAACTGAAGGGGTTTTTTCCTATCACCTGACTGCTTCTTTCCTTCAGGAATTTTTCTTCTAGTAGCACTTCATGTTTTATCACAGTGAGTTAACCATATGAACTGTATTTTACTCTATTTAGTTTGTGAGGGTAGTGGGGAAATCAAACCTTCCTTCTAATTTAGCATCCTTTAATAATAGTAGCTGGCACTATGCTTAACATTTTGTATATTTACACACAGTAAAGTTTAGTTAAAATCTATAAACCTAAAGTTAACCTATAGTTAAAAACTATAAACCTAAAACCATTTCAATTTGACAGTAAGACCCCAACAACACTCTGACAATGCCTGTACATACAGGAGTCACTTATTCAATGAACTTTAGTCATTCACACACAAGCTACTACAAGTGAACAGGCACTCTAATCAAAACATGCAAAACTGGAGACACAAATACATGCTGGGTTTTTTTAAAGACCAACAGAGTCCCACAAGCTGATATCAGTTTGTCTGAAGTCAGCAACAGCAAGAGATTCTTAGATTCCTTTCACACCTACATAATTCATCCTTTCATTTGTAACTTCTTTATAATCTGTTCCTAGAATTACACTGATAATTTTCACATCACTACAGTCCATTTTGCAGACGTCATTTTTCCATTAAATTTCCTAATAATATACATGACTCAAATAACAAGGTCAAAAGATTTAATACTTGATGTCATACTTTGCATCAGAAAAGCACTTGAAAAGCAGCAGTAACATCTACTACTGAAAAATGGCTTTCAAACACAAACACACTCTCTGTAACAAACACATTTAGCATCCAACTATATATCAAATATAAATCTAAATGTCCACAACTGGTTTCTGCAGAACTTGTTGGTTACGTTCTAGCTTCTGCGCTGCTATTTTAAACCTGCAAGGTCCATCCCATCCATAGAAATCCTTATGCATCTCTCTCTACTCTGAGGCATTATCTAATATTTGATATTGTTTCAACTCTGAAAAAGACATCCCTAATTTAAATTGTGTTCCAGATCTACAAGTATTTCCAGACTGCTTTTCAGGAGTAGATTATCTTAAAGTGGACCACCATAAATCAAGCTGCAAATCATCTCTCTTGTTTTCCTCAAGAGCATGAAAACTTACACTCTGCTCTCTGAAAACATGTTTAACTTTTTGTGATTCCCAGTCTTGACATCTCACAGTTCTTTACTCAATGCCCAGTATTTCATTTGGTGATAGAGACAAAAATTACCTCCCTCCACCACTTAACAAGATCTTTACTTCAATACAGTCCCCAATTTTACAACAGAAAATTAAGCCTATTTTCGTTTTTCCTCTACTCTTCTCTACTAAGAGAAAAATTTGCCAGCTTAGCCTGAGGTGTGAGCTTTTCACTTTTGTGAAGCTCTCAGCTGGTCTGTCATCTACAGGCAATGAGCACTTTCTATGCTGCCAAGCAACATTTAAGCAGCACATCAATTTTAATCAGCCTTCCTCAAACTCAGACTGTATGTGAAGGTTTGAAAATAGAAATTAATTCCATTTATCTCTTGAAAATTATAATAATAATAATAATAATAAAAATCTCACCTTCCCCCTTGATTCAACTTTTCTACTGCCACAAATGTGAACATATCCCATTCAATTAATTCAAACCATCTGGTCTAGATGACATGCTGTTGATCTTTGCCATAATTTATCCATAGGCTCTCTCCTGCTATAATGAATATAACCAGTTACCTGTTCTTGCCTTTCCTACCCAGGATAGGAGAGTTTCCTATAAAACAAAAGCAAGATCCTGCTCACCCATCACTGCTGCAAAGCTTCTTCACAGTCTGGTCACATGAGTAAATTGCCCTCTCTCTTCTGGGCATTTATGGTTACAAATAAGTTTAGATTTTTTTTTTTTATTTTTTTTTATTAGGATACTATAACTGAATACTTTCACAAATCTGTAACTAATCCACAAATCACATCTCTGTATGGATGCTTAAAAGTACCTGCCAACAACAATCCAAAAGGGTAACTAAATTTGCTGCTTTGAGTGAATGACATCCTACATTCTTACTTCTGGCTGACATTTTTACTATTACAGTCTTGCATATTATTTCATCTCTGTGCAGTCTTACCATAATATTTGCTCATACAAATGTCAAAAAATAGTTCAGACACAGTATCCATAAACACACTAACATTAAACACTGATTTCACGTGGTATAATAAGATATTACATAATAACTTTCACTTTTTTTTAATCTCAAAAAATTCACACACGTGGTGGAGGAATATGACACACTATGGCAGTACTCTAGATCAACATTTTACAAATGCTGAGAGTACAGGAAGATCTCTAGCCTTAAAAGAGAACTATACTTACTTGTTTTGCTTGCTGTGCATTCACTGGATCACCAAACTGCAGTAAAGCTTGAAACTGGTTATTCTTTGTGAATGTGATTATCTTCAATACAGCACCAAATTTAGAGAATATCTGCCAAAAACATTGTACAGTTTTACACATCTGCTTCTCCCAATTATAGCTCAAGCCAAAGTGAAATTTGACTTACCTGATGAAGAACATCCAGGGTTACTGGATAGTACATGTTGTCAATAATTATTCTAAGTACTGGACTCTGAGCTGGAGTCACTGCACTCTCACTAACAGTGGTCCCACTGATGGGAGCGTTTGATGCCTGCACAGCCGTCACAGCCTGAAGAACTGCTTGGGCCCGCTTAAAAAATATGACAGAAGAGAGATTTTCTTAATATTTCAAGATAATAGCTTGAGATTAATTAGAAGTATTAATATAGTTAACTCCAGAACCACAAAATAGTCCAGTTATCTAAAACACAGAGCTGGAGACATAACACAACATTAAGTTCAATGCAGTTTGACTCTGTGAGAAGAGCCAACAAAAACAAAAACATTGATTAATCCTTATGTCACATTAAGGAGGGGCTTCAAACAGTACCAATATCAATCTTTCTAGTAGAAAGTTTATTTTTCTACTAGTAAGGATAAAGCAAGTGAGGATTTTGTAGGTTTCAAGATTCTTCCTTTACATGAAATAAAACTAAACAAGCCCACAAACCAACCAAGGAGAAACCTCAACCGTACAGAAAACAGAGGTTACATTCAAAAGATTGTATCTCAGCTAACATTTCACTGTCATTTTAATTATGTAGAAGACTCTAGTAGGAAGGGAAAGCGCTAAACTAACACATCCAAAGTTTTCAGTTTTAACATAATGAAATAATACACAAGACTAACAAATGTCAGAAAGTAGAGAGGCAAACAAACTGGTGTCTGTTATCCACCCTGTTTTATAAAAAGAAAAACAAAATCTTCTCCATACATAGTTTTTTTCTGTTTTTAAACAGAAGCAGGATTTTAGAAATTCAAAGGTAACCATGTGATGATGCCACAATAATACACATCTATGTAACCACTGCCAAAACTGACAGTATCAGAAATTTAGACGTCTTTTTCTGAGAAAGAAAAAGTGCAGAAAAAAGGGTTTCCATTTAATTCTTTCATTACAGTTGCCTTATGAAGCAAAACAATACAAAACAAGAGAGAGAAGTGAGCATGCTGGGTAAAAATAATAACCATCCTATTAATGCATACTGCATAATTTAAAGGTATTAGAGATCACACAATTTCATTTCTCACAACTTACATGATATTCCTCATACCAAAACAAATCAATGAATAAGGAAAGTGGTAGGGGGGGGGGAGGGGAAAAAGACTTGGTGAACACCATCTGGGAAAACAAAATTTACCTCTACATTTAATATTAATTACGGTAGCTGTGTAAAAATGTCTTTTCATTACACTTCTTTTCCCTAATGTATGAAACACACAACTTTCAAGATGGCCAGATACTTGGCCAAGTTGCATAATTACTCATACTCTTTCTATAAGCACTTACCAAATAAACATCTTTATAGTGACTGGAATAACCCAAAGAACTACAAGTCATGAAATCATTTTTAAAATATGACCCTTGTCAGCACTATCTATACTTATACATCATATTTCATTCCATTAAAATTAATGTGAATACATGAAGGAATACAGAACTAAACAATGGTAAATATTACAATTCTTATGGAGTATTTTGTCAAACAAGTTCAAAATAACATCTAGCATCATATATAAGTAGCCAATTTGAAGGCATTTAAGTAGTATGTAGCACCTTTCTTGTTTTTGAAAAATTAAAACTAACTTCAGATCAGATACACCACCCAAAGTACATTTATTCCTACATGTTGCAGTATCTGTGGAGAAGGAATAAATCCATGCATTTATGGCAGGCTAACGATTAAGAAGAAGCACAGTTAGAGGCCATTCTATTCTCAATTCTCCTGCCTCTTGATAATGCACTGAGAGATACTTGTTGTATATCAGAGTTTAAGTGCTCCCCTCTGTGTTCTGATGTCTCACAGGAAAAGAATTTTCATAGAAATATAAAACTGAAATCAAAAGTAAAAATAGTGCCTTTCCATAGAGTTTATTCAGAACGAGATACTATTACTATTACTGAGCAGTTCAGAATGACACAGGTGAACATGCAAAGCAACAGACGAATATCAGCAGAGAAACCAGAGGACAACATAAGAAAACACTTCTTAAGGGAATATGTCCATCCACCCTAACTGAAGACAGAATTCCATGACATTGGGAGTGTGGGGAATCTATGTTTAAAAAAAAAATTAAAAAATCAAAGTATTCTATGGAATGAGATTATTTAGAAAGACCAACAGGAAAATCAACACCATACTTGATCTAAACCAAAATGTCTTTCAATATATTACCCTGAAATTGCTTTCAAAGGCAACAGCTATAACTTTACTATTTACATATCCTAATAGGGGACACAATAGAAACTAATTTGGCACTTACAATGTTTTTTGTATCATCAAAAATGCAATGTAAGAAACTAATCTTAAAATAACCATCAGACTTGTGGTAGGTTTGAGTCTCTTATCTCTCTACAGTTCATATGAATTGGTCACCATGTTAGTTTTGCTATTTGTCTCTTCTACTTAAAACAGACATATGTATCTGTATTTATTGTGAAATAGGTCCTGGAGAGGCAAGAGCAAAATGGAGAGCAAAATGGTGTTTTGTTATTAAGTACATATGTCTCTAGAGTGATCATTATAGAATTATTCTCCAGAAAAAGCAGATCACAAGCTGAGGTTACCAGTGCTACTGGAGTGATCATCCAAAGCACTGAAACTTAGGCATTGGCATTAGCCATTGCCACTAGGGGAATTCAAAATGGCACTGGAATCTCAGGTGTCAGAACAAGAAAGTTAATTCTACCATCCTACAGTCTATAAACTAAGACAAAAACTCTCAAGTTATTTGGAACTTTTAAATAACTGTTATAACACACTTCAGAACCTTTGCCTTTTGATGGTAAGGAAACATTAAGAAAATTTATTGTAATGGAAAGATCATGCAGAAAGTAAATCCCTTTCAGCGTCACAAAATGGAACACTCATGGGTAAGACTACAGGAATGTCAGAATGTGGACACAACAAATGATTCAAACCGATGGCACATGAGCCAGAACACATGCCATGCCTCATCTTCACCTATCTGCATGTGCCATACTACTGAACAGTAAATATACCTGGTTAAGTGTGTTATCAGTCTTTAGTTCTTTATGATTGGAATACTGGATATAAATGGGTTGGTTACGAAGATGAGGTGTCACAGCAGAGTAGTAATTAACCATAGTGATAGCTGCTTCTTCTGTGGCAAGTTCCAAAAATGCCTGTAATTAGAAGAGGGCATTTTCAGTATCTACAAAGCAGGTAATCTTCATATTAGTCACACATAAAAAACCAAAAAGGTTTGATAACACATTTTAACAAATATCAGGCTTCAGAAAATGTCATTCTACACATATCAACTTTATTTGCTAAGCTATTCTATCTTCAAAAATTCATCTGTAAGATGTAAGATTAAATATTTATCTTCCAGCTAACTTTTTGCTTTAGGTAGCTGCCAAACATCCCATTTCCCCCCAAAATTTATTAAAAGATACTATAAATTCATTTAAAAAAAAAGGAACAAAAGCTCTATTTTTCTTTAATACTTACTGCTTTATGACTTACTTCAATAACATTTTAACAACATATTTTGAAATCAGACAGTAAGCATATTAAAAAATGGAAAGCAATAAATTACCTGGTTTTTCCCTTTCAGCATCAGGATGTTGGTTACTTTACCAAAAGGTAAACCTAAAGCAATTACTTCTGTTTCTGTCACTTCTCCAGGCAATTTCCTGATATGAAGAACACGAGAAGGAGCTCCATCCATTTTATCATCACCTTTGAATTTCTTGTTGTCATTACCATTGGCTGAAAGACATATTCATACTCTATTTGAAAAGTTTACTGATATTATTAATGCTTTATTAAAAATGCTTTTAATTATAAACATGAAATTAATTTTAAGTGAGCCATCTCCTCATTTGGTTTAAGTCATATTTAAGGGTTCAGAACAAATTCAGCAGAGAAAAATACTAGTTTCATGAAAGGTGGACTATTTAAGATTTAGTCCTCTCACAAAGACCACAGCATATCCTTTAGACCTCATTTTCAGCAAAGCACCTTATATAACATATACAACATGGAATAACACATTAAGTATGTCTAACAAGGGCTCACATGAGAACTCCAACATACATTAAAGTAAAAACAGTCAGTAGCTACCCAGAGTTTTTTGAAAGAAATAAAATGGTGGTGAACCATTAATAGATCCCAAAGTTTTTTTAAGAACTGTCTGCACCAAGGAACTGGACACAACAAGTAGAAAAGTAACAAAGCAAGACAGGAAGTGTCAAAAATGCTGGGAAAGATCAGAGTGGAGAAAGGGGATGACCCAGAGCACTGACATCACAAAACACTGGTGAAACCAACAATTTAAGACAAAGCAGAAAAATGTTCATTACGAACTATGAGCTCACTCATAGAAAAGAAAAAACCAACTAATAAACACAACACAGCCAACACAGATGGGGGTGGGGGAAGATCCAGATAAATTTCCGTAATAAAATCAGGGAAGCACTAGCATCAATGCACAAAACACCAGAAAGACTATTTAGAATATCCTCCAGAATCCTTGTAAAGAACTACAGCAAAATTCCAACTCAAGTTTCTTTTGCTTCATATGCAGCTAACCAGTTGGATGGAAGAAATCTTGTTTTTGAAAGAAGGCCAGAAAAACATTATTTGCTTTGGTTCAAAATATGTTGGTGGAATAAACCTCAGAGTCAAGAGCTAAAGAACAACACTATCATAAGATATGATATTAATGAATTAATCAGCACTGGAAATCAGTATGTATTTAGATACTAGTGAAACAAGTGATAAGACTTCCCTCTTTTCTACCAAAAAAAGCAAGATATTTAAATATAAAATTTGAAATATTCTATTTGTTAAAAACAGTACACCTTAGAGGCACATCATGAAGTAACTCTATACCCACACCCTTTCCCACCACCAACCCTACTCCAAAAAAAATTTCCATGACTAAGCTTTTGAAAAGTTCTTGAACAGAAGAACACAGTTTTTTTCCTTACTACAGGAGACAAAACAACAAAAGCCTAACAATCAAGACTGGCCAAAATTCAGCTAGCAGTATCTCCAAATGACAATGCTAGAATCCATGCAATAGCAGGTATTTTATTTTGGTCTGCTGCAGAGAAAGAAATTTTGGTGGAATACAGAAGAGTAAAATTTGAAAAATACACACTGAACTAGGATCTGAAGTCTACAGAGGACTCTAACCTGTACCATTTTGGCAAACATGGTGAGATTGAGCTTCCAGATAGCAAGATTTCACCTGCTCAAAAGTATAATAATATAACACTACCTCAAAGAGACAGACAGCCAACGCTTGTGAAAAACTGCTTTCACTTTTCACCTGAAGCTCATCACACAATAGTCTTCCCTAGTTCTCAATTTAAATCTCTACAAAAATTAAAAAAAAAAAACAAAAAACAAAACAAATAGAAGAAACACGGGAAAGTGTGATAGACTGAACAATGCATTACAAGCAAAACATTAAAAACAAACTTGTCAAGGATAAAAGAATTAATGTGATACTGAAACTACATGTCCAATGACCTTCATACTTCAGCTTTCTGAATAATTTAAATTCATTACAAGTTTCAAAAAATATGAAACATTACCAATCAAAAATGAGAATGTGAAAAAGTTTTCAAAAACTAAAGGACTTTCTGAAAGTAAGAAACTTCTTTTTTATCTCTCCAGAAAAATATCCACCATGACTGCTCATATCAGTACTGACAGAGCTGTTTTGTCTTTTGTGTGGTTTTCACAGACAATTTTGACATATTAACCTTTCCACAGCATAATGTCCAAGAATTTACTTTCTGTTACACTAAAGCTCTTGTTTAAATTAGGCTTTAGGTAATCCCAGCATTTCTAGTAAAAGTATCACTGGCCAGTATATAATCACTCACATATATGTATATTAAACCTTCCTTTAATAATTTTAACACAATAATTTAGTAATTCCTGTATTCCCAAATAATTTTGCATCTATTAGCATTGCTACCTAATACTGGCATTTTACACAGTTTTTCAACTTTCATGTGATAAGTTAAAGAACAAACTTAAAAGATGTATTTTGCTGTACTAAATATATGAATCTTTTCCTAAACATCAATTAAGAGCTTTAACTTAATTCACATATACAAGCCTCTCATATAATTTTATTTCTTACATTGTTTTATGCCTCAACTACACTTTACTTCAAACCTTTTTTTACTTATTGTAAAAAAAAAAAAAAAAAAAAAAAAAAAAAGAAGCTATGTAGACAAGGGTCTGTGCAAAAACATTTATATAAAAAAGCCAATAAATATATTACAGTAATATATACAAAAAATACAGAATTAGGCATGAAAGAACATATGGCAATCAGAAAACAGGGGCAGGAGGGATAGGATGGGGGGATTGGCAACAAGCCTTCTCAATGCTATGGAATTGCCCAAAAAAAGTTTTTAGCAGCAGGGCAAGTAACCACAACAAAAGCTGTTTATTACGTATTGGCAAAAGCATCTCTTGTACAATGAAATCTGAACTGGTACCATTCATTAAGAAATGAAGTCTACCTTCTCAAAGTAAAATTTATACCAAAAGATTTAACAATGGATTTTTGAAGACAGAAGAAATGTACATGTCAGCTGCTGAATGCAAAGAGAGTATGTACTTTTTCTACTTTTGGTTATCCATTCAGCATCACCTAACAGAAATTTCTGGTTCCAGTAATGAAGTGTGCATCATATACTAAATATGCATGCACATACACAAGTGAACTTTTCAAGACATTTGTGGAACAAATTAAATTTAGCTTCTAGGAAAGTTATTGAGACATTCTGGCACTGTATGAAACCTCTCTAACTGTAGTCTCTTATTTGTCATTATAAATGGTACTTCTCAGCTGAAGATGCATCATTAAATTGCACTTGGGAATAGAAAACCACATTTACAACACAGGAACACAACTTGTTCAGAGGCATTGAAAGGTAAATTTAACTACTGTTAAAACAACAATCTCATTCTCTAACAAATTTTTATTAGTAGAATCAGTGTCCATAAAGGTTAAAAATCTAAGTCAAGGGGAACAAGGTACTAGAGGTTTTTTGGTAGAAATAGAGTCTATGCCTAAACAGCAATAACCTGAAAGAGCCTTCCCTATACAGGACTTAAAACAAAATTGCTGAAAACTGGGGGGGGGAGAAGGCCAAGGGATTTTGGAGGAGACCTTACAAGCTGACTAATAACTACTGCTGAAACTGCTGATAACTGGACACTTACTGCAAGTGGCTATTTCATGAGGTAGTTTGGCTTTCACTAGACTTGAAGATCCTGAAGCAATTCAAACATCCTGCTGCTAACGCTTTAACAAATATAAATATACACTGAAAACAGCAGGCTACATTTACCTTGGGGGAAAAAGTTTTAAAAAGCACTGGGAGAATGACTAAAACACAGTGTTAGTTCATTTACAAATCAAGTTATAGCTGCAAATACGTAGTTTAAAAAAATATAAACCCAGCCCTGAATCACAGAAACATTTAAGTTGGAGAAGATCTTTAAGATTGAGTCCAACCATTATCCCTGCACTGCCAAGTTCCAGTGAACACAGGAATAGTTATATTCAATTCAGACTACCATAAAAACCCATGTTCTGCAACAACCATAGCACTGATCTAAGTCCTCTGCATCTCTCTACCAAGGAGATGAAAAATTCAGTTTCCATGTGACATCAGGCAACTATTTCTAAACAAGATCTCATTTTTACTAATGCTATTCAAAGCATTATTCTCACATCTAGATAGGATACCACAATTTAAATATAATTGATACATAAGCCACACCCCTGTTGCACAGGACTCCCTTCAATTCAGCATAAATCAACTTGCTGAAATTGAATGCTTACAGCTTGACAAAGTCTTTAAACGGCCATAATCAGGGCAATTCAGGTCCTGGCATTTCCAGTTAGAAACTCTTATTTTATTAAACAAAGAAATAGGAACCTATATTAAAAAGCAACAAAATTAACTCCAGTATACACAAGGCATACTGTAAGTCCAAGTCATCCAATCTTCAAGCTATAAGTATTCAATGCAAACAAGGAGTTTTTGCAAAAAAATACTGTTCAAGTTCAGCATAACTTCTAGCAAAGAATGAATAGCTTACTTCTTGATAATAACTTTTTGAAAATATATTTCAATAAAATTGCATCCTAGAGGAGCTTTTCTCTGCACTTTTTTTTGAGAAATATGAATATGACCTGAGAGTTCAGAGACCTTTATTTTAGACGCATAATTTCTCTGTGCAATAAACTTTTCTCATAAGCACACAATCTCCTAATACAGAAATGTAACTATGTGGGCACAAGCAAAAAATTTTGGATAAAATATAAAGTTGCTTTCACCCATTAGTTCCTGAAAAGAAGGGAAAGAAAAGGTAAAAATGACCAGACATTGGCTATAAATCCCTCCATATCTACAGCAGTGAAATAACATACAAATAAACATCCTTTCTGCAGAAATCACTCTCTGTTTCACAACTGCTAGTACATATCAACATCCAACTAAAAAAAAATAAAAAAATAAAACGAACTTTCAGTTTGTAAATACTAAAGACAAGAAGCCTAATAGCAGTAGTATTAGTATTCAGTGCTGTTAGATGTAGAAAGCACTTCTTGTTTTACCTTGGCTAAATATATGTAATTTAATGTTATCAGCTAGTAGAACATAGGACACATATCCAGACAGGAAATAAGTGACTAAGAGAAAGGCAATGCAACTGAAGATACCTAGTTTACAGTTGAGGATTATGACCAGACAGAAATATTAAAATGTTGCACTGGCTACTGAACACAATAATCTGCCTCAACCAACCAGCAAGAAACTGCAGTTAATCACAAACTGTATAATAGAGACCACTGTGGCTTCATTTCTGGAAAGTTCTTTTCTTAAAGAAAGTTTTCCTGTATGTACCCTACCCTGAAGTGATAGAATGTAGGAAGAGAGCTGTTGTCTGATCCAGTGACGTCCCCCAAGCTCCCAAAAGCAAATAAACAGCACCTTTACTTTAGCATGTAAATCTTCAAAAGTTCAACTTAAAATCTGGGATTCAAAATATATGAAAGAACAAAAAGGAGATACTACACTCAAAAAGACATAAAAACACATAGAATATGAAGTTGTCTGAAGTCCACATTTGTTAACCTTGAAGGTTAGGTTACATGGTCAGTGCTAACTACACTTTTGTTAATAGAGGTTTTTTTGCTGTTTATCACAGACATGGGCAATGTGCATATGAAAATCTTGACCAATCAATATTAAAACTATCTTACAGTACAGAGACTATTGCTCAAGAGGAATTTGAGCTTAAATAAGCAAACATAGAAAGAAACATAGAAAGCAAACAAAAAAAACTTAACTCCAGCTTTCAATTGGCATATCTGCACATAGGCTGCACCTGTTTCAAAATGCACTGAGCATTGAGTTTTCTAAGCAACCACAATTAACACATTTACAGTATGGTATAGAGGCTGTTCAATGTTGCAGGCTAAAACTAATGCACTTCAGCTTAGTCCTTAAAAATACATGAAAATACCACAGGCTAGAGTGAAATCCAACTGAAGTAGAACAAGTTACCATGGCATAGCGATGGAGACAGAAATTACCTAAATTAATAATAATAGCAACATTTTACTTCTTCCATCCTGAGATTTATTTTTGTAAGTTTCTAAATCTGCATATCTGTAGAAATATAAAAAATATACAGTACTATTAAATTACTATACTTTCCAATCACATGTAATGTACTTCTTAAAATCCTTCCAATTATTAATTGTAATCAATTTGCAAACTTCAGAAGTAAATTACTTAAGTTTAGGCATCGTTAATTTTAACTAATAACCAATTTTATTTAATGCGCTAACAAAAATGGCACATCTATGGCACTTCTATGTTTATTGCCCAAGTTTAATACAACACTTCAAATATTATTAGCTTGTATGCCACAGAGCTAAGTATTCTGTTAATACAAGAAATTACCTACCAAAGTCACTCCTAACATTCCCTGCTAATCAAGCAAAAACAAGATCAACAGTATCATTCAAAGCTCCAGGAGTTTGGTGAGCTCAATTGCAAAATGATTTTGGAATGTTTCTACTGATCTAACTTTAAACAAATATGTGAACAATGAAATTGATGGCAGCTGTAACAAGAAAACCTGCCAGTTGTTCTTGTCTTTGACAAGCCAATTTTCATAAAATTTTCATCAATATCTTTTACTTTTTATCTACATCCCTTAAAAATTTTACTTTTTTTGTGTGTGGATTTCAGCAATGGAGTTCACGGTATGAGCAACTCCATATGGAAACCTCTTCCTACTTCCTAACTTCCATTAAGCAATCTTCCATTTTGAACAGCAAAAGCCTCCCACAAAGTTCAGTGTAGAAGTAATCCCTTTACAGAAGAAACTCTTCTTCCAGTTTTTAAAGGTAAGGGAATTTTTTTCCTTGCATTTGCTGGACATACAGTACTGAAAGGTAAAAAAATTATTTATGTACAATCATTTGCAATCTGCCTTACTAACGTCTTCAAAAACATAAGCAATGTCAGAATCAGCAATATTTATTTAGAGATCCTGCTTTCAGCTCGGTTTTCTCAGAATCCTGTTACCAAATAATATTTCAGCTTACCTAAAGAGCCATTCTCGTCATTGTGCACCAACACAAAAAAAATTAACTCACAGATCTTTATGAGAAGATTATGCTCTCCAAAGAAATCAGAATCAAGCAAGATTATGGCAGAAAATAAGAACAGACTTTGACAGTATTTTCAAAAAAAGCTAAAGGAAAACTAGCAGTAGTTTAAGCAGTAGTAAGAGGCCCGTGGTTCTGACAACCAACTTTAATATACTCATGTCAGCTGGTGTTAAAAACGTCAGAAACATCAACAAGTAACATAAAAAAAGAACTTTGTAAAAAAGCTTAGGTATTTGCTCATCTTGTGCTTTACAAGCTGTTCTCCCTTGCTACAAATTCTCATCTGGTGGATGGAATCCTTCCCTTAATGTTTACAGAATAATGTTCTGCCATACTGTCCTAACCTAGCTCAGGAACAAAAATAAATCTTGTATATTTATATATAAATGCTTAACCAAAATTAAATTCCCCAACAAAGAAAGTAATAAATTTGGGTTCAGAACAGGGTTCAGAACTAAGAGGTAAAAGTCATCTTAAACCAAGTCTAGATTTCTGCTCTATTACAATTTAAAGATAGCTCTTTTCCAAAAGACACAAAGTACCTCAAACAATAACTTCACCTTTAGTGAACGTTAATGTAGCACGCTGTCACCTCACAGTCCTGAGGGTGAATACAGAGACAAAACTGTTTAGAAAATGCCTAAGGATCAAGGCCTTGTACAACATGCTAGCCTTTTTTAGAGAATTACCAGTGGTTCAAATCACCAGTAAGAATGCAAACCAAACATTTGTACATCAATTTCACAAGTTTCTTTCACAAAAAAACAGGAAAGGATTCATCTGCAAGACTCCCTACAAGGCAGAGAAACCATTCATCTTTCACTAAGAGAGAAGATTAGAGCAAGAGTATTCATAAAAGCATTGAAGTACTACAGTATTCTCACTGAATGGCAGCTGAATACAAGGAAAAGCAAAACCAAAACCTACTAATGGAACTTTTCCCATGATAAAAAGGTAGGATGTTCATTTTTTAAAAAATCATCTTCAGTCTCACCCATTATGAGACAGCTCTCAGTTCCACCAAAATCCCTCCCTTCCAAGAAAAGGTAGTTTTCTGGACATCTTAGACATTTTGGTTTAGGTTAATATTTCTACAAAAGAGAAGGAAATGAGGCTGTGATTGACAAGATTTAGTTCAAAGTTTAGGCCTGCTAAGGCACTGCTATTGGCCACTGTTTTTTTGACTGTGTACACTCTCACCGATAATAGGCTCAGAGGATTACAAGGACAAACCATCTCTTTCTTCTGTTCTCCTAGCTATCTACTTAGAAAAATATCACAGGATCAGATACTGGAAATGTCACAGTCAAAAGCAGAAAAGCTTCTATATTCTCTCTCCAGAAAACAATGGCCAAATCTCACAATATCCTGACACTTCCCAGCTCTAAGAATGAAAGGGCAAAAACAAGTATTAGTTTTACATAGGCAGATATCTACAACATGTCTCATTTACAAGGGACTTAAATGATCACATTAGGTTCCCTTAAGCATTAGAAAATTTGGGAAAGATCCATCACTACTATACCTTGGCTGCAGCAAGAAAAAAGAAAATGTTTAATTTACCAAAGTTTTAAATTCTTCTGGAGAAAAACATAATAGCAGAACTGAAGCAAAAGGAGGACATCTATTCAGACAGAAAGAATACTTGAACTCAACTGGCTTCAGTAGATGGTTACAGAAAAATTAACACACAGGTTTCCAGTTTGCATCTAACTACTTCTGAGTTTACGATCTGAACTTGGAAATTGTGCAAGTCTGGAAAAAGTACTTCCTGGTCCACAGTAAACAATGCAGCTATGGGAGGATATATTCAAAAGCTGAACAGTGGATTTATCCTACTCTACAGGGGGTTTTTGTGCTACTTAAAAAAGGCAGGCAGAATAAACTTTGAATACCAAGAAAATGTTTAAAAAATAGAATACCCAAACAAATTGGCCCCCTTTTCACTAACTGCTATAGAGAATTACTTGAATTACAGCACTGCGTTCAGATTGCGGTTTTTTGTTTGTTTGGGATTATTTTTCTACCAACCTTCTTTACATATATAATAGAATTTATGTGAAACTTTTAATAACAGGCATCTGATACTACAGGAGCCAGACAATTACTCTGACCACTGCTGCTAACAAGCTCATTTCTTGAGTAGCCATTTATGATTGTGGATGCCAAAAAAACTCAAACAGAAAACCCCCATGCACACAAAAAACCTCCCACACAAAACAAAGAAACTCCCAAGAGTAAAGCCCAAACCCTTAATCAGCTTAAAGAGGATGGAAATAAAAACAAAATTGGAAGCAACATTTCTGTTAGATACATCAAACTTCCATCCCGTACATCAACCTAATGGGATTAAAACATGCTTTTCCATTCTCAGAATTTTTCAGGAAGAATTTCTGTGTAGAGGCTCCTTAGACAAGCTTCTATATTTCTTCTGAAACCTCAAAATTATAATTCTTATTTCACTTTTTCCCTTTACTTCTTTTTTCCTTTGATAACTTAACTTGCATTTAATTTCCTAGAACTAAAAGTTTATCTAAAAATGTATGGAAAATTTGGCAATATTTAGGACTTGGTCCTGTCTTAATGTCCACTGCCCACACCCAATTCTTTATGCACACAACTCTTCCATAGTCATTTAATTGTTTAAGTAAAATTGTTTAAGTAAAGCAAACTGGTAAAGCAGTAATTAATATCCAGGACTGAAGAGGACATCAAGAAAATGAAAACAAGAGCAATCTCTTTCAGAACCAGAAGGAAGTAAGAAAAACAGGAAAGAGAGACAAATGTTCTGAAGTTCCAAAATGGCTATGAATGCACTACACTGCATTTCTTACTTATTCCTAAGTACGACCACCTCTTCACCTCTTCACAGAACTGCCAGGGGAAGTGGTTTCCTTCTGCTGCCACACTCCTCCACTCAACACTGAACTGTGTCTACAACTGTGCAATCATATCACTGATCAATGAGTTGCTCCAAGGAAAAACGACTTTATTTTGTTAGAATAGATTAATGCTGCATTAACTTAGTCTGCAAGTGTATGAGCACTACAACAGAAGAGAGTGTAGCAGAAAAATGTGGATGTGGAGGTTTTTCTGCTAGTGCAAAAGATGTAGGATGAGAAAGCACAGAGCAACCCATTCTTGCAAGAGCTGTCACCACAGTACCCTAACTGTAACATGAAATTGCACCCTGAATCCCAGTATCTTACTAATAAATTAAAATGGAAAGAGTCTGCTATTAATGTCAGTGATTATACTGCTGACCCCATGAATACAAAAAATCAGGCACAGTAGAACGGTGACCAACTGGAAAGAGCAGCAACCCTCTGATGCCATGAATCAACTCCTCCACACCTCTAAGGCAAAAGAAAAAAAAAGAAAACAAAATAAAAAACCCACAAAAAAAAATAATGGCATGGTACAAAAAGAAAAAGAGAACAAGCAAGACCTCTGAAATGAGCTTTCCAAGGAAACTCAGTGCACATTCAACACAGAAGCATCAACTGCAATAGAAGGCATTTTAGTGTATGCCAATTAAGGTTTTCTATCTAGCATCACCAGAAGACTGATTCAAGAACAGCCACAGTCACTTTGCACTGACATCTGAGATTCTACTGCTGTAATCTCAAACTGAAGGAGCAAAGTGAAGCTTCCTTTAGCAGAGAAGCAGATCTTTCTCTTCCCAAGTTATGAAACTGGCACAGCAGCCTTCCCTTAATGCCCAGACTTGCAGATGTCCACGTGTAAAGAAGCTGATGTCACATAGGAACTGAGCTGTTTAACTTTGCCTGGCAGTTGAGATTCCTTACTTTAAAGGTAGCTGTACAAGACAACAGTGATTTTTCATTCCATCACCCACCAACAATTCAGTGTGCAGACATCTGAAAATTGCCTGTTGTTATGTGGGATTATTCTTCTCAGAGATCCAAGGTTTGTAGGAAATACAAAGTCACTATATTCTAATACAAGCCAACAGTTTATCCCTCTATAGCACAACGGATTCTTGTTTCGGTGTTCTCCCCTTGCAAACAGGAAATGAGTCCAAGTATAAATTATAGATTTCTCCTTTGAAAGGGCATCACTTACCAGTAACTACCATGCTGCTCATGTTAGAGTTCGGGCTACTGAGTACACTGCCTGAAAGAAGTTCGTCAGATCCTCTCTAAAAAGAAAGAGACAGTAAGAGATTTTTTTTCCTCTATTTTGTGATTTTTAAAGATGATACTTCCTCTTTTCAGATAACTGCAACAATTTGAAATCTAAGTAAAGCGGAATATTTACATGGCAATCTGAAATGAGAGCAGCTTAAGAACAGTTGTTTAACCCACCACTGAAAGAAGCCATCTCTGGACACAATGAGAACTGCTGAACAATAATTTTGTCCAGCATTTCAAATTAAAATAGAATTAAATATATTTATTCTACTTCAATAACATTTAAATTAATTTAAGTTTTAATTTTTTAATACATATATATATTAAACTATTATATCTACCTGAAACTACAAGGGAAATCTATGCAAATAGAAATATGGAGTTTAGCTCATTTTTAACACCCCTATTTAAAAAAAAAAAGATTTCATGTTCACAGGAAAAGAAATCAGTTTTCATTTTGGGGATATCCATTTGTTCTGCAAAACAGAATTTAGGGCAAGGAATTACATCTTCACTGTAGTTCTTATAACATGACAAATATCAATTAATGAATGACTTAAAAGTGAGCTGCAAAAATTAGAGGAGGGTTTATATTGAAACCATACAAGATAACCCTTTCCACAAATTGTTGGTAAGATGGGCATTTGACAGAGCTGAAGAGGAACTTCTTTTCACACCTTGTTCTTTGTTTTATTCTTTTATGCCCCAACCCTCTTCACCCTCAAGATTTCATCTCTCAAAAAGCCTACAAAATCTTCATGTGATCTTTCAATAAACGAAATATTTAAACCATCCTTTGAATATTGTCTTTAATTTCTTATACACTCTTTCCCACTTCAAAAGTATTTCTGCAGCACCCTTAAGACTAATCCAGGTCACTACTAAAATGGTAATGAGGAAAAAAAACAGTTTGTACCCATCCTTATTAAAATAAATGAGTTTAATTCTGTTGTGGACACTACAAGAGAATCAAGAATAGCTAATGAATATGTTTTACAGAGCACTTCAATACTTCATAATAAACTCATCTGAGACTATTACCTTCACAGACAGCACAGTTGAAAAACTTATAAAAATCAAACCCTTACCTTTTCCTCCTACTGCACTGTATCTGTGTCCACACAGAATGTTAAAGTTTATATATGTGTACAAACACATAGAGCCATTAATGTTTACTTGGTTTTCAACATCAGCTCTGAAGAAGCTGTACAGTTTATTGAATCCTCTAAGCTTATAAGGGTCCATAGCAAGCAACAAAGCTGTGCCTATCAAATCAGCAAGAGCTCCCTTAAGATTGCATCGTGCCTAATACCAAGATCAGGTAGAACCATGAGAAGGACCAATGAAGATGCATTTCTAATCGGATATAACTAAGAAAAATTTAGTTAGATAGAACTGAGAAACAACACAGGTAAGATATAGAAACCTTGTTACTCTAACTGCATTGCTTTCCACTGTTGATGTAACACGCAGGTACCCGGTATAAGCTGAAACAGAAACATTCTTTCTCTTTCATGTTCTATTTTTTCTAACATAATTTTGACAAGGGTAGAAATGCTGCAAAGTTGAAGAGTAGTAGCAGCATTAGGTTACTCTCAGTGGTAAGCATAGTTTCTTCTACTTGCAATACACATCTAGCTTAGCTTGGGAGCCCCTGTCTGTAGCCTGGCCAGCCCAGAATAGGCAGAAGCAGCAGCAGCAGACACTGAATCTGTTCATAGTTCAGCTGATTAAGATCATTCAGCAGCATTTTCCCCCCTTTATATGACAGACAGACATTTGTAATGGTACAATAATTACTACATAAATAGCTGAAGCAACTCCAGTACTAAATGAATGCTCTTCCCAAACCCTATAGGAACTTTACAATTCTGAAATATACCAAATTTGGGTTGCCTTCAGTTTCAGAAAGTTACTTACAACAGCAACTGCTGAATGAAAGAGTGCAAGAATGATTATATAAACTTCTGGTTCCTAGTAAATCAGGCTTTCAAAAAAACCTGTTAATTTCTTAATCCACAGCAGAAAAATCCAAAAGGAGCACAAATTACTCAACAGAGTTAATCCACAGCAGAAAAACCCAAAAGGAGCACAAATTACTCAACAGAGTGCATATTCAGTTCCTGCATTTGTGTTTCATGAACAGTTCTCTCTTCATTTTCCATTTCATTAATACCTCCACAGTCAATCACAAGATTTTGTCATTGTGCTTGAAGGTTTTAATATTTTTGCTTCAGAAGAGCAATTAAATGTGAACTTCCTGCACTGGCCTGTATCATAAAGTCTACACTTGTCTTACCTGTATAAATTAGTGTTCAAAAGTCTGATTCATAGACGTACAGGTTCATACATGGAATGTTCTTCCAACTCCCCCATGAAATCACAAATGTATAGCAAACCTCTACTAACTCACTCCTGTACATATTTTCCAAGCTTTTGGTCAAAAACAAAGATGTCTCTTATCCTGTGAGTAATGATCTTATTAGATACAAGTGGTTATTTTTCCTAATTGGTTCTTAAGCAGCCTAGACCCTTCTGTACTTCAATTCCATAAGTAACTTTAAAACCCTCTCTGCAGCAAAATACATGAGGGACTTGCACACAGAGTGATTAAATTACAAAATCAAAAGCAGTACCTGTCTGGTTATTGTGACTTACTTCAAAAAGATCTTGGTTGTCTAGTAAAGCAATTTCATATAAGCATCTCAAGTAAGCCAATGTGTGGTTTTAGACTGGCACTACTGTGTAACCATCCCTCCTGAATTACATAGACATAAATACCTATTTTCCTTACATCTGTTTAGCAGATAAGGCTTTATTTGATCTGTGGTTTGGGGTGCTTGGTTTTGGTTTTATGTTCATCTTCTATTGGAGGGTGCTAAGCCAAAAAGGACTGACACCATGATCCACAAGCAAAGCTTTTCATCACTCTGCTATGTCACATATGAATTTCAAAATCATAACCAATTTTTCAAGCACCCAGAATATTTAATTAGTCTCAAGCACAGAAGTTCTGCTTGTCAAATAGCACAAACCTTTAAACTAAATTAGGTAACTGTATTGAGTGTTTCAGAGCTAAGGAAACCAAACTCAAATCTTTGAAGAAGACAGAAAATCAGACTCAAGGAAGGAAGATCCAAGAGCAATGTTCGCTTAACTCTTTTCCCTGTCTGTGCAAACTGCTGTGTTCTGAAGAATCAAAGCAAGTTTGGGACTGTATAACAACATTGAAGATCACAAACACAGAGATGGCAAAAATGTTCACATGAAAGTTAAAAAAACAAACAAATAAAAAACCACCACAATGATTATATTTCACCATAAACTGCAAAGGAAAGTTACTGTAATAGCAACAAGGTAGAGACTAATTGAATATCCATTTTAGCATGAGGCAAGGAGATTATTAAGAACAAAATAAGAAGTACAAACTGCTATTATACTATTAATAGCAGATAATGAATCTTCTGACATCTAGTCCTCAACAGCACAAGCATTCAATGCAATATTTCTATTCCTACCAATGTCAAGAAGAATAATCTACATTAATCTTCCACAAAAACTAACAACTAAGTGCTCAGATTAGAACTATCTAGACCATTTCTTTATGAAACCAGAATCTACCAAAATATGTGTATACAAAATAAATAAGGGAATTGCCAAGCTAACACCTTGCAGTGAGTGAACCCTGAATTTGTCACAGAGTCAATACTGCCCTTTCACTGAAGCCCATGTTATCACCCCCATGACCCCATGAGAGCATTTCCATGCATGATGGGAAAACATCATGTTTAATGCATGGCTTCAGTCAATGGATTTATGCAAAACTGACATGTAGCATCACTTTCAAAAAAGACAAAAATGTACCAAGTCAGACTTTTAGTGCATATTTAAGTGAAAATTCAGAATTATATATACAAAAATTATTTTACATAATGTAAATTAAAAACACTATTTTGAATTTTTTTTAAGCTAATTTTCCTAAGTGAATAGTTACTTCATCTACTGTCACTTCTACAATTTAAAAAATCAATTAAACAAAGAGAAAGAAGAAGTCCCTAGCTCAGCAAATGAATGTCCTAGGTCCTTGCTTTAAGCTATAGCTAACTCAAAATCCCTCACTACACAAGCTGGATTTACATAGCAGAATTTCAGATTTTTCCCCCATAAAATCCTACTATAAAGCTTCATTCTATCATAGTTTATATTACATGGCTATATAATTTCAGGAAGTCATTACTGTCACACTATGCTTCCAGGCTAATCAAAAATATACCATTTAGAAGTCTTTGCAAACTATTTCCCTCATATTCCAGATCAGGCTTTAAATACTTCTCACAGTCCCCAGATTTTATTACATCCATACATTTAGTCAAAATACTTTTTGTCAACTGTTTAGGTCAGAGACGCATCCACTTTTTTCCCAATAATTCAGGGCTGTGGAGACTCTGACCAGAAGTTATGGCCAAACCTAACCTAACAGTGTATTACAGAGAGCTTACTAGAAGCACTACAAATGTGTAGAAGCACTACAATACTCCTAGAAACAGCAAACAAGTGACTCCTAGAAACAGTTAACGTTTGTTAAAAAGTCAATAGTATCATCTAAAAAAATTTCTTCAACTCCCACGAGGAAATAAATAGACAACACTCAAGAAAGATATTGAAAAATACATTTTTCACAAATACTCTCATTTGTGGTATTTATATTTGCTGATATTACAAACCTCTCTCAAAACCAGGATGCTTCTGCCTTTCCCATTTCCCTCTTTCCTCCCTTCCCCCCAAACAAACGATAAGTATGAGAACTTCAGCTGCACTGCACATTTACCAGTCATTCTCAGCCTACAGGCAGGAATTTCCCAAGGGGTATGACAAGCCAGGAGACAGATCTCATGATTTAAGGAAATCCAACAGCATTATAAAACACTTTATTTCTAACAACATCTGGGAACAATTTAAAATAAAGAGCCAGAAACCTGATGGTATGTGAGAAGAATAAGCACATTCTGGTTTCAACCAAGACATGAAAACATGCTCCTCTTATAGTTACACATTGTAAACAAACTGCTTCAATATCTGAAGTAACTTTGGGGACTGGATGTTTGAAACAACAGAACAAGACACTTTAAACCCCCAAAAACAGTATTTATAGACTTTGTTCAGTTTACATGTGATGGATTAGAATTCAAAACATGCTTCATTTTTAACATGACAATTTTTTATATGAAACACTGCATAAATATATCCTCACATGATCTTTCATGAAGAAAAAACACTTCATCTGCCTTATATTCTGATTACACACACAACTATCAAAACACATAATCCAAACTACCCTGAGGAATTTGTTACACCTCTCATATGTACAGGATCACAGAAGCCCCACTCAGGAGAGCAGAAGCCAAGTCTACACATTCAAAAGAAACTGCATGCAGGTTCGTAAGTATTTTACAAAGGATATAGTTTAACTACAAGCTTGCTATTACTTCACCAGAACCTTACATGCATGGATTGTTTTAAAGAATACACCATTTAACTATACTGGCATGAAGTCAGTTAAGGTCGTGAACTCCACAGCTGCTCAATAACTCGCTTATAACATCACTTGCTTTTCATTCAGTACTAGCTGTATCCAATATGACCACCTTCACATACTTACTCTCTCTATATGTCCTTCCTTACCCTACTTCTAGGATTTTCGTATTCTCCTCAGCCAAGCGTATACTGTTTATACAGCCTAACAATGAAACCATTTTAACTCTATTTTTCAATAAGAAAGGGGCTAGGAGAAAAAAAAAAATTAATAAAACCACATCAATTTTGTAGAAATTGAGAGTAATCAAGGGAATTTGAAGAATCTAAGATTGACAGGAGACAGAACTCAATTTCCTTAAAAAAATCTCCACAAAACACAATGTTGAAAAAACAAATTTCTCAAAGCTCCAGAAGATCAAAATGGATTATTAAACCAAAAAGCCAAAGAGTAAAGAATCAAATCTCAACTTACAACATGTCACACAGCCTCCTTTGGAAACTTCCAAACTTTCAATTGTAATCAAAGACTGCTGGCAAGAATCTCTTCTAATACAAGTCAATGCTTTAAATATCCAAGAGAAGTACACCAACAAAATAATTTATTCCAGCATTTCAGACTTTCAATTCCACTTTAATCAGGAAAGTACTACTCTCAAACATTACTGGTAGTAAATGAGAATAGATGAGAATAACTCACTAGAGCTACCACCTGGATGCAATCTTTGCCTTCCAGACAGACAACCATGGCACCTGGATGTACAGAATTGCTCCTTCAATAGCAGTTTCTACACCCCAAAATGTGATCCACATGGAATGTATTTTTCACTCAATTATCTGCTATTTTTCACTAATAAATTAAAAGTGCTAATGCTGTTTTGTCTATAACTCAAGACTAGTGCTACACATGCACAGAAAAACTGATTTTATGAAAAGCTAAACATGGCTACATGTACTTGCATGTGTAAAAAATACCAAGCCCCTAAATCTAACATCACAGTCCCATTAACAGCTTGTGAAACCCAACCTCATTTGAATCAACTAACACCAAAAGCAAGAATCCTAACAACCTCCTTACCCCAGCAACTTGCTCCTACTCTGTCCTCCTAATTCTGTATTGTTACAAGCACTTATGCAACCACACACTCTGGCACAAATCTGAGTAAAAAGATGTTGTGTCAGCTTAGCTTTATCCTGGTTAAGTTTGTGAATTGGCCCCCTAAACATCTGTTGCACAAGTATTACACTGACAGAAAAATGGAATGCAGCTTGATTTGCTTGTGAAAACATGGCCCGAAGCTCTAGGAAATGGGAAGGGTATTTCCATACTGGTATTAGTGCATGTTTTCAGAGATGGTGCAGCTGAATGCATTTCTCCTTGTACAGCCTCTCAATTAAGATGCAAACCAACCTAAGTGTTCTGCCACAAATAAAAACTATGTGATTTCAAATTAGTGAAAGATATCAAAACTTATCAAACAGGTATACTAAAGCTTCCTCATATTGCTGCATACTTACGACAGAGAACAAACTAAGTTTCAACATGCCTCCTTCCTTTCCATTTTCAGCTTTCCTTACTTTTTCACATATATTACAGTGGCAGAATGAGCATTACAAAAAGAAACCACCAAAAGTTCAAAGAAAAAAAGAACTGGAATCAGCTATTCTGAGAACAGATATGAAAGCCATTTCAAACAGGGTCAATTTATAGAAGTTACTGTTATCAGATATCCTTCCTGTTAACAAATATCTTTCATTATGTTATTTTTTTTCACTATGCCCATACCACAGCTGGAAAGACAAATCCAGATGCCAGTTCTAAACTTTTTAACATGGCCAAAAGTTTACTGACTTCACTGCTATAATGCTAACATCTTTTTTGCTGTTTACGGCTGCTAGCACAACTAAGTATTACTGAATACAAAGGTTGTCTAAAAACATTATCACAGCTAATGCAAGATTAAAATACCTCTAATTCACAAACAACCAATTTTTCTCATATCACTGTGTCTTTGTCTAATCTACCAGCAACATATTAGACATGCAAGGTTAGCAATATAACAGACCATCACATGGCATTTATCTGTATGAATAAATCAATTTTTATCCCTTCTTTTTCAGCCAAAATTATAACCATGAAGGCAAAAAATTTGAGAGTAAAATCTGAAAGGAACAGGCACTTGTGAAGTAAGTTTAGACTAAATTTCAGAAGTGGCAAAATTTATCTTCTGACAACTCGCTAGAATCTGACTTTCAATCCTACTTTCATTATACAGTGAACTGTTGAAACAAAAAATCACAGCACATCTACAGTATCTACTTGTTTCCACCATGAAAAAATTCTCAGTTATTACTAGCAAAAAGGGTTCAGAGAAGACTACTTCTCAGAACATGAGTTAAAAATTAAAAGTGGAGAACATTTCAAAAGTACTCACAGACTGCTGCTTGTGCTCTCTCCCCTTTCTCCATGAGTTCCTGGCTCTGTCAGTTTTTAGCTACTGTCCTTCCCCCACACTATTATATTCCTCAATGTTAAATTTCAGTGACCAGGAAAAAGGTGAACTAGGTGATACTTTTCTGTTTGGAATGCTTAGAAAGTTCTAGGACATTGTTTCTTAGCATCCTCTACCCATCCCAAATATAACCAACTAAATCCACACCACCAATTCCCTCATCTCTTAAGTGCACTGCAAGGGCCAAAGCCCTGACTTTGGGGGGAAGAAGGCCATCCCCACATCTTTAAACATTACAAAACTGTGTTTACAGGCATAAGTTCTCCCTCCTAGCTATAACTGGGGCTGTCCATGCCTGGCAGCTTGGTTTTTGGCCAGTATCCAAAGTACTGTCAAGAAGGACAAAAATTTCCCAAATGCTGTGTACCAAATAATGCATCCAGGAAGAAATGACTGGTTCTCTTCTCCTGTCAGATAGAAAAAAAGCACCTCAGCCATTGTGAAACACACATGCACAACATGAGTCACTCAATTGTTCAAGCCCCATTTACTGCACAGCTACCCATCCCATCCAGAGAAAGATCATCCATTAGACTCAAGTGGCACACACTGAAATACAGTAGGAGAGAGATCACCCTCAATATGCACCCAAAGTTCACCTAGGTGATTCCCTACACCTATGTGACACAGATTCCTTATACCATGTTTTATATCCCTCCAAAGATTCTTTAATTACTTCAGAGGAAAGATTATATTATATACTTCATACATCCAATGGCTGAAAAAGGCTCTATCACAGCAAGTACCAAATCAGTTATCAAGATTAAAGCATTGTAATGTAAAGAGAACACAAGAGAGCAATTCAAAGTACAGTTATTAGATGCTGATGCTTAAAACTACATAACCAGAGAGTAACTAAGGACCTGATGTAATAAGAACAGAGCAACTCCAATGTACTTTTTAAAAAGAAAAAGAAAACATTTTATATAATATGATAATTTTTTGAAACTATGCACCAAGAAATCTACAAAATGTAAAGAATTTCTCCAAGGAACTGTTTTTTTGTTTTTGTTTTGTTTTTTTTTTAATTTGAGCAACTATGTAAATATTACCATTACTGGAATCCTTAACTCTCCTTTATTCAAGTATACTTTACACAAACTGCTTATATACAAGTTCACAAATCAGCATCAGACAGAGAGCTAAAGCTCACTCCTTTTTGCATTATTTTGCAAAATGTAATATAAGGGTGAACTGTGTGCAGTGACATTTCCCTGCCTCCATGAATTCTAGGTAAGCAAAACAAGACATTACAGACCAAATCAAGTATGAGTTATTTCATTTGTACTTAGAAGATGACTGGGTTGTGACATGTTCTAATGCTTTCAGAAATTAAAGCACGCTGCTGCTCTGACAGATTTGAGCTAGGACGTGTGTTCCCACTGCATATTTTGAGTTGTAAAAATCCCCAAATTTACTCTTTCTGAACCAAGTTTTGAAGTTGTATTCATCATTTTTTCCACCTCCACTCTAAGTTTTATGTTTTGTATTGGTTTCTAGTGTTAATTTCTGGTGATTCAACATGTAAATCAAATGACGACTGAACAGCACATGAACAAAAATGTTTTAAATCAAATCAAGTATACAATACAAATAAAAGGTAATAGTTTCAAATGTATCCCTCATTTGTAGATGACTCTGATTATAAAACTGTCAATAAAGCATTATAAGGAAGCATTCCTTTTACTTTGTACTTGCCTTGACCATATGCAGTCCCCAAAGCTAAAAAACCCTCCTCTAAAGGTAATACCCAGACTACAGTGAAACTTTTCTTACTTTTTTTATAAATGGGTTTAAAAATATAATATGTTCACTTTTCTTTTTATGAGAACAGCCAGACAATAGTTAATATTAACTTTTAAATTTGTATTGACATGACTGATGATGATAAAACAAAGCAAATTTTCCACACAGAAGAGTCATGTCACCATCCCTTTCTCCAAGTATAATTGAATCCACCACAAACACATTTTGCAGGTGATCAGTATATATGCTCTAAGTGAAAAATCTCAGAAAGCATCAAGTGAAAAAAATATCCTGGATAAGGTTACTTCTCACAGGTGAATCCAACGACTATTCAGTCACAATGTTGGAAGAGTATTAAAACTCGTAATGCAGCTCTTTGAATTCAAAACTTACTCCTTACACATTCCCATGGCACCCCATGAAAAAGAAAAATTCCAAGGGAAGGCCAAATAACCAATCCCAGTAATCTATATACATGTGATAGGCAAAGCATTCCTCGACTTTAAAACATCAGTCCATCAAGAGCAAAGAATAGTCCTCATAAGGACAAATGTTCCACATGTCCTTCCACAAAGCACAAGTGAAGCTTGCATAACATCACTATGCACACTGTACACCTCAATTAGATAGAAATCCCATTTTCCATTCTTACCACAATCCTGAGATAATTAAAGCAGCTCCAGAATACAATCCAGTTATTCCTCCCATAGTTAACAGCTTTCTTCAGCATATCATCATCCTTATTTACCTGCACTACCTCCATGCATAGACTGTTTTCTTTTAAAAACCAGACAGCAAGTCCATTTTTACAAACAAAGAGCACAACCTTTTGGTACTTCTGAGTCTTTCATTGTATTTTTTAAACACTGCCTCCAATACACCTGTCTTGCCTTCTTTCTTAAATTCATAATATAACTTCTACCATCAAAAGAAGAAAGCAGTTAAGTCATCTGAAGCATCTTTATTTCATTGTCTGGCTAGTATTTTAAAATTTGGTTCCCAAACTGCACTACCCACTTAGGACATAGTTCATAACACTCAAATTCTCATAGATTGAAGTTGCTCACAATGAAGAGTGAAAGGGATACTGAATCCATTTACTCCTCCTGAAGTGAGAAATGTCAGAATTTAAGGTCCAAGTAATACATGGTCTACCTGAAAATACTTCTCCACTAGAAAGAAAAAAAATTACTAAGGGTAATTTATGGTTTTATATGCTGTGCCCTGAAGCTGTATATATATGGAGTGCAGTTTGCTGCTGAAAGACTTGGAACATCCTCAGGTATTCCTCTAAACTACTAAATACACTGCTAAGTTTTAATGAGTTAACACTTTGTCCTCTCATCATCAGAGAAATAATCATGTCAGTTCACATTTCTATTGTGATTAGCTCCCACAGAAGTACCTTAATAACTACACTTTACTCATGATTCAGAGAATGATTTTAAGCTTGTCTCCAATACAGCATGAACATGTGGAGCTGATGGGTCCAGAATCCATGGAACTGACTTCTCACAGCTCTTCCTTTAGAAGCAAGCTTACCCAGAAACATTATAGGTACATCTGACAGAACAGCTGCTGCATCTACAGGCTGGCTGCACTATAGAAGAACTAGTCCAAATCCAGCAGGACCAATACTGAATCTGAGCAACTGGCTCTTCCTGGACAAAGCTGGGTTTAGCAAGCAGTTAACACTGATCAGCTTCAGCTGAAAAGGCAGGTACAGAGCACAGGCTACGAAATCCCTGAACAAATGTGAAGATTTAACTGCTCACACTAGAAAACTTCAGTTTCTACCACTGAAAGGGAATTGCTCTCATGCATTCATTAAAGTTCTCTTGTCCTACATCCCTTTGCATTAACATTATTTCTCTCTCTGCTACTATGGAGTACTGATCTAATTCCTGTGACAGATTTGAATAAAAAAAGCAAAATAAATAGTAAATTACCAACTATTTGGAACTCCTTTCCTTGCTATAAAAATACAATAAATTCGTAACTCAACCTGAGAAATAAAAAGTACAGCAAAGCAAACACCCACTTCTGTATCTACATAACAAATTCTAGCACCCATTTTTCTGTCCTATTACAGATAGTCACTTCTTTTTTAACTTCATTGGGAACTGTTTTGAAAAAAGGAGAGGGAGGGACAGAAGAAAGTATGACTTTTACAGGCCCCATGTATCAATGCAGGAGTGTTGTTTTGAAAAAAGTATGATAAATCAAGTTTTGGAGTGTTTTGGGGGAAAGTATGATAAATCAAGTTTTGAAGTAAGAAGCTGACACCACTATATGAATCCAGAACCACTAGTACCTAGAAAAGTCTTTTGTGTAGAGGCAACAATTTACCTCTAGGGACTTTTGTTTAATAAAGCATATAGGCTGACTAGATATCAGCTCACAATGACCAGTTAAAATCTTCCAACATGCAATTACGGATGCCAAAGCAGTTAATTTTGTATAAGCACTCAACCCCCTTATTTAAGTGTACATCCTACCTTCACACCAACTGCAACATCAGTGACAATGCTGTAAAAAAAGAAAACAACAAGAGCATAAGTCAGCCAATTTATCCTCATAAACCAAACTTTTCAATGTATTGCAACGACAAAATAATGAGGAAACAAATAGGCAACAACTTCCCTGCAAGAAACAGTATTCAAAGAACATACAGGACTGAAACACCAAAGAAACTTTAAAAAGCCACTTAGCTCCCATAGCTTACAGGCTTTTCCAAAGAGTACAAAGTTTCAAGTAAATGTTACTCCAATGCAGCACGGCCAAAACATTTATTCGGGAAACTCGGGTTTCTGGACTACATGAGATTAAAGGGTGGAAATAGAGTAACTTAAAAGTAAGTACAAAACTTCTCACACACCTCTATTAACTAACAGCTGGTTCAGCAACATAGCTGAACCTTTGTTTGACCTACTCTTTGAACAGCAAAAAGCAATATTCTTTTTTTTTTTTTAACTAGCTTGGAAAAATACTCCCAACGCATTGGCAGCCACACCTATATGAAATTTAATGAGGCAGACCTATGAAAAACGCTGCAACAGGTATGACAAGGTACATCTCTTCCTTAGAGGTTATGACATCATCACACTCACAGTGTATACCACAATCCTAAAAGAAACCTTAGTCCACAAACACACAGACACCACAAATGAATATGGGAGAGCATTCCACAGTGTACTACTCATTAGAGACAGTAGTTCTCAGACAGGACTTGTAACTCCTACCATTATAATCACAACCATAAAAAGCCTTTGAAACTCTCACAGTTCAAAGGTTATAGCTTAAAGTATACCAAAGAGATGGCTTCTCTTTTCGAAGCAGAGTAAACAACCTAATAGGAGATTTGGAAGCTGAAAGCTGCTGTATTTACACTGACGAAGGCTACAGCCAGCAGCCCCATTTTCCAGGTCCAACAAAAAGCAGGCCTGGCGTGTAGTGCCTGCCCATCCCAGCCCTCACTGTCCCACACGAACGGCTCCTTCCAACATTCCCTTCTTTGGCTTGTACAGCCAGGCCACTGCATATACAAAGGCATCTTTCCACCTGGGGAGGGGGGGAAGCCCAAGGGCTCATTAGGCAGTTTCTGAAAACAAAAGAGCTCGACATCTGGCTCCTGCTGGCATCGCTCCTCCCCTCCAGCCAGCTCCAAAACAAACCCGAGCCCTGCAGCGCGCCCCTCCTCGCCCCTGGCCGGGGAGAGATGCCAAAGGAGGGGGAGAAGAGGGAGCGAGAGGCTCTGGGGACAAGGATGAGGGCAGATCCTTTACAGCGAGACGCGGCGTCTCGGGCACCACACTTAAGCAGGGGGCGGCCCAAGGCCCTCGGCGACTGCAACGGGAGACCCTAGAGAGGGGCCCGAATTACGGAGAGGCTGAGCCCCTCCGGCCCCGCTCCCAGCCCGTGCGGGCCTCAGGTTTCAGCCGTCCCGCGGCGGGAAGCTCATCGCTCCCCACACCCTCGGAGCCGCCCGCCGACAGCCAGCGAGCGCCCGGCACCGGACGGGTCCCGGCACCGACCGGCAGCACGGAGCGCGGCAGCGCGCCCGCTCCCAGCGCCCGGTGCCCACTCACCCGTCCATCGCCGAGCAGGACAGAGCGCGGGCAGCGGGACAGGAGCCGCGCACGGGGAGGCTGAGAGAAAATGGCGGCCTGGCCTGCACGGAAACCGCCGAGCGTTGCCGAGTGCCGGGCTCCGCTCCGCGTCCCCCTCCGCTACCGCGCACGCGCCGGCCCGACGCGCATGCGCCGCGCGCGCCGCTGAAGCCCGTGCCCTCAGCTGCCCGGCCCGAGCGGCGCGTGAGGCGGCGCGAGCCTGCCCCGCCTGGGCCGGGGGCGGGGGCGGGAGCGGCGGCGCGCTGGGAGCCCGGCCCGGGCCCGCCCTCCTGCCGTTCCTGCCTGTCCTGCCATTGCTGCCCCTCCTGCCGTTCCTGCCTCTCCTGCCGTTCCTGCCTCTCCTGCCGTTCCTGCCTCTCCTGCCACTCCTCACTCCTCAGCCCGCGGCCGTTCGCCGCCACCCCGCCCGACCCCTCTTGTTGAAGGCAGGGAGTTTCCGCGCTCGGTCCCGGCGGTTCCCGGCCCTTCTCCTCAGGGGAGGCGTTCAGAGATCTCCGCGCACCCCAGCCCGACGGAGCCTTGTCCCAGCGCTCGCCCTCTGCTACCCAGGCACTTCCCAAAAAACGACCTGTTGACTATGTAACTGATCACTAACACTGCATAAAAGTGATAAAGAGGAACGTACAAAGGAACTGCTGCAGTGAATTGAGTTTGTTCACAGAAATCAGTGTCCCCGTGGTTCTCTGTAAACTGTCACGTCAGGGTACAAAATACTCGGCTATTACCAAATACGCATTTTCTCATTTTCTTTTGGTCAGATCTCAGTATTTCATCACAGATCTTCAAATGTTTGATACAGACTTTCTAGAAGACTCAGCTGTGCACGAGAAAACCCTGAATTGCTTTCAAACAAAAAATCAAACTTAAGATTTTATACCTGTGAAAGAAAATATGAAGTTGTGATCCCAATGTTCCTGTAAGATTCCAAACCCAGAAGAATCTTTAAAAGTGTTCAAAACGTCTTCTGTGATTTTTATATTTTGATCTAGCAAAAGTATGTTTAGAGAAGGTAGCCTATTACTTGATTGCACTTTAAATTTTTTCAGGTTAGTGTAAATTCCTTGGAGTCTGTCATCAAAACTGTTGCAATGAAGCCTAATGAAGAATTTAGGAGCCAAAAAACTATAAAACTATACATCCATCCATAACTAGAAATTTTTCAGTATGCTTTAATACTCGGTATCCTTCTCCTCTAAGTGACACCACAAATAGCTCAGTCACTGGACTCACCACAATTAGGAGCGTGGACAAATTCTCTTTCTACTCTGCAACTTTTTGTTGTTCTGTTCTGGAAAAGCCACTCTGATTCTCAACAGCTGTTTACTGATAATGCTTCTCCTAAATGCCATTATCACTTGGATATCTGCAACTGCTTCCTCTTCCAGCAATTGTCTTCTGCACCCATCACTGGCCACTGGGCTAAATTACTTATTATTCACTTTCTTGGAAAATTCCTGTTGATTTGCTTAGACTGTATATAAAGCTCATCATGCCAAATGCTATGCTTTAAGGGTTTTGCCTTCTACATTGTTATGTTTTGGGGTTTTTTTAAATCTGTGGTTGTAATATTCTTTACTGATTACGTGTGATAAAGATCATGATTGAAAGTTACATTGAAGACATCAGAGACATAGAAGTGCACATAACAATCTCCATAAATCCAGGGCATTTTTATGTATTTACTTTCTCTCTCTATGTATAATCCCTGTATATTCTGGAATACTTACTAGGCTTTATACCATTGGAGGTTGGGTTTATAGTTAGTTTCTCTTGCTTCCCATTGCCTTCAGTCCTGTTTGTTGCCACAACAATTTTTTATCTTTTTCCCCCCTTATAAATCAAAATACATCTTATGCATTTTTGTATTGATAGAAGTACTAATCCTTGAACTTCTTAACAATTAGTAGAAAATCTGATTTTCCTCTAATTTCTCTAACTGCTTAATTTGCTTACCTTCTTTGCCTTTATAGTAATGCCACCTTCAAACCTGGTTTTCTCTTCTGCAATATTATTTTCTCCTTCTTTCATGACACCTACCAAAATCTATCTAAGTGAGCTAATACTTACTCAGTTCATTCTGTGAGTTAGAAGCTGTTCCATATAAAGGAGGCTGAGGAGAACCTGTTGAGTATAGCAGAAAAGACACTGGAACTGAGTCTGCAAATCTGGCTGAAATAATGGATGTGACTTTATACAGCAAAACTCTGGCCCCTCATGAAGTATCAATAAAAGTGATAATCAGGATTTTACCTAGAGCATTTAATTTTAGAAGGGATAAAAAAGAAACGAGCATTCAGTGTGTTTCTAATAAAATGCCAGGGCACCCTCTTGATCAGATGTTCATGCAGTGTGGTATTCCACTTTCCTATTCATATTGCTTTGCCTGTTTTTACTGTTAGATCATTTTTAGTACACTTCTGAATGCCTTGTGAAATGTCTGCCATATTTGGAACATTGTGATAGCATCATCTGTTTATCTGGTCATCTGTTTTCTCTGTTGCTAGAGTGCATTTTTGCTTTGTCTTTCTCATGTTTCAGAAAGTCAGAAAAAAAGTTGTTGCCAAAAAAACACTTTGTCCTTAGGAACTGTCAACTTTCTGCTGAAGTCCTGCATCAGTTGTTTCAGAAGGCAGCTGAAATGTCCAGTAAGAGACAGCCATTAAAATACCTCGAGCAAAGCCCTCCAAATTCAGTTGTTACATTACAAAGCACACAAGCTCATATCCTCTCTCCATGTTATTCTAACTAAAATTTAAGTGCAGATACCATTATCATCAGCTCAAAAGTTCCATACTCTTAAAATCACAGTAATCTTACTGCTGCAGCAATATTTTGTTTTCCTAAATAATTTCCTTTGATCATTGATACACTTAGATGTTTCACTTTGATCGGTTGTTTCCATTTTATTTCAAGAACAGCTAATAAATAACCATCTGTGTAGTTCAGTAGCAGTATGAGTAATGTTTGCTTCGTGGAAGATTGTAGGAATTAGAAAGCACACAAAGGTGTTTTCTGCTGTACATTGTCCCAGACTGAGTCTCTGGAGTTGCTAGGGCTAAAACAGCATCCGCACTCTGAGAGAACAGCTTGTCCAAGAATTTGCCTGACATCCACAGCACTCTAGGGCAGCAAGTCTTGTGATTTAGGAAATCATTGTCTGAAAAATACTTTCTCTTGGTTGTGTCAAGCCCACTGCCTGATAATTTCCTTTGATGTCCACTAGGTTTTTTTTTTGTTTTGTTTTTTTGTTTTTTTTTTTTTTACATAGATGGACAATTTTTCCTATGTACCTATACTTCCTGTTTTGAATGCAATACCTCCATCATACTGTCTTCAGTTCTCTTTCAGGAGTTCTAGTAAATTTTGTGTTTCCTCTATTAGAAGTCATTGCCTGTTTTCAATGATTTGTTTTTGTTTTTTCATGCCTTTCATAATCCTGTTCTAAAAGACCGTAATGGTTCTCATTATTCAAGTTACACACTCAATGGCTTTATATAGGTGCATAATAAATGCTTACTGGTTTTATATTATTTTTCTTTCTTATAACACCAATCTCATTTGCATGCAATCCTACTGAGCCATGAGCTGGTGTTTTCACAGAACCCCCCACAACTCAAGCACTCTTTGCTGTGTGAGCACCATTCATTTAGATTCCAGGATTTTGCATGTAGATTTTGGCTTGTTTTCTCTCTCACATATTACTTCCATTTTTCAGCACAGAATTTAACTTGCCATTTTATCATTCAGTCACACAGTATCATGAGAGCTTTCCACAATTCTTCATGGTCAGCTTTTGTTTTTATTACCATGAATAATTCAGCATCATCAGCAAACTTGGTTGCCTCGATAATCACTCTTTTTTTCCAGATCATTTAAGAATATGCTGAACAACACAGGTCCCTGTGGTACACTACCAATGACCTCCCTGTACTGTAACTAAATGGAGAATTTTTCTTGTTCTTCATTTAATATCTTTTATTAATCTAATATTAATAACTCATAATTAACAATTTATTAATATATCAAAGAATGTATCTGTTAATCTTGTGTCAGCTTAGTTTCCCCCAAGAGCTTTGGGCAGAGAATTTCAACAAATTCTTTTTTTAAGAAAATGTTATCATGTTGTTTCAGACTGTGCTGAAATTCAGTGACTCCTTTAAAGAATATGATGCTTCTTGCTATTAGAGGCACTTACACAGTAAGAATTCTTCATTTGTCCTTATCTCCAAACAGCCCTGTCCTTCAGTTTCCCCAAATTGTTAATGGTAGTGTCACTAAATGGTATTGCTTAGAACAGATCCTCGGGATATTATGGGAAAGGTTGATCGTTTGGTTTACCAGTCTTTGTTATATTAAACCACATTATTCTATCTTAAGCCAATCCTTATCATCTTCATAAATTCCCCAGATGCCTTTGAGCAAAGTCCCAACATTTATTAGTAGCTATTCATCTTTTTGTGCTCCTGTAAACAATGTCCTTAATCAACATTTCTTCCCAGCAGTCCATGTTGATTTACTTTGTTTTCTTAAACTAAGTTTTGAAGCTATTGTGCAGCTCTTACAAACACCTAAATAAATGTCTCTTTTTCAAGTTCATGTCAGAACTTGTCTTGCTGGCCTGAATCCCACAGGCTGCTCTGCAGCATTTTAGTTGCAGCATCCTTGCTAGAAAGACAGCTTATCTTGGGCAGGCTGGGAGTGTTACTGCTCTCTACCATTTCAAACACTGGAACATGTGACATGGCTCCTCCTGCACCTAACTGAACATTCATGTGGGTCCAAAGGTGTGCTCCTGACAACCAGATTATTATCTGTCTGCCCACTCTCCTTCTCTTGCTTCTAGTATATCTACCTGGAAATTTATTTTCCACAGCAAATTCACCTTTTTCTATCACTGTGTTTAAAAACACGTACATTTACTTTCTTCAGGGCTGGAGATCAGTTTTGCTTTTCATTACAAACAATATATGCCAAATATCTTTCATTCCATAGGGCTTCCTTGGTTTTGTCTTGGAGAGGTGGTGGAGTAGAGATCCTGTTGTGAGTCATGTACAGCCATGGCTGCAGCTGTTTTCTGTCAGGGGAAAGAAGTGAAATAAATCTCTTTTTCTTTTTTTTTTTTTTTTTTTAATGCAAAATGGTCTGTTGATGTTATAAAACAAAGGGTAGAACTTCTCCTCTTCTTGGTCAAAAGAAATGTAAAGATCTTTCTATTGTCACAAGCAGCTGTCTAAGTGCTGGCCTGGCCCTCTACAAGACACAAGTGAAATATTCCAACACCATAACTATGATTGTTCTCCAAGTACATCAGTAAAGTAATTTAGTCAGGCCAGAGGTTTCAGCCACAGCCTGAGTAAATATCCCAAACTAGGCTTAGATGCAAACTTAACAGTATTTTAAGGTGAATTTTGACTTGCCCTCTATCTAACTCACAGACCAACATCAGTCAGAAGACTTTATGTAATATACACAATAAGCCCAGTTTTGTACAAGGTTTCCTAGTTTTGCAGATATGATAATTATGACTACTAAAATGGTGACCAAAAAAGTAAGGGAGAACACTTTAAAAAAAAAAAATCAACACCGGCATGGAAAAGATTCCAAATCTCCAATAATATAGCAGTAAATTAAAGCAATACATTCTCAAACAAAGAAAGAAAACTCATAGCAATTTCAAAGAATATTCTTTACACAGCTGGACCAAAATGGGATTTTTGCTATTGATTTCAGGCATATCAGAACTTGAACTTTGAACTCAAATAATTTAAAAGGAGTAAAAAGTGTCTCACAGTAATTTTTAAAAGGCCATATAAGTGACAGATGAGCTCACCTTTCCACTTTACCCTTTGATGTTAGAAAATGGAATTTTTTGGTACCATTTTTCCAAAACTGTGTTCTCATAACATCCTATCCTAAGTTCTTCCACATGCTTTTGCACCTTATGTAGGAACAGCATTATGTTCCTGGGCTTTTTTGATAGGGATTATTTTATGGACTCCTACAAGACTGTATAAATTATCAAAAAGAATATCACAGAAGAAAAATATTTTCAAGTGGATGATGTCCATGGTGGCAAAAGATATTTAAAATGGAAACCTTTTAAGTGATACAGAAAATGTCTTCAAAGAGGACACCCCAGAAATGTGACTGTTTTTTAGGCAATGAAAATCTTCAAAGCAGACATCTCTTTCTGTGAGTAAATCCTCAAAGGGGCATTCCTCCAGAGTGAGAATCTTTGAAAATGAAATCTCTTAAATGATCTGAAAACTTTGAAAGCATTAAGCCATTCCTAAAACTGAAAGCAGTATTTCTTGGGTGAGTATAGGCTGTTCCTAAAAAGAGAAATAACTGCACCATTGTTAACTATGGAGATGATCAATGCTTCTTCTCTTACTAGAGAAATAAGTGTTATTTAAAATCTTTATTATCTTCATAAAGTTATTAAAATACATTATTACAATATTTATAATCTTCACAAAGTTATTAAAATATATTATTACAATATTTTAATCAATAAATAGTATTGGTGGGAGCATACTCTTTCATCAGTGGGCAGGCAGTTGCTAACTTAAAAATAAATTCTTAATTTTGAAGATGTAAGAAAGAAAGTCCATGAAGTGGAGCTTGTTGAAAATATTTCTGTGATGATATTCCCATGGAATTGCCTTTTCTTTCTTAAAAGACAGGAAATGGCAGCTTTGCAGTTGTTTTTCCAGTTAAGAATTATATGACTTTTGGACTATTTCTACAGGATGGAAATCCACATTCAGATGTTTTCCAGCTAGCACATTCCATGGATGCTTGCTGGTCAACAGCTTTACAGGGAAGTGCTAGAGAGGCAAAGTTGTGACAAGCAAAGTGAATAGCCTCTCTTAGCTCAGAAAGGAAACAATCAGAAGACAATCTGTTCATTTTGCCACATGAAACATCATGGCCTTGAAGATGGCTGCTGTTGAAGCCTTTCCTTGAGCAGGGAGGTGGATATATAATATAATCTATAATTGCATTTAAATGCTGGGGTACTAGACAAGCTCTTGGGCTGTGAGGGAACTGCAGCCAGAGCCAACAGCAAGCCAGAATTATTTGCAGGATGAGGCATTGGAGTTTAAAGCATTCTGGGGAGACACAGTCTTTTTTTAATTAAGAAATTCAGAAATTAGCAGATGAAATACGTATTTGCTTGCCTGAGTGGCTGTTTTTTCTCTTACCCACAAGACTCATGGAAGCAACATTTTAGTAATCTTCTACTCCTGGTTGAGTGAACCTACAGTAGTACCACCACCTTCATACTGTTCCTGTGCTCAAAAACATTCAACAACATAGGGTCCCCTCCACTCTCCTTTATTATCTTTCCATGCTGCCCTCACACACTCCTCACCTCAGGATTTGGGTGTCATAAATACCCCTAGGAAAATGTAGCTAAGGGGATGCATTGTGACACTGGTGTTTAATTGCTTTACTGGACATGCTTTTCCCACTGGTCTATCTGATATCACATAAGCATCTTTCTGTATTAAATATTATATATAATATTACTCTTTCAGATCTACTCAGCTGAAATAGTTTTTAGCATATCAATTTCACAGACCTGTGATTTCTGTGGTGTGCAGTACTGGGAGGTTCAATATGTACACACAGGAGACAAATCTGACCCAACTCACACAGACTATACAACAAAGCTCTTTAATACAGCTTATAGCTGGGATGTGGGTTTGCATCTTAGAAAAAAACAAAAAGATGACTGTAAAGAGTAGAATTTGCTTTCATGCTGAAAGTCAGATGTGAATAGTGGTTTTGCTTATAGCAGAAAAGAAATTCAGATTGCAAGGACCAATACCAGAGCCTCACATCAATTCTTGAGAAAATACCAAATCCCCTTCCAGGCTCTGCTCAGGCTGGGACTGGTGCATGTACTCCCATGCTCCAGGTGAGATTTTTTGGAGAGGTGCAATCCCTGCAGCTCTGTGTGGCACATGAGTGCCTGGATAATCAGAAACTGAGACATCACTGTCACAAGTAGAATTAGTGACTTCTGTCATGCCTTAGGCTGCAAGGTTAAAAAAGCACCAGAAAGCAATCCATAAACTAATGTTTTGCAGGGTTTTTTTCTATTCCTCATACTCCACAGAAATTTCATGCTATGTTAGCTGTAATTTAAAGTTGACCTGCTACAGCAAACAGAAATTTCAATCATGGTGGAGTAGGGGCAACAGATCAAGGCACCGCAGTAATTTTCCTTGTCAACCTAACTCTTGTCTTTTTTATTTGGAAATAATAGAAAAATCCCAAGGTGTCTGAGGTTCCAAATATTCTTCTCTAGACTAAATGATATTTTCCATTTAAAAACTGTAAGTTGCTCTATCAACCATACAAAGCAAATATAGTTTTCTTTCATATGTAGCATAAACAGTTACAGAAATATTAAGTGGCAAAAGGCACATCAACCCAATGCAAATTTGAAAATGGGTACTGAGTACAAGAGCAACAGATTAGAGGTTTAAGTCAGAAATAATTCTGTTCCTAAACTCATTATGTGCCCAGAGTGGATATTATTTTTTAAAAAAATCAGTTTGCCATCCCCAAAACTAATTTACTTCATAATTTTAAGAGTAATCTTCTGTGTAGTCTACTGTCCTTTAGGAATGCTGATGTAGCTGGAGAGCAAGAGCAGCTTGTCACACTGCATTATAACAGTCTGCTTGCAAATTTCTGAGAATTTCTGGCCACTTGTTGCATAATATCTCATTAACCTTTTGCAATATCTGAGCCCAACAAAGATATCTGCATTTTCAGAATAAACAGCAGCTAACATCTCATTTCCACCATGAATAGCAGCAACTTTTAACAAACACCATCAGCAGTATGAGATGCAGTCCAGTGATATGCTCATTCCTCATGGCTTGGACTATAGCAATCATCTTTGTGTCACATTTACATGTCTATATTTCTTTACTCATTTCTTAGCTCAGCTATTGGTCCAATATTGTGCTTGCTGTCCAGTGTGGCAACTTAGCAGATGTAAAATATTATTTTAGAAGGGCAAAATGGATAGTTTACAACCACTGTAGGCACAGAGCATGTACAGTAGAAGCCATCATGCTGTAGCAAGTAATCAAAACACTGCTGCAGTCCTGGTGCAGGTTCTCTAGGGGATTGGAGTCAGGTAGTCACATCCCTCCTGTTTCCTGCACAAGGGCAGGCTGAGTTAAGCCTTGGCCTCGGGGCACAGGAGCTCACTGACAGGAGTGAGGAGGGATCAAGGGCACTGACACCTCCGTGCTGGTCAGGACGAGCGGGGGCTTGGGAGGCACAGAATATCTCCCAGCTCCAGCCCAACCCCAGGCAATGCAGCTCGCTCCTGTTAAAGGCACTGCTGAACAAAATGTGGCTCTGCACAAACGTGGGGCTAAAGGCTGTAGAGACTCTGCTAACCCATCTCTGCACTCCTTTTTTCAGCTCTGCCTTATTATTTTCATTCAGGCAGGAATTGCCCTGCACTGATTTTCACTCTTAGTTGCATTCAAAATGTTGCTGAGATAATCTTAGACTTCAAGCTCTGGGACCACAAGACCTAAACCCTAAAAACTCTGGATTTGGATTGTCTAACACTGCTAAAGGCAAGTTCTTAATAGTAGGGAAACGTCACTCATGCTCAGTTAAAGGGAAAATTCTGGTGCACAACAGCTCTTATGTATTTACTACCAGCAAACAAGGAAGCACCAGGCTGTCATTATGGTATCCAAGCTCCTCAGCTTCTCCTTCCTTGCATCATGCTTCCCCAGAGCCCTGCTGAAACCATGGCTGGACAATGCATTAATTGTGCAGGTTAAGGGTAACAAAAGGCAAAGCCAACAAAAACTTCAGGACTGATTCTCACTGTCTTCTGTTTTCTTTTTGCTCTATTTTTCTCTTCAAGGACACAAGCAAACCAAGCTTTGGCTGAAGCACTACTTTGGAGAGGTTTGCAACAAGATGTGAAGTTTTATTAACACACAACCTTTCAGCCAAAGATCACAAATACCATACCTGTATAAACTAAGTCTAACTTGTCCTCTGTAAGACATATAATAATTATTATTTTTATATATTCTTATTGTTGGATAAACTGATTCTTTCAAGTCACGAGAACAGCAGTGCAGCAGCTGAGGAAGAAAAAGAACTTTAGGAGAGAGTCCAAAACTGCCAATGTAACCACAATGTTACCTTCCAAACTTTAATACACACAGTGAAAGTCCTTGGTAACTGGACAGTCATGCCTTTGAATTTCTTATCTGCAACAATAAAATACCCCATTCAAAAAATGAATTAAAATGCAAATTTTATGGGACTTAAAAAAATTGTATTTTGAATTCCCAAGTATTCAAGAAGATTCTGATCAGCTACAGGCTCTTTCCCTTGTGGTGGTTTTACACTCTATATGATCAGTCTTCAGTAAATAATACAATGATCTCAATGGTCATTGTCAGAAAGAATTTTTAAACCATTTCAGTCCTGGAGGTAGAGCCAGATGTCAGTAGATGTATTAAGCTGTCTAAGGTATGAGCTGCCTTACTAAACTGATGTGAAGCATCAACTTAGCAGTACAAGTATCAAGATTTTTAACTGATTGAGAGACTATCAGAATATCTCTAAAACATAGGACATGCAGTGAAACACCCCAAATCTATCACCATCCTAAAGTGATCCAAAAATCAATCTCTCATGAATGGTGCCTATCAAGAGTCAATAATAAGCCACAGGCATTAATCTCCATTGTCAGTTTGTATGAAGTATGACACATGTATAAATGCAGGGCAGATTTGGACATTTTCTTACCACAAAAGTAAATCACTTCTCAATGGCCAATGAGTTTGAAGTTGCCTCATTAATTACAGGGGATTTTGGTGCCAAATCTACCAAATGGAAGTAGGCATCTCCAAAAAGTACTGGCCTTTGATCTCCCAGAACAACTTTGAAATTGCCTCCTAAATTAGCTAAGAATCAATCCCACACGAGGTGAGGAGAGATGATGTGATTTTGGATGACCCACAATCCAGAGAGAGGGCAGAGGGCAGGTGAGGAGGCTGGCTGAGGGAAGGCATTGCCCTACAGCCTGGATTCACTGGCCACCCACAGCCTGTCAGCTGCACACAGACAGGAAGGACAAGCTATTAAATTCGATTTTCAGGCAAGTGTATTTCTCTTTCTGTATTTGGCATCGTAACTTGTTCAATTTTGGATTTTGTGAAGAAATGCGTCACTTTAACATGGTTCCCATTAGGGCAAAATTTCAAGGTTAGTGGATAAATTCACACCATTCCATGCCTGTAGCTGTAATGGTCCATAAATCCAGCTTACTGGAACCCTTTTGAAATGCCCACTCTCCATTTCTCTAGGTATTGAAAGCATTAAGCATCTGGTATTGTATTAACTGCACAATTTGGGCAATGGTGATGCAAGAAGTTCCCTTGGATGACCTGTGTGAGCCATGGAGACAGCAGAAAGGAGAGAAAAGTGCCAGAAAATAACTGCATTCTGGTCTAGTCTCTCCGTTTGCAATTGTCAATTAATAAAGCAGGCAGATTTTAATTAAGCTGAAAGTGATGTAGAAGTTTCAGCAAAGCAGCACTGACTCCACAGATCTGCCTGCAGAATTTAAGCTGTTGTTAATTCTGGATTTATAGGACTTCTATTAAATATCACAAGAGTAAATGTGGATGAAGGTGAAGAGAGCTGCTCCTACATGCAGGTCTTTACCTAACGTAAATGTAATTAAACTACCAGGAATTCTAACACAACTTGTAAATTAAAAACTATACACTGTATTAATTCAAGCTTGATTAAAATTTTAAGGAAAACTAGAAAGCTGCACTCCTGAAAAGACCAAGAAGAAAAGCAGCTGTAAAAGCCTCTCTGTGAATCTGTTAGGTTTATGCAATGGAATTTCTGATCCGATGAGAGGAAAAGTTGAGGAACAGAAACGTTGCACAGTATTTCTTTCACAAGCTGGTAGAGCTGCCAGAAGAAATTCCTGGCGGGTGTGGTGCTGACCACAGCGAGCTTTTAGTTACATGCTTGTTCCCTGAGTCACACTCTGCAGCCTGGCTGCCCTGCCTCCATATAAAGAAAGAAGCAGCACTTCAGCACATCATCAACAGCAGCATGACATTAAGAGGGTCAGTCCCTTGCTTCTTGTGCATCACAGTCCTCCCAGACCAGCACAGGTCTCTCTTTTCCTCTGAACAACCTTCATTTATTGTAATATAAATAGAAAAAAAAATAGCTTGTATGTTTGAATTAGTAAGTGTGCATGGATGGGGCCATGGGCAAAAAGCTAAACATTTATTTTGCTTTTTTAATTCCTAGTTTTAAACCCATCAGTGCTGATAGCAAAATAGCCAGGATATTAGAAGCCAGAGTCTAGAATATAATTTTTATGTGAGGAAGAAACACATGAAAAATATTTTTTTCAATGTCAAACAGGGCAATTTAGTTAGTGACTTGCAAAAAAAAGATTAAAATATTTACAAGTAAGTGTAGGTGAAGACTGTATATTGCCCATCTTTGCCTTCCCTCCTGCTCCTGCTCTGTGAACCAAGGGTTTGCACACTAACCCATCTTTATTTTAGCTTTATTTCAATGTCTGCCAAGAGAGACTCCTATGTCTCTCAGCAGGCTGGAACAGGGCATATTACAATTTTTGAAAATGAAGAAACTGTGATTTACTGGCAGCACATGCCAGGCTATGGTGTATTTCTTTAAGCATTGTTTATCCCAGTTTCCATAGTACCTGAAAAGAAACAATTAATATTTTTCTGCTAACCGAATTAAAGGATGCCAAAACTTTAATGGCTGTTGGGATGAGCACTTCATTACCAAACCTACAGCCAGTTCACAGAGGACACAGCTTTGTTTGAAGCTTGCTGGAGCTGTGCTGCAGTGCTTGCACTGAGGGATGAAGCTTGCAGACAACTGCTCCTTCTTTTCAGTAGCAGTAACTTTCTCATCTGCCTCAAGCAATTCTTTGGGATGTCACACATCAAAACACAGCTTTTGTTCGTTCATCCTAATAGGTAGCAAAGAGTTTAGAGTTTTTAGGTTCAGAAGCTGATGTAGTCTTGTTTTGACCTTTCTCAACATGCTGAATGCCCTCCAGTGCTCTGCACTGGAGTGTGGCAAGCACAGCAGAATCCCCATCAATCTCATGAAGGGAGGCAGAACAGCTGAGCTACACCACAGTCTGAGAGCATTGGCCCTAGATATTAAAATCTGATGTTGCAGCCCATTTGCTGCAATGGTAGGTGCCTCAATAGCTGCACTTAACCTTGCTGAATATTCAGCAGGGGCTCTGTGTTCCTCAGCACTATCAATTCACTGACAGCATTTAATATCTTTTAATTAAGAGTGAGTGACAATAACCTTAACCAAATGTTATCAATAAAAAAAAAATATTTTCTTTTCCTTTTTGTTTGGAGTGAGATTGCCATTGTCAACCCTATGGCACAAAAGTAATCTTTGTGGTTATTTTATTCTCTGCTAAGATGCAGATCTTGCCAGAGTGACTTACACCTAATTTTACACTTCCAAGCCTGCTTAGCCAGCACCTCCTCAGTCTCCCGGGGTAAGAAACTTCAGCTAATGCCAGGTGCTAAATCTGTGTAATGGAGCACTAACTGCTTTGTTTTTATCTATAATGCTGCTGTTCTCCCAGCACCTGGCAGAGGTACCTGTCATTAACATCATTTGGTGGCTCAAGGAGGTGAGACAGGGAAAGCTTTTGTGACTGGCCCAGCAAAGGGTGCTGGAGAAATGCAGCTTTTCTCATGCCATCTCAAGCTTCTTGAGGCCAAAATCAAAATTGAGACAAAACCTGTTACACTTCCAGCTCACTGGGAGATTTTTCAGTGACCTGTCACTTTGAGAGGTGACAAACCTCAGAAGAACACAGTGTAAGAAGGCAAATAAGAGTATATGAAGTGAAGCAGAATGTGGGCAACAAAGAGAATGCTACCATAGACTTATAAATTAATTAGGAGACCTCTAAGAAAGTTTCTCACATCATCTGTTTTAGGCAACTTTTAGCAAATGAAGTGTGCTGAGGATTGTTTTGCTCCTCATCTACTGTTGGCCAGTTATCCAAACACTGGAGCACACCCTATACCCTCATCCACCAGGTAAAGAGGATTTTTTCCCATTGTGGGAAAGACAATTTGGTCATACTCAAAGTCCTAGTTACATGACCAGGCATGAGATCATCATGCAGTAACACATGGCTTTTTTGTCAGCAGCAAAGAGAGCAGCAGCTCACAGGGAAGATTAGTTCTTCTGGAAAACCCTGAGGTAGATTTCCCCTGAGCAGGGAAACAGCTGCTTTCTAAAAGTTAGGAGCATAAGTTTCCTGTAAAAGCAGTGGGTGGAAATGAAAGGACAATCTAACTTGCACATGTGATGTCAGACACTGCAGTGTTAACTACAGAATGCACAGCTCTGGCTTTCTGCTGTACTCCCATATCTCATTCTGATTCACAATCAAGGTAAATCAAAGTTAACATTTGCAAGGTAAGGCTAAGACCTGCTTCATCTGGTGTGCCCTGGCCATTCATACAGCACATGTGGGGTCATTTCCACAGCCTGGCTTTCAAGGAATCTCAGCAGAGGAATGAAAGCCTGGACAGAGAGCTGCCCTCAGCTGGCTGCACAGGTCAGGCTGGGGTGCCTGGGCTGCTCTCACTTTGTCCTGCAGCAAAGAGCTCAGGGCCTGACTGAGAGCCAACACCCAGGGCAGCAGGGCTCAGGTATCCCAGCCACAGAAAATCCTGCTGAACAGTCAACAAAACACATTTTGCAGTGCAAAGTAGCTGAGAGTTACTGCAGAGCTGTATATTGTTGCGTGAAGAGAATCCAAACTTTATCAAAAAGTTAATGATGTACAGTGTGTAAGCTAGTTATATCAACACCTGAAGCACTTCTACAGAACTTAATTTAATATTCCAACTCATTAAAAATCTTATTATATAAACCACTTACAGGCTTTATAAACACATTTTAATATTATTAAGAAAAGATCTTGATAAAAAATAATTTGAATGCAAAATGCACCTGTAGACTAAGTTGCTTATAGTAAAACTAGCTAAATGAAATTTGCTGTCAGCAAACTTCCTGACAAGTTTTCCTGTCTGAGTTACAAATAGACTGCTCTTTTGTGCACTAGGACCTTTTTCTAATAGAAACAGTGGGCCAGAGAATTCAGGCAATGTAGATCATAGTACAAGTATTGGCCATAATCCCCACTCTGAGGACCAAAACCTTCCAGAGCAGCTGATTATAACAAGTGATGGAACTCACATCTCTATACATTTGTCTCTCAAGCTATAACAATTCCTTAATATTGAAAATGAGAAATTATACTGGCTCTTAGGACAAGACTCTAGTTCAGGTGGAAATGAAGTTTTGATACACACAGAACACTATTTGCTATGTTTAGCTACTAAATAATCAAGTTGTTTTTATTTTAATTGATTATAATACTGTGACATTGTATGGTGATATACCAGTGAAATTACTCATTGGAAGAATGACCTAAAAGTGATTCAACTACATAACTGATTTTTAAATGAGGCAATAGACTTACAGTGATTGGTGTATGATTTATTGTCAGAATAGAAGCCAGTAAAGATTTACATCACCTGTATTCTTCACTGACATTATTTGGAGTTGCTATTCAGAGCATGTACATTTTAGAAGCCTGTAATATTTGAATCTTATATGATATTTTTATACTTGTGTTTTAAATCATGTGTTGTAACAGGTTCAAGTAGGTAGAATTTTAAATCTTTATAAATAACAAAATTTGTTGTTTTCAATAACACTTGAAACATCAATCTGCAGATCCCTGTTTTAACAAATTTGTAGTGTTTTCTATGTAAGAAATAAATGCAAAAGGTCAGCTTATTATTCCCCAAAACTACTGTGAAGTCATCAGAGAATTAATTTTGTTATTCTGCTGAAGCTGCATGCAATCACCAAGGTTCATATGGGTGAAGTATTATTAAGTTCTGCTCACTGACATGTACTGCAATACACAAAATAAGAGCTAAGAAGTGCAGACCACTGAAATTACTCCTACTTGCAATCAGATTGGTTTTTAAAACAAGCTTTTCAGATACTTTGGCAGCAGCCCTGTCGGTGCAGCTAATCATCCATTGCTGCTCCCAGTTTTTCCAGTCTCTCTGTCTCCAGAGGCGCCCCCTCAACCCAGAGCAGTGGGACCCACATCAGGGTTTTACTGGGGCTGTGAGCACCATCTGAGAGAGGGAAGGAGAGCCTGCTCCACCTTCATGGCAGCCAGAGCAGGAGGGAAAGGATGGGAAGGGATGGAGAACCTGCTCCACCTTCATGGCAGCCAGAGCAGGAGGGAAAGGATGGGAAGGGAAGGAGAACCTGCTCCACCTTCGTGGCAGCCAGAACAGGAGGGAAAGGATGGGAAGGGATGGAGAGCCTGCTCCACCTTCGTGGCAGCCAGAGCAGGAGGGAAAGGATGGGAAGGGAAGGAGAGCCAGAGCTTCAGAGCCCAGGGAAGGGCAGGCTGTGAGATGCACTGTTAGTGACACACTGCTGATGATGGAAATGCTGTCCCAGACACCAAAACCTGCAGAGCTGCCCAGGGCAGTGCAGTGTGCACTTCCCCTTGGAAAACCCTGGGCAAAGCCAGACTGGGCTGGACTGGCTGCCCTGTTTTTAAACAAACTTTTCAAAGTCAGTATTGCATTCCACACAGCTGTGCTATTTCATCCTCCTCTAGTGCATTGGCTCGTGACCCTTTCATTTATCACAGCAATAGGTCTCACATTTACAAGTATGGAGGACTTAAAAAGAAACAGGGTTTTTTTTGTTCTTTTCAATATCTGTTCCATTGATGCTGCCCTTGTGGGCTTTCTGCTGCTGTACCTTTCTCCCAATGCAAATGTCATCATCAGGTAAAAATAAACTTTAAGACTACCTAGCAAAGTAGTTTTGTTTGCCTTTAGCAATTTAATATAGCTTCAACATAAAAGTTTGCCCACATGTGGATGAAAAAGCTTCAGTGCATCTGTGTGCACTCTGGAGCTGACTTTTCTCTCCTCTGGGCCCATGGGCTGAACTGATTTAAAGGTGCCAACTCATCTTTTAAGTACATAGCCACAAAGTTCAGCTGAGGCTTTGTGGTTAAATCTTAGCTCAAAAGCCAGAAATCTGAAGTGGCAGCACTGAGCCTACAACCAAAGTGCCTTTAGCAGTTCTTTTGTATGGGGGCTGTTGACACAGAGCCCAAGAAAAGATGACAGAGAAAATGCAGTTATAATGTAATTATGATCATGCTCCCATGCTTTTTTAAAATGCCTGATACTTAAGTAAAACATCAAATATCCTTTTATTAATAGAACTTACTGATATAAGCCAAAGGCAGATTGAAGTGATGAGGGCTTTTCAAGCCACAGATGTTAGGTTATCTCAGGAAAACAACAGCAGGTTCTGAGGCACAATGCTGAACTTTTCCACTGTATCTGCTGTTCCATCAAATAGGCTGTGGTGACCCCAGCTCTTACTGTGATGTGCCAACAAAACTGGTTTTGTATCACTTCTAAGGATCCCATCACAGGGTGTTATTCACTGCTAATGTATTTTGGTTCATAGAAATGCAGAAAGAGTCTGTGGCAGGTCACAGTGTATCACCCTGTTATTTTTAGTCCATGTACATAATTTACTTTATTCATTGATACAGGGGCTCCACAGCTGATTCAGGGCTGTGATAGAGGCTCAAATGAAGCTAGAAGAAAAGCTTTAGCATTTCAATCTTTCCAAAGTATGAACCAAAAGACTCAGATTCAGTTTAAGGGGTGTGAGACTGGAGATGCTTCACCTGCTCCTAATAATGCCATGAGTGCTACACAAGCAACTTTGTTAGATAAGGATTTCCCAGTTTAATGGTGAGCAGAAATAAAGAACAGTGCTCTGATGATGAAAATTACATGCTTTTGTTAAAGTATTGGAGCTACAATGATCAAGCAGAGTGTCTTGAGACAGTTTAAAGATACTGTTTTCATGTAACTTGGCAGGATCACTCAAATCAGTGAAATGAGAAAGAGCTGGCAGATGATCAGAAAACCTTTTGCCTGTTAAAATTCAAAGCTTCCATTTCTCATCTTCTGAAAAACAAAGGGTGGGCAGATGGGTTCTGTTTGTTCCTCCTTTAATTTTATCAGTTAAATAGCTAACCAGCAGACTTACAGTTACTGCATCTTGACATGACAGTTAATCTTTACTTCTTTCATGACACTCATATTAAATATTGGGGATCAGGTTTTATTTACTGCTCTCACTTTCTGCAATCCAATAAAATGAGTCTTTCCAGCTGCCCTCAAAGCAAAGTAAATCTTCTTTTCTAAACCATTTGCAAACAAATCCTCAGTGTTCATTGTCAGATCTAAGCTAGGAGGTATTTTATATGACCACAGGCAGATCACTGTCAACAGAAAAATCAGCCAAAATATTTCCATAGACTAGCATACATGATATGTTTTGAAGCAGAGAAATCATAGCATGAAGTCCTAACCTCCAGACCACATAGTGTATTCCATGTATGTGGATAAAAATATGTGCTATGGAATCTATAATATGCAATTAATAATTACCATATTTGTCTCCTCAAATCATGTTCTTTTCCATGAAATCAGACTTATTTCCAAGGTACTGCTCTGCTTGGAAAAGGTAAGATGTGAAATGTCAAACAGTAATGAATAACTGAAAATCTTGCTTTGCATATATCTGTAAAGCTCTGAGTTAAAAAGCATCTCAGATAATGCTTCATAAACTTTAATTGAGCTGCCTATATCATGCCTATGACATAGGAAAAGATTACTGCCTGTGTTTTATAGCTAAATGATGGCAACACAAACACAGATGCAAATCTTGCCCTCAAGCAAATGGTCACAGGGTCTCCTCATTGCCTTACCAACACAGTCCTGGGCAAGCAGCACTCTGAATTTACTGTACAGCCAGGAAGCAAGGGGAAGATGCTCTAGCTTTGGCTGCTAAAGACCAAGGATCTTCTCCAAGGCACCCAGAGGAAACAAAAAGGAGCCTGGTAGAGCAGGAGGCAGAGCTTTGCTGCTGTCCTCTATAGTGAGTATGCTGAGACAGACTGGACTGACACCATCATCCTTAAATAAAAGCTTTTCATGCCTTCTCTCAGTGGACTCCTTTCAGGCAACTCTGACTCCTTTCCTCACAGGCAGCTCCTCACAGCACTGACTCCTTTCCTCATTAGCTGCTTCACACAGACTTACTGCTTTTCTTACAGGCAGCTCCAACAGCTCTGACTCCTCTCCTCCCTGCAAGTTTCCTTCTTCCTTCTGCATGAGTGGCTAACCCCAGCCTGTCCCTTTCCCAGCCCCTAGCCCTGCCTGTCCCTCACACAGCATCCCCTCACCTTACCTGTCCCTTGCACTGCCACATGTCCCTTCCTCCCCACAGCACAGCCAGCAGCTCCATCCCAAACTGCAGCACACTCTGGATCTCAGACCCCAACCTGTGCCCAGCTAACCCACTCCTTTATAGCCCCCATCCTCACTGGGCAGGCAAGGCTGTCTCCTCTCCTCTGCAATCAGTACAGCTGGAACTCATAGAGGAAATTGCCTCCTGCACTATCCTCACAGACTATTCTCCTACACACATGAAGTAGAAACCCCCTGTCTGTAGTGTAGCAACTGGTCTTAGCTGGGCTGTCTCAGTGGTCACCCTTCTCTCTGCTGCCCACAGTGCTGTTATCAACCAAGCCCTGTTTCACATGATGAACACACTTGCCATTGCCAGGAGGACAGCACAAGGCTGATATGAAACAGGCTGCCCAAGTGATCACTTACTATTCAAATTCCAACACCACATAAGCCAAGATGAGCAAAGTACAAACAAAGGAATGATTTTGCTCCACAGGATGGCATTAAGTGGTCATAAGAAACAAGTAACAGCCTCACTGAGACAACAGCATTGTTCTATTTAAGTCAAAGAGTAAGTCTCAAACAGGTATAATCAGGAGTAACAAGACAAGTGTGACAAACAGCAGGGCACAGAGCATTTTACTGGGGAAGAGAAGGGCATGATTTGATTAGTGGTAATTTTCAAGACACGTGACTGTTAGTGGGTTTAGCTGCCTCTCATAAAAAGGCATTTAAAAATATTTTTTACTAAATTAACATTGGTTTTGTTTCCTAGTGAATGCTCTATTTTGTGTTCTGTTTCCAAATATGCAGAGCAACATCCTTGATTCTCCAGCAAATCCTTGTTTCCTCTTGAAGAAACAAAAGGTTCCAATCAGAGAGATTTCCAGGAGAAATCACTTGCCTTTGCTGTTCAGCTCACCACAAATCCATCTTCTGTTCAGGCACTTGTTCCAGACAGGGAAATAACTAATGCACCTGCATTGTTTTGAGCCTCTTTGCAGACACAGATATTCCTCAAGCTCTGGGGTGCAGCCCTGCCAAGCCACCAACTGGCTTTCTAGGATCCTTGTTCAGCTGTTTATTCTGCCATTTTTGGACATCAGTCCCTCTTCAGCAGGAATATTTCTGTGGATGGCCAGAGGAATTTTTAAACTCCAAATAAACAGCTTGGAATTTCAGTTTGTCCTGTATTTTCCAAAGTTCTCCAAGGTCACATACTGTCAGGTTGAAGCAGTATCTGTGACTGAATCTGTCTGAAAAAGCAGAAGGCAGGGCACTGAATCTGTCTGAAAAGCAGATCAGGTGTTGTCTCCAAGTCACTCCCGTTCATTATTGCAGAAGGATTTCTGACCTGGGGAAACAGGCATTTCTTGTTGCTGCTGAGCTCATTTTCTCAGCATGTGCATGATAAGCAGGAAAGCAGATGAACTCTTAAGAAACAAAGATACTTTTTTAATGCAAATGTTTCCAGTAACTCAGAATAAGGATAAGGAAATATGGAAAATATAGGCTATATAAGCAGAATTGTTCTTACACAAAGAAACATTTAGTGAGACTTTCCATAAGGCAGCTGCAGCTCTGTGAAGTCAGCAGAATTGTAAAATGACAACATTCAGTGTTTATTGTTTATAATTAGTGACTTATCTCTCCACTTCAACTTCAGTGGCCATATTACTATGTAGGAACCCAGCTCAATTATCCTCATTTATGGATATTTTGAAAACTATCTTCTCCTAGACATTATAATTCAAAATGGCTTTGTGTGTGTATATGTGTATTTAAATTTGGCAATATTATGGGTAGGATACATAAAATTTAACAATAACAGCCCTTTCCTAAAGGTGTGCGTAAACTTTTTCTGGAATGAAAGTTTCTTGTCCTTTATATTTTTAAAGAATAGAATACATAGCTTCTCAGTGATATGAAATGCAGAACTGAGCGTGGAACTTTCTGATGGGCTCCAGCAGAAAGCCAAGTTAGTCTGGCAATTAAAGACTACACATGAAGAAACATCTGGACCTCTTTGGCAGAGAGAAAGAGCTCAGAAAGCTCTCATGGTTCTGGGAAAAACAGGATGTGAGAGTGACACCGTGTCAAGCTGAGATGGGCACGATGGGTGACACCTCTGCCCAAGGCAGCAGGTGCCACGATGTTGGGGAGGGAACAGAAAAAGCTTGTAAGTGCCTAGCAAGTAGTTCTGAAATAGAAATGTTAGCATATTTTGATATAAATGCTGAAAACACCACCCCAGGCTGGGAAGCCCAGTTTGGCAAAGGTCTGACACTGCTGCCAGGAGAATACTCAGCCAAACAACTTTGTTCTGTACAAAGCTCTGCTTTTGGGTCTTTCAGTTATTTCACTTCAGAATGCTTTAAACCCTAAAATTTTAAAATTTCCTATGAAATGAAACAGCTGGGAGAAATGCTTTGCAACATGAGCAAGGTGTTTTATCTCTATAAAACGAGCTGTATGCTGGTTTTGACCTTTACAACCTCTTGCCATAGGAAACCATATCATGCTGAGAAAAATACTTTCATAGCTAAAAAGATAATTTCTCCTCTAAAATATCAAAACAGGTTGAGGATGGGAGGTTGGGTTTTTGTCACTTTTTTTTTTACCCACCCAGAAGGTCGGGTTGTGACCATAGGAAATCCTTTCTGGTGTGATGCCACGTGGGGCTGGAAGGTTTTGCTGGCTGGATGCCCCAGTCTGGGGGTGGGATTGCTCCCATGCACCGTGCAGACCTCCCAGCCACCAGTTCTGCTCCTTTCTGCCTGGGCTTAGTTAGAAAACATCTGAGATGGTGTGTGATGAAGGGCCATGATCTTGTGACAGATAGATCATTATTGCTGAGACTAATTACCCTTTGCTGATTCCTGAACAATGAGATTAGCACCAGTGAGGCTGGGGAAATCTGTCTGAGTGAAAAGGGACACAAAAGACAAACAAAGGAAATTAAACCCCTTGGTTAAACAGAGCAGTGAGCCACTGCTCCCCAGGCAGAGTGAAGCCAGCGTGCTTCACTGCTGCAGGAAGAGCTGGGGAGGAGAGAGAGACAAGCCACAGCCCTGTGGCATGGGGTGCTGTGCAGACAGCCCCAAAGAGCCAGCCTGGGCTGAGCTGCATGTGCTCACCCCGGGCACAGGCAGGACTTGGGAGCTCTGGCAGCTCTGTCTGGGACACACCTTCCCTGGAGCCACCTGGACCCTGGGCATCAGCACCTGCTGACAGAGGCTCCTGCAGCCACAGCAATTTGAGCACAAATGCTTAAAGATAACCATGTGCCTACAAATTCGGGTCTTAAGAGAGAAAAGTGGGGTGACATTTTTAGAAGCGCTCAGCGGTGATAAACTTCGCCTGTATTGAGGTCAATGGGATTTCTGTCTACGTGTCTTAAGTGGGAGCTGAATTAGGTCAGTGCCAAAGTGCTTTTGTAAATCAGACCTGGTAAGCAGAGAGGTACAATGTTTTCCTTGCCTTTAATGGCAGCTTAGGGACATCTCCAGTGCAGTGCAGTATGAAGTCCCTCTTCATGGCAAAGGCACTTTTATGTCTGAAACCCCAAGATAATTGTGGATATGTGTGCAAAAAAACCCTTTTCTATGAAATGTCCTTAATAGGTTACAAAATTATGTATTTGAAATTTAAGGGAATTATGGAATGTATCTGCTTCAGTCTCCCTTTCAGAAATTTCCTGCCTAATTAGGAAAAGAATACACCTGCACTAAGACCAAGAATGAAAAGCCATCTTTCAAGAGAACAGTCCATTTGCAGTGGAGAACTATTAACCACTAAAGAGTCAGGAAGGCTTGGAACAGAAGAATTTTCAAATCCTTACCTCGAGCAAGAGTGTCCCAGTAATGCTACACCAGAGTAAAGGGTAGGAAACAAGAAAAACCATCAGAAAAAAAAAAATACTTTGAAAAGATTAGACACACAAGTGTGTGTTGAATATGCATGCACAATTGCATGCTTAATTTGCACACCCAATTATTGCCATTGTGCATAAAATTGAATAATTACCCATGAAAATAAATGATTATGGTTATTTACTTCCATAATTACTTGATTTGCACATACAATCATGGTAATTAGGCACACAAATTAGTCATCACACAATTGCATGCCTAACCTTATTAAGAATCAGAATCAATGCATTTATTTTAAATTGCCTTTGTCCAATTTGTACTATTTTTTTTTTCTAGCTGGGTTTGGAAAGGATGTATGTACCAGGGCCAAGCTTCCAGTGTGCCTCTGTCCTGATGCCACCTCAGGCATCAGCAGAGCCCCAAAATGCCCCCATGGCACAGTGCTGCCTCCATGAACAAATCATACAGGAAAAAAGGGGGGAAAATCATCCAAGTGCGACAAGAAATTGGGAATAACACACTTTTTAAGTTGTTCCTTTCAATTCAGGAATGCAGTCACTAAAAAAAAGTCTCAGACATTTGTGAGGAAGAAATGGGTCATGTTATAGAGGAAACAAAATGTTAATGTTTTTTTTGGCATGAAAACTTTAAAAAATGTAAGTGCTACAATTAGTTAGTATTTTTAAAAATCTAGAAAAATTCATTTTATAGGGAAAGCCAGTTAAGAATAGAGATGTTAAATGCCCAAGCCTGCATCAGTTCTTTGCTGCACTCACAGAAATAAAATCCAATTTCAGCTTCCAGATTTGTGATTTCACTTATTAGTCTGAATGTCTGCCCCTTGTAGATGTCCTGTCTCCAGGTGCAGTAGGTGAGGATACCTTTATTAACTTTCCTATAAATCATATTTTGCTAGGAAACATAATAAAGGCCTGGGGAATTAGTCAATAAAATAGTACTGCTTCTCTATCACTTAATAAATGCCTGGGTCCTGTGGTTGGAACTTGGTATGCTCTCTAATTAAAAAGAACAAATATGAGAAAAAATACTGGCAACTTGAAATATTGAGCTGTTTCATGTTTGTTATTGGAGCCTTCTTGAGTACAATTTTCTAATAATTGGACCAGATGGACAAGGAAAAAAAATTAGCATGACAGCTTAAACTGAGTCTATTACTATATAGAAAGGATCATGCCTGACAGATCTGTGAATCTCCCTTCATAAATCAGTAAAAGCCCCACTGTGTCTGCATGGAATCTATATTTTTCCCTACCAGTTTTGAGTTAATGCCAAGGTAGTTAATGCTGGAAGAAATATAGGGGTTAAAACATTTTGTCCTTAATGTATCTTCCTTTTTTTTTGGTTGTTGTTAATTATGTGCCTTAATTTAGTTCTTGCTTAATGCACTTTAGAATGAATTGTATTTCTTGTAATTGCTTTATTATTACTTGACATTAGACCTTATGTTAAGCAATCAAAATGGTCTGGCAGAAAGAGAAGTAGGGAAAACCATCAAGATACAGTGAAGATGAGTTTACATCTTTAAAGCAATCACACAGTCTGCAACTGCCAGAAATGTTACAGGATTAGCTTTACATTTTATATGTATTACATCCTGCCAAAGGAAAGGAAGAGAGAGAGGAAGAGAGAAAGAGGGAGAAGAGAAAGAGAGATAAATAGGGAAAGAGAGAGGAGAAATGGGGAAAGAGGGAAGGAAGGAAGGAAGGAAGGAAGGAAGGAAGGAAGGAAGGAAGGAAGGAAGGAAGGAAGGAAGGAAGGAAGGAAGGAAGGAAGGAAGGAAGGAAGGAAGGAAGGAAGGAAGGAAGGGGAAGAAAAAGGAAGAGAAAGGAAGGAAAAGAAAGGAAGAGAAGGAAAGGAAGGAAAGATCCCTGAGTGTTTGGTTTATTAGCTTGTGACAAGGTTTTGCTTTGAGCCATGGCAGGTGGGAGCTGCTGGCAGGCTGGCCCCTCTGCTCTCCTCTTTGGGAAGGTGTGGGTCAGGGGATGTGCAAGCCCTGTGCTGCTGTGTGTGAATGTCTGGAGCACCCTCAGAAACCAGTGGCAAAAATGCCTTAGTAAAACTGGTTAATGCCATTAGACAGGAGCTCTCTTCAAATCCCTTAAAATATGAGGTGTCAAAACATGCCAGAAAAATATAGTGCCTTTGCAACACTGGCCCATTAGTATTTTATTGGTAGTAAGAGCCTTAAGACTTCCCAATCTTAAATCCTAGGGAAAGCCATTTAATAGAAATAACTCAGGACTTCCAAAGTAAATGTTAACACCTCTTGCTAGTTTAATTCTTTCACAAGGCTATTTTTATAAATCACAAGTAAATGATGGTTTAGAGTGTCATTGCAACCAGCCTGAAGTTAAGTCATGAAGACAAACCCAACCCCAGGAGGAGTTTTAACTTTAAACCATTCATTCTGCAGCTCATGGTCCTGCTGTATCCTGACAGCATACTAATTTGATGTGCTGATCAAGTTCTAGTCCCAAGCAGAAAACAAGTATTTATTTACATGCATAAGGCTACTTAAAAAAAAAATAAATCTGTATATTTCGTGCTGCTAAGGGGGTATTTGTTTAGTTGGTGTAATATTTTCCATAATGATTTCTGATTACCAAAATGCATAGTACAAATGGTAATCAGTGCCCCTTTCAAAGCAAATGCTGCTGCTGAGTACCTCCTATGAGTTTAATCACAGTGTGCAATTCACACCGTAATATGTTATAATTGCTCCCTACAAAGTTGGTCCTGTTTCATTTTAATATCACTGGACTAACTGCTGAAACTCAACATGAGTTCCTCGAATGCTGCATTCTTCATTGAGAATTTTACATACATAATTAATCTCAAATAAGGGTACCATAAAAAAGGTGAGGATTTTTTTTTTAAATGCCCTTGGGTTTAATAGCTGTAAAATCAGAGGTGGTACTTTGAAAAGTTCACCCTGTTGGACACTTTACTCTGAGATCCAGTCTGATTGCCATTTCCTTCAGATAATTTTACCTGTTCATTTGGCAGGGAAAAAGTACATACTGATGTTAGTACCTCATCCTTATTTTCATGCACCTGTGAATACCATTCATGCCAAGATGAGATGACAACTCTTATGATACTCCTTACAAGAACTGTTGAACACAATGCACAAAGGTAAAATAGCATGAGCAGAGAGAGCAGGCACAAAACCCCCCAAAATTTTCTAGTCACTATGTTACCAGTGTGTGGCTGATGGCTTGTTTGGCCACAGTGCTTAGTGGTGGTTAGAAAGGAGAGCACATGAGAAGAGCAGGTGTTATTTTTGCTTGCCTGCTCATTATCTCCATCACTTCCCAAACCCTAAAACCTACACCATCAGGCATTTATCTGGGCCTTCATTGTTCAGCTCTAAGAGGCAAAGTGAGTAGAGGTACCCAAAAGCAGTCTGACCCAAAAGCCAGCCTACAAGCTGTGACACAAATCCTTGCTATTTGTCCTGCCCATGTGCTATTTTCCTTCCCTCGGCTTATGTCTCCTCTCTTTTCCTTCTGCCCTTTTTAGCCACATCTCCTTGTCTCCTTGCCCTGCAACACTGAGCAGCCAAGAACAGTTAGAAGCAACAACCTCAACAGCCCAACACTAATATATTTTTTCCTGGGTTTTAGACAGGTGCTAAAATTGCATGCAGTATCTGGTCCTTTTCCTTTCTCTCCCTGCACCAGATTTACCCAGGAGACATATATATTTTCTGTTTCCTCCCTATCTTCTTTCTTGACTTCTTTTGTGTAAAAACAGAAAAAACCTCAGCCTTGGCTCCAAACCATTTTATTCAGTTAATGCCGACTTAAAAAGAACTTGCTAATGTCAAATCCAACTGAGAACACTCCATGCAGCACAATGAATAGGAAACAAGATAACAATCTATTTTAAAAGTTAAAAATTAATCTTATATGTAAAATACTGTTTACTTTTTCTAACCTTTAACGTGAGATGGAAATAAGAGCATTTATCAAAAAGGAGATGTGGCACTGCTAAAGGTCACAACTGCCCTTTACAGTATCGTGGTGTAGCATTAATTGCTGGCAGGTTTTTTTCCTGGCTGAACCCCAGCCCTTCATTGTGCACATCCCACCCTGGTGTAAAAGCAGAGTTTAGACTTTTCCTTCTTTGGTGGAAGCCACTTGGATGTTTCTGGTGTGTTCAGGGTAGAGGGGCTGTGAGGGACACATGCAAGGGAAGGGCATAAAGACAATGTTTACATGAGCACTGTGACTTTTCCTCGTCACTGAATCCTCTAACACACACACAAACACACCACTTTTCTGTTTTCAAATAATTATAAATACGTAACTGTACAAATTTAAGACCCAAGGACTATTTCAAAGGTGAACTTCATAATAGATCTTCCAAAGCTATTGTAACCATTGTCAGAGAGCATTCATGTTTTCAGAAGTAATTAAGAAGTAATTAAGGCAGAAATTCTTGGGTATACCTTGCCAAGGTTTTCTGAAGCTCATTCCCTGAGCTGCATTGTTTGAAAGGGGGCAACAAAAAAGAAGGAAACAAAAAAACAGCAGCGTGAATTGTAATTACTCAAAAGCAGTGCAGAATAAAGCTTCAGTAAACGCCTTCACAGTTGAACTCAACTGTTTAACAAATGAAAACTCTAATTGACAATTCTGTACCAAAGTGTAAATTTGTCAGGGAAGGATATGCAACAAGTTTTTTGGGCTTTGTTTCTTTTTCTCCTTGTACATCATAGTGAGTGCTGTTGTGATTTGGATCTATTACTTCTGAATATTGCATGAAGCTGACAAGCACTTGTCATTTAAAGACCACATGGAGGCATTTAGTTTTCCATTTAGACATAATAACACATTATGCAAATAAGCTTGCCAAGGAAAGCTGGAGGCTTACATGAAATAAACTGTCAAACACCAGTTGCTAATAAATGAACATTTCTTTATAGATTGTCTTAATTTGGGCAACTGGAAAATAAGCGTGACTGCACGGATAAACTATCTTTCAATATGAAATTCTGTTGATCGTGCAGAGCAGAAATCTTCCCAGAAAATTGATGTTCCTTGCCTTGATTCAGTTAAGCAAACACAAAGAACTTTAAGCAACCCTTTTAAATATTTACACTGAACTGTACAAAACAATAAAGGTTTTGAAATTGGCTCCCCACGTGGCAGATGCTGAGGGGAGCTTGGCCTTGCCTGGAGGGGAGCAGAGTCTTCGTGCTTGTCCCGGGGCTGCTGGGCACGTCCTGGACATCCTGGCACTGCCTGGCACTGCCTGGCACATCCTGGCACTGCCTGGACATCCTGGCACTGCCTGGACATCCTGGCACATCCTGGGCTGCTGGCACTGCCTGGCACATCCTGCTGGCACTGCCTGGGCTGCTGGCACTGCCTGGACATCCTGGCACTGCCTGGCACTGCCTGGACATCCTGGCACTGCCTGGCACATCCTGGGCTGCTGGCACTGCCTGGACATCCTGGCACTGCCTGGACATCCTGGCACTGCCTGGCACTGCCTGGCACATCCTGGCACTGCCTGGCACATCCTGGCACTGCCTGGCACTGCCTGGACATCCTGGCACTGCCTGGCACTGCCTGGACATCCTGGCACTGCCTGGCACATCCTGGCACTGCCTGGCACTGCCTGGACATCCTGGCACTGCCTGGCACATCCTGGCACTGCCTGGCACTGCCTGGACATCCTGGGCTGCTGGCACTGCTTGGACATCCTGGCACTGCCTGGCACTGCCTGGCACATCCTGGCACTGCCTGGCACTGCCTGGACATCCTGGCACTGCCTGGACATCCTGGGCTGCTGGCACTGCCTGGACATCCTGGCACATCCTGCTGGCATTGCCTGGCACATCCTGGGATGGTGGCACTGCCTGGCACATCCTGCTGGCACTGCCTGGCACATCCTGGCACATCCTGGGCTGCTGGCACTGCCTGGCACATCCTGGCACATCCTGCTGGCATTGCCTGGCACATCCTGCTGGCACTGCCTGGCACATCCTGGGCTGCTGGCACTGCCTAGCACATCCTGCTGGCACTGCCTAGCACATCCTGGCACATCCTGGGCTGCTGGCAGTGCCTGGCACATCCTGGCACTGCCTGGCACTGCCTGGCACATCCTGCTGGCACTGCCTGGCACATCCTGGGCTGCTGGCACTGCCTAGCACATCCTGCTGGCACTGCCTGGGCTGCTGGCACTGCCTGCTGGCACTGGCTGGCACATCCTGGGCTGCTGGCACTGGCTGGCACATCCTGCTGGCACTGGCTGGCACATCTTGGGCTGCTGGCACTGCCTGGCACACCCTGCTGGCACATCCTGGCACACCCTGCTGGCACATCCTGGCACACCCTGCTGGCACCCCCTGCTCCCCCCGCAGCACTGCCCAGGCCATGGCAAGGGGCACGGCTTCCCCACTTCCTCTGTGCCATGTGCAGAACTCACCAACACCTGCAAGGAGATCTCAGCCTAAGCTGCTCATGGGGCAGCTGGGTGTTTAAAATAAAGCAAAACCCAGGCAGTGGGAGCAGTGAGGGTCCCAGGTACCACATGCAGTCATCTGCACAAATGGGCAGCTCAGAGATGCTCATGTGCATGGGCATCACAATTACATGTATCAACAAACAGACCACTATGACAGCAAACCAAAATAACACCAAAAAGATAGAGGGTGCCAGGGTCAAATAAGAGGTTTTGTTCAAGTGAACTCTTTCTTAAAATGGAGCAGTAACAACCAACCCAACCAGTCAACACACCACCAAACAAACCCAAATGCATCAGTGTTCTACTTGTGCAAATTAAGAGTTTAATGGAGGATGTTGATTTACCAAATCACTCCAAGTAAAAATAGCCTAATTGCTCTACATATTTTATATTATTTTGAAGTGAAACTCTGGCCAATATTTAATTCCAATGGTTAATTTACTATGTCATTCCTTGTTTCTATTTTTTATTAACAAGAGCAACATACAGTTGTTCCTAAATTGGCATATTTTCATCCTTAAGGAAACTACACCCTAAAGTAATATTCTGTCAGAAATCTGCTCTTAATTGGGCTAATCAAGTATTATTTCCACATTAGGAAGGAAGGATTATAGTTTCATTTACTGAGAAGTTCATATGACAGTTGCAGACATTTATATTTGAGTAGCTGGTTTGGGATCTGTCCAAATCTTTCTCTTTTTGCTTCTTTTTAATTAATATTTCAGGCATACAGGATAGCTTCTTCTTTTTTGGAAACTGAATTGAAGGATTTGATTTGCACTGGGCATTTTGCCACGGGGGGAAAAATAAAAAATAAATCAAAAACCTAAGAAGGAAGTCATGAAGTTTTGCTTTGTAACTAAACCAAAGTTTTTGTGCGTAAGGGAAACTTCACCTGATGAAGCCCCACTGTCCCTCTGCCACATAGCTTGTCTGAGGGGACACTGACTTGCCAGCTACTTTAAGACAAAATTCAGAAGTTGAAGCTTTGTTTGGTCTGAGCAATCCTCTTTAAAATGACCAAAAGAAGCTATATTCATTCATTTGAAACGGAACATTTACATGTAACTTAAGAGCCTTTGTAAAACTTCTGCCTGTTCAAAACCTGACAGCTCAAACCCTCCCTGCATGTCAGGAGCCTGTGCAAACCTCGCTCTACCTTCACTCTCCACAGAGCTGCAAGATTTAAATTTAGTTTTTAATAAGGCCTGTCTGCTGCTCGTGAGTGGAACAAGTGCAAAGCAGCATCCTGGTTTTAGTCAGAATTTACCCCTGTGGTGTGAGAATGAGGAGTACCTGGTGGAATATGGAGATTAATTCACAAGAGGGGAGGGAAAGCACTTCCTTACCCAGGGAGCAGCAAACCCACGGGAGGTGCTGCCCAGGAACCTGGAGAGCCGTGTCAGCAGAGGCAAGAAGGGTTCTGGCACATTCGGGGACAGCAGGGTCCCTGAACAGTGCCAGAGCCCAGAGTCACAGCTCACAGAGTGTAGATAATCAGAAGTTAGCCGGAATTCCAGCCTGCTCTGAGCCCCAGGATGTGCTGGAGCCCCAGCACAGCAGGGGCAGCACCGCCTGCCCAGGCACAGAGCGCTGCAACCAAAGCGGCTTGGGAGAGAAGTGTACAGCACTGCTGGGGCTAGAGTGGAAACAAAACCTAAACCCAGAGTAAACCACTTCCCTGGCAGGTATTCCCTGCTCGTTTGATCCATGTGACAGCTGGATCCAGAGCAGCACCGGGGCTCCAGCAGCCCTAATCCTCTGCGCTGTGCAAACACTGCACATTGCCACGGGCTCAGAGCAGAGCAGCACGCACAGAATCAGCCCTGATCCCCGGCAGGAACACATCCCAACAGCCTTAGCACTGCCGAACAAAACTGCTTTTCAATTCGGGAATTAGCTGATGCAACGTGGTGAAAAGACAGAACTACTGACTCTCGTACTGGGATCAGACAAGGGCATCAGGGTAGAATTTTATTAGGTTATTATTTCCTTGCTCTTTTCTTGACATAGTCAATCTTTCTTGCAGGGTTTACATTAATAAATAATTACCTATGGCAAGAGACTGAGATGCACAAAAAGGCCTTACAAGTGCTCTCATTCAGCAGGCAGCCTTTTCAAAAACAAAGATGGAATAGAAAACTTTCACTAATCTGAGCCTTGTCATCTACAATGCTGTTGAAATAACCCCCTAAAGCACTGTTAAAAGGCACAAGAGCAACGCATCAAGCAAGAATTGGTTGACTTGTAGATGATACTGTCTCGACTACAAGGGCATCCCTTTGTAGCAAAGATTAAAGGGAGAGTGCCTTTTCCTGTATGCTGTTGACTTAAACAACTACCATTTAGCAGTTTGACTTTCTTTTTGTGGTCGAGAATGTATTATTAATGTGCAGTCCTTTAAAGAATGTGCTAAATTCCTCCTGCGTTTAGCACTTACAAAACATACAGAGGGGGGACAAACCCGCCCGTGGTTTTCACAGTCTAAACAATAACAAAGTGCCTCCAGGATTCATTTTAATGAGAAACGCCAGTGTGGCACCCAGGCAATCTGCAGACGGACAGCACACACCAGCAGATTAGTTATCATTTCGGAGGCAGCAACTCTGTGGAGTTTGTAACACAGCTTGTGGAAAATAAAAATTCTGTTAATCACTGCAAGATTTGTATTTCCTCAAAGGTACCATTAACCTATAAATATACGTGCCACATACATTCAGAAGGAATAGGAAATTAAGGAGCCCTTTCTCTCTCCCCTCCCCAACACTATGAGCTAGGAAATTTTCTTCCCTTCACAGACAGAAGTGGCTTTTTGATTTCTATTTTGGGTTGATTTTGTTTGTCTGGGGGTTTTTTGTTTTGGTTTGTTTTAGGTTGAGTATAAGTTTTTCTGAGCTTAACAGAGACTTCAGCAAGCAAACAGCATGACACCCACTAGTGCTCCACACATCTGCAGGACAGATTTATCACTGCTGGCATGCCATGTAAATGATGGCTTCAATCCCTGACGGAGCAGTCATTGACTTTCATAAAGGTTTTATGGATCACCGAGCCCAGGGGCGTCTCCTGATACCTTTTCTCGACTTATGGATAACATTTGCAAGGCAAAGCCCTCGTGCAGAAATGCTCCACTGGAGAGGGCACTTCCCTGACTCCAGCAAACCCAGCTGGCAGCTGACACTCAGTGGCTTCAGCCTTCAAAACAGGAGGGGATAAGAGATGGGAATTTTAGCAGTGCAGTGACTTGAGTCATAACCTCACTGAGCATATTTGATAACTCCAGTCTAATTTCTTGTTGTAATTCAGAGGAGGACTGCATTGTTTTATAAGATAAATGTATTAATCCCTATTCTTCTGTGGTGGGTATCTAGGAGATTAACTACATTGCTGAGTGTGTGAATTTGTCTGTGACCAAAACCTGACATGAATACAAACTATATGAATGATTTCTAAGACTCTTTTGTTAAGGAATAATCTCCAGACAGATGTCTGTGATAGCTGAGCAGTCAGTTCCACATTGTATCATTTATTTGGAATTTGCACCCCAAATAATACTGACTTCACTATAACCTGTTTAATTTCTAACTTCTGAATATTTTCACCAGTTTTATGTTCTAGCCTTCCCTGAGTCACAGCATTTGGAGGGCTCAAGCTTACCTTCTGGCCTTTGAAAACTACACACATGATGAAATAGGTTTGGTTCAGTCCTTTGAAGGAGATAGTTTGTTTAAAGTAATACTTTGATAGTTTCCTCCAGGAAAACAGTTCTTGTGAAATGGAAACAATTTCCATGTACCAGTCACAAGAGTGCAGGAATGTACTTCTCTTGCTATTTCAAATCCTGACAATGCTACTGGTCTCACTGTCCCACTGAAAGCTTTATCTTGGCCCCAGTGGTGACAGTCTCACTCTTGCATGATGCAGGTTTGGAGTGCCCAGCTGCTCACCTCTGGCTGAGCAGCACTTTGGCAGGAGCTGCTGGCACAGAGGAACCTCCCTACCTTGCTGTCATTGCTTTGTGGCCCAGATATTAATGATCATTAATTAACACCAGTAAGAGTAGGGCTGGTTGTGCTGCACACATACCAACTGCAGTGTCTACACTGAACAAGTGCTCTCCATACCCCAATATTACATTCAAGGTGACAGTGCCTTTTTTTTTTTTTTTTTTTTCCCTGGGACTAGAAATACATGATACTACTAGAGAGTCATTAATTCTTCCTCAAATTATATTTTGCAACTTCTGCATTTTTCATGTATGAGGGGTGAGTCTGATTCCCCTGAACAGATTAGTTACTTATAAATGTTCAGGTAATCCATGCAAATAGATTGTGGTAAGGTTGTTTATTATATTTTTTTTCCTCCTGCAGTGGGTACAGAATGTGATTTCTCATTTCTGAACAAGTTTTACAAGCAGGTGGAAAAAGTGTGTAACAATAAGTAATGCATATTTAAATTAAATTTTTGAATCCATGTTAAAATTTGTGAACCTTTTAGAATAAATGAACATCAGAGAGAGTTTCAGAGAGAACTCTCTCTGCATTTATAATTCAAAGTGCCCTAGCTGTCTCCCAGAGTGGGGTACAGAGAACACTGCATATAGATAACATCTTCAGAGAAGCTGAATATTATTCTTTTCTGAAAAATGAGGGGAACAAAGCCTGCATCCCAAGGTGTCCCTTGCAGGATCCCTCCCTGGCTGGTGTGGGGAGGATGGAGCAGAGGAAAGCAGAGCAGGGCTGCTGTGGGGAGTCACAGAGTGTGTCTCTGCAGCTGCCCAGCCTGTCCTGGCACAGGGGCAGCCTGGTCCCCACCCAAGTGTCCAGGCAGAGGAGGACAGTGTCCCAGGCTATCAGCAGAGCTCTCCCTCCTCTTCCAGCTACTAGAACTCCAGATTACTGTAATAAAGCCACAGACATACTTCCCATTCCAGGGAAGTGACCTAAATACTCCAGACCCCAGCCTGTCTCCATCTCTGGGTGCTTTGCCAGAGGCACAGCCACAGCAGTGGAGAGCACAGCAAGCATGTCAGACCTGGCAGCCAAGGATGCCCTTTCCAGACAGGACTGGCAGGGCTCCAGGTCCCTTCCCCTGAGCACCTGCAGTGTTTCATGCCTGTGCACAAGGTGCCAAGATGTCTTTTGTAAGAACCAGCAGGACTGAGGGCCCTGAGCTGCTCCCCATACCCACAGCAGAGTGACTGCCTTCACCACTGAACATTTCACCCAGGAATATTAAAAGCTGCTCTGTTAGAATGAGGAGAACTTAAACAATTGCTATTATTAATTTTAAAATAATTAAGTGAGAAGCTGTAAGGCTATCATTTTCTCAGCAGGACCACAGAATCTTTCAGTTCTCTGCAATGTTTTACTATGCCCATATGTTTGGCTACAGCTGAGTCCAACCATAAAAGTATGACATCTTTTAATTACATTTTAATGAAAGCTGTAACTAATCCAATAGCTCATTTGTTAGTACCTTGTGGGAGAAAGAAAAGCTCAAGAACAATCTCAGAATTCTTAGGTTTGGAGTCTGTGGAAAGATGCACGACAATGGCTGTGCCAAGTTCCCAGTAACAGCCTACAGCTTCAGAGTTTGCTGGCATGACCAGAAACCATCCAGCTAAAACAGGTCTGTGCTTTGGTGTGTCTCAGTAGTGCTTTCCTCCATTTGCCAGTTTTCTCAAACACTGAAGGAAGCAGAGAAATGCACAAGGGGCACACAGGAGCATGTCTGGCTTGAAAGACTGTCCAGTGATTTCCCTGAGCTTTGAATCAGACCTTTACTGAACCATCTCCTGTTGAGCTCTTTCACAATCACTTCAACAAGGGAGCAGGATCATTTCAGCTATTACACACATTGAAAAAATTGGATTTGAGCCTTCAATAGACATAATTTCCCCCATCTCAGAAAACTGACGTTTCCTTTATGTTTGTCATCAATAGACTGACTTTTATATCTTGCCTGCCTGCCCTATAGACAAAAACAGTCATAATATTCATAATTGCTGCACATTTCTCTAGAACAAGTGAACTGTATCTTGTGGATTCAGGGTGAGACTTGGAGAGCTCAAGGACAGTCTGGAATTGAATACATCAAGTAGTGGGCTTGGGGAAAAAAAAAAAAAAAAAACCAAGGCAAAAAAAGCATGCAATTTCAACTGCTAGTGAAGAAATGTGCTTCAGAAAGGAAAGCAAGCCTTTGGTGGGCATAGTTTGGCCCCTAGTGGATAGCAATTCTCATTGTCACATTGAATTGGTAGCCTTTGCTTAAGCAAAAGCCAGGACAGAATAACCCTGGAAACTAAATTACCTCCCAGCTTTGGAGATGAAACTTGCTTCAAGCCAGACCTGGGATGAATTTGCAGTCCAGTGACAGAACTGAAAACGAAACATTTGCCTCCTCAGCAGGACTGCCAATACATTTAAAATTCACATCTAGAAAATGAATCCTCCTCTTTAGCTTCAAAATATTCATCTGAAAGGAAAGGTCAGTGAACATTTTTCTCCTCCCCTGCTAATTGAGAGGCAAGTCATATGCTTAATTTGCCAAGCAAGCAGGACCTTGTACTTCTCATGTTGAGCAGAAGGCTCCAACAAATACACTTGGACCCTCGTCCCTGGCACCTCTGGATAGCTGCCATCATTCACCCCCTGAAAATGATGAGGCTTGCTCGTGATTATAGACTCCTATTGATTTCCAATTTTCACCAGACGTGCTCAAATCCCTTGGGATCTAAGCATTTGTAGATCCCTATCAGTCTTGCAGTGCAGAAACAAAAGTGGCAACATAATTGGCACAGTGGAGCAAAAAAACTCTCCCATTCTGCTTTCAATTTAGGCCCTCACTGCAATTTCTTAACAGTAGATTTCTTCTTAGTGCTAATGGCTTCACATAAGGTTCTCAAAGACAAGATTAAAATTTAAAAATAAGTACATGTATTTGGGCTTTTTGAACTTAATAACCACACTCTGAATAGGAATGCTATCTCCAGAGTAGACTGTGCTACCTAATGTTGGCTTTGTTTGGTTTTGTTTTTCCTAACAATATCAGTTAATGCTTTGTGTGTTCCTGTGCTGCTCAGTCACAGTATCTAGTGAACATTTGATCAAAGCAGCTCACAGCAGTAAAGCATGCTCGTAACAACTGCATATTTGTAGCATTTAAATATGGCAAGCATAGCCTCAAGATGTTGCAAAAGGGATATTTGCACAGCCTACAGTAAACCCAAGGTGATGCATACATAATCTGCCCCTGAAAGGTGAAAAGGGAAAGTGCATCAGCACTATTTCTGTTTAGAACAGCTCTTTTAGCACAGAATTAATTCTGGCCCTCCTCTGTAATACCTGTGCTCCAGTCTGAAAATTCTAACTGCTAACACAGAATACAAAGCTTAAAATGTGCTGCATTACAGAACAAAGCATTTACAGAGGAAATCAAAGCAAGTACATCTCTATTTGCAGGCAGAAAGTGGCATGGTGTTTCTTGTTGATGATGTAGGCTCCCCTGCATGCAGGGGATGGGCAAATGGAACACCATGGTTTGCTAGCAGGAAGCAGAGCTATGCTATTTTAACATCTGCAGAGCAACACCACTTCTGATGTGACAGCTCCTTGAGGAAGGAAGACTGGTTTTACCACGGCACAAGGCAAATAAACACCCATTCAGCTCAGAGGACTTGAGGTTGAGTGTCTCAGAAATGCTTCTGAGGGGCAATTCCTACAGCAGGAATGCCCAGAATGGGGGTGCTGTACCTTGCTGCTCAACCAGGGAGCATCAGAACCCGAGCACAACCTAAACAACTGTGTTTGATCAGATCGTGCTTTCTTATAAAGGAAAGCCATGCACACAGGAGATAATTCTTACCTCTTAGAGATGCAGGGAACACAGGTACCCCTAGAGTTGCATGGTTCTCCAACTGATTTTCCCTCAGTGGATTTAAGTGATTTAAAACAAGCATCCTGGAGACTGATGATTATAAACTCCTCAGAACTGCACTTAAGTGTTTGGAAATATTTATCACCTGTCATGGGCACTGCTAGAACTGAAACAAATTTAAAGTGTGCAAATGTATCTGTAGCAATGAGAATCATTGTATAATGATCTCAAGTTTGAGGCAAACCAAGTTTTATAAGTTGAAATAATATCCTACCCTAGATATGGGAATATAGGGAGAAAAGGACTTCATACATACAAATCTTTCTACAGACAAAAAATTCTTCAAAGCTCACTTTCTCTTTGAAACTAGATATCTCCTCATGAACCTCATGTAGCTTAAATGTGACTGAACCTTGAAAAAAAGCTGGTCCAAAAATAGCTGCAAGGCTCTTACAGTAATAAAAAAAGAAGAAAATAGCAGGTAAGCTCATTCAAAATTATCATGATGCTGAGAAAGAGTTGCAACAGGAACATGTTCCTCAATACTTTTATATTTAAATAAAATTTAATAGAAAAATTACAGGTACTGAAACCTCACCACAGTCACCTTAAAAAGGCATATTTTTTAATGACAACCTGATTTACTGCCTTGTTTTTTTTTTTTTAAGCACTAACATCAGTAATAGAACATAAAGATTAGAGAGGTCTTGATGGCTTCCTAAGCAAGAGCCCTGTGCAACTCACTGAAATCTACAGCAGGAATTTTCTCCCAGTGAAGCCCACCAGGAGCAAAACAAGACTTAAAGAAAAAGGATTTGCTAAGAATAAAGAAGAAAGGGCTAATGTTTTAGTGTCTCTCTTTTTTCTTTTTTTTTTTTTTTTAACAATTACTCTGAAATAATTCTAGCCAAAAATACTGAGAGTAGGAGTAATGTCATCCTGAGATAATACCTGGCACCCTGGGTCCTCAAATGGCAAAGAAGTTCAAACTCAGGACTGATAGCAGTAGCTGGCATGTCTAGCAAAGAGAGTGAGAAACACAGCATGAAAACCTGAGGAAGATGCAAGTTTTCTAAATAAAAAGGAGTAACTCCTTCACTTAAAGCAAGAGGAAAAAAGGACACAAAATCACAGAAAACACATGCAGAAATATAAGCTCACAAAAACTGACAGAGTGCAGTCAATTGGGAGACTAAAGGGGACAGGGAGGCTCACCCTGGGCTCTGCTCTTTGAAATGCTTGGTCTGATGTAAAAGCCACTCCAGTTTCAAACAACTGATGAATTAACAATTTTATAAAGATCTCATTTGAATGATTGGCTTGAAACCCTCTAAGAAGTATTCTCTTGAAGGCTGTATGTGGAGGATCATCCAAGTCAGAAAAACACTCAAAGGCTCAGGGTTCAAAGGTAATTTGACCAGAATATTAAATCATCAGGTGAAGGCACAATGAAACTTGCTTATTACAAAGAGGAGCTACAAAAGATTACAGAAAGCAACTAACCTAACCATAGTAAGATGTTGAGAAAATAAATGTTTAGGGACTACACCAAAGAACAGGTCTTTGACCTGTCCTGAAAAACAACCCAGTATGACAGGCCTCAGTCTCCACAGAGAAGGGCACCAGAATACGTCACCTGCTGACCCCATTGTCCTGCTCCCATCACACAGAAAACATCAAAAGCTCAGTAACCTCTCTTACTGATGGATCAAAGATTGTTAGGGCAACTGAATCACAGAAACAAAACCTTGATAAAAATCAAGCTATCCTGGATTTTTTATTTAAGTGAAGTGAGTCCTTTTAGTTCCTGCCTGCTGCAGGCAGGAGAGAGGAAGGCACTTCCAGCTGAAGAGTTTAGCAGCAATCCTTGATTTCATCAAGTAACCACTGCCTTAGAAAATGCAGGTAGTAGACACAAATGTTATTTTAAAACTAACTCCGTGACCACAACACAGCAAAATCAGTGAAGTGCTTGTGTTAAGTGAGGACAATGCCCTACCTGGGAGATGGACTCAGGTTCAAAACTCTTAGAAAGAAAAACCAGCCTGAATAACCTTCCACGATGCGAGTCATGCCAAATTAGTGACAGCCGTGACACAGCAGTGGAGCCAGCAGCTCACGTATCAAATTGAGATGAAAAATCACTGTGATGAATCAGATGGTGGGTAAAGGCTCAGCATGGAGACAGAGCAGGACCTGGGCAATGGCACTGGCTGACATTCAGAGAGGGGAAGCCACAGGAGTTCAGATGAAGCAAAAGGCTAGAGACAGGTAGCAGCAGATTTGCTTTGTCTGCCATTATTCATCTCTGAAAAATAAAGAATGAGAGTTTCACCTTAAGAAATCCTAGCTACCAGAATAGTCTGTTAGGGCACAATTGTGCCTTAATAGTGTAACTTATGTTCTGGGTCAACTTCATTTGAAGCCAGACCTGGAATGAAAATGGAGGACACAGCAGGAATTGTAGCAAGTAGCACAAGCCACAGCACAGGCTGGGGTCTCTCAGGACTATGTGTTTTTACCTGTCTGCATTTCCCTGCAGACAATTCTGCATTTTGTTCTCAGACAGGATTCTAATCTGGAAACTTGTGTGTTCAGGCTCCTGCAGCTGGTCATTTCCTCTCAGTAGCATAGCTAAGCAGTATTGAATATTTATTTCGAGGAGCATGAGACGATCAACCCCTTTGGTCAAGAGCTCATCCAGCCTCATGCTAAGTGTCTGTAATTGCATAACTGTGCCAATTATCCCACAAGGAGCACTCTGAGCCCTGCTGCAGAAAGGCCAGGGCTGCTCTTGTCTCACCCACCCCATGGTTACAGGGCAAAGAAGGGAAGGGCTGGTTCCCTGCCTGGGAGAGCAGCAAGGCAGGGGAACCAGGCTCTTCCCAGCACACCCCCTGAGCCAGGCCTCCATCAGCACACCCCAGCCCTTCCTTGTAAAGGCTGCCTTCTCATGCAGCTTTCTAGAAGCTGAAACCCTTTCTAAAACATCCTCGATTTTCTTCAAGGTTCAGCATGCATAGACTGAGCTATTCTTGTTGCATTAATGCTTGTGCAAGAGAAGGAGATGCAGCACTTGTTTAGAGTGGTGATAGGCAAAGTGCAACAGAACTCCAGGTTATAATTCTGGGCATAACAGGATAGGACACTGTCAACCTGAAATCTGATTTAAGAAGAAATCCAGTTTAAAGCATTTCTAGGTGTTGTGCCTGACTGACTTCAAATGAACTCTTAAAAATCATTTTACAGTCTTATTTTCCCTCTTCTAGAGATGTTTTCCTGCTCTGCTGAGTTAGTACACACACAGGAAAAAAAAAACCTGCTTAGTTAAAGGGATGCTGTTGTCACTGCATGGAGCACATACATTTTAAGAAGCAGAAGCTAAATACCTTCTAATCTCTTTCAATTATATTTGTATCAGAAATTTAACTACAATGTATTTCAGATGGAAGCCAATTTAACATTTACAATTTAACTGCTGCATATATTAATGTGCATATTAACAAAAATGCAAGGTATGTATATACATATAAATACACACACACTGAACTTGCATGGAAAAACACCACTATGAGTTGTGTGCTATATGCTCTTGGTGACACAAGCTAAATTTCTGCTCAGTAATAGCAAAGCTCACGGTATTTCACTCTCATTCAAAAGAAAAATCAGGTAATCTTTCATATGCTTAGTGGTCTTACTTGAGGTTTAACTTTCAAAACTCAGTGAAATAAATAATGTGCTACAGGAATCAATTCCTACGTTTGCTCTCAATTTTGCTTGCCTGTGATAGTCTTCTATTAAAAAGTCTCAGTAGAGGCATTTTAATAAAGCAAAGTTATATGAATTTGGATTGAGATCTTTATGAAGTATAAAAATTATCTCTATGAGAATTGTATCATTTTAGAGATTGTAGAAGTAAAATTATGGAAATACCTGAGATGCAGTAGATCACTTATTTCCCATTCCCCTCTACCTTACTAACAAGTACAGGTAGTCCAGGTAGTCAAGACCTTCTCTTTACAAAAGGTTTTGGCATAAACGTTTCAATTTGGTATTTCAAATCTCTCTTGTGCAGGACGACTCCCATGAAATTAACTCCTTTCTGTTCCCTGCTGCCGTGACAACTCTGGTAATTGCTTTCATGGGGTAAGCAGTACTCAGGAAGCATGAAGATTCCTTTGTGAAATTCAGCAGCCACACGGGGCTAACTGGAAACCTTGTGGGCTGTGATCCCCAGGGCTGTAGCAGGGGACAGCTGTGCCAGCAGCCCTTGGGTATCACAAGGAGAAAATGTCCTGATGTGAGAGGGGACAATGGACTTGGCAGCACATGCAACAGGTATGCCCTGCAGATAGAAAAAGAATGGATTTTCAACAATGTACTAAAAACACCTTCTGAAAATTAGAACTGCTTTAATACCTCCAAAAAGGAAAAAAAAAAAAAAAGGTTATGCCATCTCCAATGTCTCTCCAAATACAGCAATGCTTGGATCATCTTAAAATTAAATATACCTTGATATTTGAACTGCTCAGGCTTCAGAGCCTCAGCCTCTGGCATTTCATAATACTTAGATAATAAACGAACAATCTTCTTTCATAAAAAAAAAAAAAAAAAAAAAGAAAGGATGGGGGTGGGAAGGAGAATGCAGAGGAAATAGTAGCTGTGAAATGGAATCCACATTTTCAGACACCAGGTCTCATTAATCTTGCTGATGAATAGGACCTTTATAAAAGGAGACCCCGCACCGAGAGAATTGAAAGGAAATAGTATGGAAAGTGAAGCAGCAGTTTCTTGTACAAGTTCTTATATGTTTTAAATTAAGTGGCTTTTGTGGAGGCTTGAGTCAGAAAAACAAATCCGAGTAATTCCTTCTTTACAAGAGAAATGCATGTGGATGACACTGATGCTCCTTTTGCTGCAAGCCTTTTCTGGCAAAGAGATTAGATCAAGAATACAGCCAAAAAAGGAATGGAAATGCACTGTTGGGCGATTAGTTTATGACATTCTACCCTATATATAGTGCCTATTTGGCAAACCCTCCTGCAGTTCTGTGTTTTTCATTGCAAGTGGCTTATATCAGTACTGACATCTTGCAGATGTTAGTAGCTTTGATTTTTTTTCCCCCATGTTGCAAATGAGTTGGCATGGAAACAACTCTTTTCTGGCAACATGACATATGATTCAAGGCAAAATGCATTTAACACAGATGAATAGTTCAGGAATATGCCTATAACAAAAAGTCATCTTGAAAGCTGCTTTGCATTTGTTGGTGTTTATGACAACTGTTTCAAGGCATTCTAAAAAAAAAATAAATAAAAAAAATCAACTGTTTAAGGCTAGATACCAATGATTAATTTCCCACTGCTTGATGCTACATACTCTACTTCATCCTGGATATATTTGTTTTAATAACAAGAAGAGAACATTAAGGAAAGAAAAGCATTTTGAGAGGTTATTTTCCTGTTCTTTTAAACGACCTTTGTTGTGTTGATTTTTACATTTGGAGACAGTTGTGCAAGCCCTGAATTAACTCTGGGCCTGCCACAGGCATTCAGAGTGTGCTGCAGCTTCCAGGGACCCGTCAGACCATCCTTGGAGGAGCAGTGCTAGTGGGGCACAGCAGTGAAAAAAAAGTCAGCAAATAAAAACAGCTCTGAAGGGAAGTACAGTCCTCAACCAACTAAAATTTGGACACTTCCTTGTAGTACTTACACATCAGACAGGCAGTTTTTATTGGGAAAGGGAAAAAAGGGCAATCTTTAAATTGTAAGCAAGAGTTTCAAAGCAGGAGACAAAGAAGCAGAGCCTGCAGCAGGGAAGAAGAGATCCTGCTCAGGAAACAAGGCACGAGAAACCTCATGGTTTGCAATGGCAGTTGGACATACAAACAGACCTTTGTCCAAACCTAATCTGAGGTCCAAAGCTTTTGAAATATTATTGTTACTGGAGGAGTCTGACAAGAACTCACCTCTGTGGTTTAGAAGAGTCTGAATTCAATAAAATTAGCATTTAAATGAACCCAATTAAGAAATGCTTTAAACTGAGTGTGCAAGAAGGGAGCATGGGCCACTTGTCTATTAGAAAGCTCTGAAGGGCTACTGCAGCATGAAAAGCTAAACCCTTTTGGGTAACAATAACCAGGGCAGAAAACACCAGGTTCTGTGTGTGGAATGTACTACCTGATAGCATAGGTAGCTGCTTTTTATTTCATTTTTACAAAACAAACAAACAAAAGTCTTGCCTTATTCAAAATAAAGAAAATTGGCAAAGGTGATGTATAAGAAGATGGTGACCCCTGCCTGCACAATATTCATCTGACTTGCCATCTCTGAGCATTCAGAATAGTTTGCAAAAGGTACACAATAAACATAAATGTCTGCCATGTAACAAATGTTTGTTGAAGCATCGTTTATATACTTGGTCTCCATAGTGTGGAACAGCCCAATCAGGAGAATAAGAAATCTGAATAAACTCCATTTATTTTACTGGTATTTGAATGCAACTTTTCACCTAATAAATGCATCTGTTCTGGATGATAAATTGTCCATTAGAGGAAATTCAGGTGGGCTTATTTTGTGTTCTGTGTTTTGAATAAGCTGCCATTAACATGGCATTACATTTACTATTTTATCATTGTTTCTGCCTTCAGCTGAGCAGTACAGAAATAAAATGACAGAGTGAGCTTATAATCACGAGTATTTTAATTTATTAAATAAATGACCTAATTGCTTGCCTGAGATCTATTTTTCTTCTTTCTCTTGACCCTGTTGAGAGTTAATCAGTTTCTTGGTGCTAATTAGATGTCAGCATTAGTAGCCTGCTAATACATAAGAGATAATGACACCATCGTGCAAGACACGGTGTCCAACACATGACCCTGTTTCCTTAAATTATGCCCTAAGGATTCATCTGGAAGTCTAAAGGCTATGAAGCTTTACAGCAGCAGTTCCTTCTGCTTGTGGATAGTGGTACAGGTTTGACAGGCAAGTGGAGAATTAGACAGGAGATGTATCTTACCAAGCAGGGTGAGGTTTTAACAGGAATGCTGCTGACTCTGTTCTAGTCCCAGTATGCAGTATTTGCTCAGTATGAAAACAATCATACAAAGAAGGCTTAAATAACAACTCTGTATCTCATTTTATAGACTAACAAACTGCTGGCAGGTAATTAAGACATACATCTTCCCTTTACAGCTCCATGAGCCAACCTGTGCACTCTGAGGGAGTAGCAGAGAGCATTTTGTGCAGACACACCTTCAGCTGCAGCTCCAGGAGATGCCAGCACAGCAAAGTGAGGTTTCACAGGGGCTTTTGCAGCAGCCTATCTGTGCCAGGCAGATGCAAAAGATGCACATCTGGGGAAGGGAGGCTCTTCACATGCAGGTGAAAGCTTGAACTTGTGACACAGTCTATCACAGCACTGCTGAGCTGCAATTCCTCATTTACAGCCCTGTACAATCATCCAGCTCTTGGGGCTGGTGCATCTCCAGTGCCACAGGCTGCATCCTCTCCCAGGTGGGCAGAATTAACTCAGAGCTGCAACACAGCCACATGCACAAGACACTCAACCTCAGTGTGGAAGTGTTTCCCAAGTGCAGCAGAAATGTCTTTCAGGAGTGCCTGGGATGGAACTTTCCAGAGGCCAGCAAGGAAGCAGTGCCTGTAAGGGCTGAGTGAGTTAAAAAAAATAAAAATATAAATATATATATATAAAGATAAGCACTCAACAACACTTTTTGATGGAGCACATAATCCAGGCTGCAGTCAGTGCCAAAGGCCCAGAACAAGGCCTGCAGCATTACCAGGCTTTCTGTGAAAGTTTCTGCCAGAAGAAGCAACTGCAGTGATTATGTCAAGACAGACACAACTGGCACCATCACCAGGCCCTTACTAAAAACTTTTCGTGCCTTCTGTTAGTTGACTTCTCTCAGGCAGCTTCACACAGCCCTGGCTCCTTCTCTCCTCTCTGCAAGCTTCCTTCTGCATGAGTGGCTAACCCCAGCCTGTCCCTTTCCCAGCCCCTAGCCCTGCCTGTCCCTCACACAGCATCCCCTCACCTTACCTGTCCCTTGCACTGCCACATGTCCCTTCCTCCCCACAGCACAGCCAGCAGCTCCATCCCAAACTGCAGCACACTCTGGATCTCAGACCCCAACCTGTGCCCAGCTAACCCACTCCTTTATAGCCCCCATCCTCACTGGGCAGGCAAGGCTGTCTCCACTCCTCTGCAATCAGTACAGCTGGAACTCATAGAGGAAATTGCCTTCTGCACTATCCTCACAGACTATTCTTCCCACAAGCAACCTCACAGAATTTTGGAGAGCTGGTTTTTTTCAGCTCTTCACCTCCACAAAGCCATGTTTGGAGTTTGAATCCTAGTCCAAGGCAGCAAACCCCTGCCAGGTAAAGCCTGCTGTCCTCTGGCACATTCTCCATTGTTCAACAACCACAGAGGTTATTTAAACGGGCTCCTCTGCCTCTGAAAGTAGAGGGTGAGCAGTAACTTTTGTAGTAAAACGTCTACAAATCCTACTCTTTTCTGGGATAGGTTTACAGGGTTCCACTGCCATCCACCCAGGGCACTCAGCATCATGTGGGAAAGCAGCTGATCTTAATCCAGTCTCTTGGTGTCAGAGGAAAACATTACCTCATCCAGCAGGATATCCTTCCAGATAGACACTAGGACCTCAAACCTTTCTGATATAAATTTAGTGAATAAGCCAGCAATAATACCTGCCAGTAGAGAGCTGTTAATCAGAACTGAAGTTTGGAAATAAAGTTTCTGGATCAACACGAGTTTTTGAAGTGTTAAGCACTTACACAAAAGTTACCTGCCATCTAGCAGATTCATGATGGCAAAAACCTCCCTGAGAAGAGTTGACCTTAAATGTAAATACATGTAGGGCAGGAAGCAGAGCAGGGGAGAGGCAATGAAATTACAATCTTTTCATGATGGCTTGCTCTCAAACACCGACCAGTTCTGCACCTGAAAGTCACTAAATGCATTTTCTGTTTGATATTTTTAAGTGCTGTTGTGCCAGGGAGGTGTTAATGGCTCATCCATTAGTTGTGACCCAGACTTCACAACTTCACCCTGGCTTCATTAGAGCAATTGTGGGGGTTAATGCACTCTACTTTCATCTGGCAGTTCAACCTCCCAGGTTCATTTGTATCACAGCTGCCATACAAAGGAAAGGTCTCCTTTGAAGGCCCTCGGACCTGCGGAGGAGTCTTTGAAGGAGGGACAGGTGCCGAGGGGAAGGCTGGAGTGGAAGGAAGCCTTGTTTGGTGCAGGCAGCCTCGGAGGAGAGGAGCAGGGCCAGCCCAGTGCTGGGAGCGAGGATGGCAGGCTGCAGAGTGCAGCTCTCAGCACAGAGCACAGGCCTGGCCACACAGCCACCAGCACATGGCAGCCCTGGGGAGACTCACCTCCCTCACACTGCCCGGTGACACTGCTTTACAGATCACAGCCCTGGGGAGACTCACCTCCCTCACCACTGCTTTACAGCTCACAGCCCAGGGGAGACTCACCTCCCTCACCACTGCTTTACAGCTCACAGCCCAGGGGAGACTCACCTCCCTCACCACTGCTTTACAGCTCACAGCCCAGGGGAGACTCACCTCCCTCACCACTGCTTTACAGATCACAGCCCTGGGCAGCACAATCCCGAGCTTGTCTACCCCCGGAGCCCAAACACCCCAAAATGGGAGGGAAAGAAAATGAATTAGGTGTCCTGGCTCACTCGTGGACATCCAGGGAGTCTGTGTCTACACAAAAAAAAAACAAAAAACAAACTACTGCAACAAACCCTCTGCACTACTGGCAGACAAAAATGGTGTTGTTGACTACAGGCATTAAGCATGACTAATGCAGCAGTCACCACTTTTTACACACCCAGCTCCACAGCTATTTTCATGGGCACTATAACAACAGAAGAGAGTGGGAAGCAGCCCAACCCTTCAGAATCCCAGACCCAAAGGAAGCAAAATGGGAAAAGAGAAAAATAAGGAAGAAGATAGTGTTTTGGGGTTTTTGTAACCCTGAACATATGAAAACATGTACCCTCAAACTGGATTTGCTGTAGCTCCTGGAGAAACACATGTGAAATTCATGTGAGGGAAAGCACTTCTATGAAGAAAAATTGCATTGTTGAACACACTGCCCCCAAATTGGCAGCACTGAGAGTTCTTGCATTTAAAGAAAACAGAGTTATGATACCCCAGAGTCCAACAGCAAGTTCAGCAATTAAAGTTGAAGCACAAAGGAACAAAGAGAGAAGGATGAGAAATGAAGGGCAGAAGCAGAAGCAGAAGCAGCCTGTTCTGCCTGGTGGCATTGCCCTGCTGGCAGCAGAGCAGCACCCAGGGGTGCAATAAAAAGGTCCACCCACTCTGTCATCTAGCAGATGACATTACAGTTCATTAAGTGAACACTATCAACAGTTTTGGGGGTTTAGTGAAAGGCTTCTCCCCAAAAGGACTACATTTATGGTAAGTCAAGATTCCTTGCTCAGGAGAGATTTCCTTGAGACTGGGAGTCCTGGTCCCACTCCAAGCAGCTTTCTGGGTGCTTTCATCAGGCTCATGCTGCTCCACTACACCTGGCAAGGGACTCTCATAGCAACATGAGAGAGTATGGTATGCTTAGGTATGAAACATAAACCTGTTCATACTTAGGGACAACATTTATAACTGCACATGGAAACTTGCTGCTTGATATTGCTAGCAAGATGCCCAAAATGCAGCATTACCCCTCAGTGCACCACAGTATTCAGGACCATGTGCAGCTCTGCTATGAATTATTCTCTGTCAATGTCTACTATATTTAACCAAAAAGAGAACCTGAAAAAAAAAAGAGAATCAGGCAGTATTTGTCAAAAGCCATAGGAAAAACGGAACCAAAATTATTTAAAAAAATAAAAAACAACCTAGAGTCAAATAATAACAGATCACTAATTAGCAAGCTCTTGTGCTTATTTACTGAATAGGTGATAAGTTAACCAATATATGCCTGACCTTTTAAAGTCTTATTTCCAGCCAGGGAAGTCATGGCTATTAACTGCTACCAGGGTGCCATGGGATTTGTGTTCAGAGGCTCCTTTTTCACTTTGTTGTTGTAGCCTCTCATCTTTTACTGACATTACACACCACTCATCACGATCAGTGTCAGAAGCTATAACAGCATCTGTTGCAGTGGCAGCTTCTGCTGGATGAAGAGTCTCCCCCTTTACCTTAAAGAATGTCAATCATTTCTCATTCTCAGCATTCAGACTTGCTCATCAGTTAGTAACAACACTTTCAGCTACACCAAACATGATTTTTGAATAAACACTGGACTGAGATCATTGGAGATGATTGACAGCTTATAAATCACACTTTTCAGAAACCAGTAAGGAAGGGAAAAAACCTTATCCTTTCCTATTTCTAATATTTCACTGTCATTTGAAACACCTTCTACCTGAAGGGGCATGGGAGACAAAAGGTTTGATTTGTGATATGTGAGGTCCTTACAGAGGCTTTCTATAGGATATTTTCCAGAGTTCCCTGTCTCCTTTCTGCTAGTAGCCCCACTGGAGAGGAAGGGGAGGTAACAGAAGTTAATTAAGGAAAATTAAGATCGTTTAACTATCAGCCTGGGTGCCTAAGTACCCAGTAAAGTTTTCCCTCTGGAATAACTGATATTCATTATTCTTAGCATAACTACCCCCTCACAATCTTTCTGTGGAGTGTTCCCTACAGCATCAGTGCAGGAGGTGCCTGAGCAACCACAGGACCCTGCCCTGGCCTGCCCTTGGCTGAGGGAGTGACAAGCAGGCACCCAAGGGTTAGAATTTGCATGCATAAAAAGTTATTTCTAAAACCAAGTGCAATAGATCAATATGGGCACAAGAGAACAAGAATCTATAGAAGAGAAGAATGGTGGCAAACTCATTTCCAGAGAGGAAGGGGGAAGGTGCCTATCACTGCACACAAGCAGGTGGTGTTGTGCTCCATCCTGCAGATTTTCCTGCTCTCCCATGCCATCATGCTTCCCTGGAATATGGGCACTGCTTGGGACTGCTGTGCCCCCAGCCCTTGGGAATGCAAGCAGAGCTGGGCTGCACCAGCTCCTGCCCAGAGCCCAAGCCCAGATGTGCTGCTGGGGCTTTCTCTTAGGAGAGCTATGGACATATCAATCACAGCTCAAAAAAAGAAAAAAATTAAGCAATTGAGCAAGGAGGAAAACAAACTTCTGCATTTTTCTGCCTCTTGTGTCTGAACTATTTGCTCAAAAGCTTAGCATTGCTTTTCCAAGTTTTCCTTCAGCTTTATTGGATGTCAAGAGCTGTTGACTCACAAGCGAGCCTGAAGAAAGGCAGACTTTCCTAAAGTTGTGTTAAATTTAGAGGCTTCATACACCCTCTTTCTCCAATATGGATTAATCAGGCTCTTCCCCAGCAGCTGCCTTTCCCCTCCATGAGCCAGCAGCTCGTGGTGCCATCCTGCAGCATCCTGACACCACCTCTCTCCTGGCACGGAGGGTCTCACTCAGCTCAGCCCAGCCCAGCCAGGGCAGGAGCAGCCCCACGGAGCCTGCAGGAGCTGGGGCTTTCAGGACAGGCTTCTTGCTGCTGTCACTCATTCCTGTGGATCATCAGGACCCAAGCACCCAGCCCAGCACCCACAGCCCCAGTGCCAGCAGGCTTCAATGTCACCTCAAGAACAGCAGCTGCACTTCAGAGTCTGCCTCTGCCAGACCTTAGCAGTAAGGCAGAAAAATTGGATAACACAACGTTTTTGCATGTTCTTAAGAGAAATGTACTTTAGGATAATGCTTCCTGTAATAGCCAATTTTTGAAAGCTGTGCTATGCTCAATGCTTCCTTTTTTTAGTATTGAGCTTGTCAAAAACTCTTAGGAGCTATCTTTCTTAAATAATAAAAACTGCTTTTTTCTTCTTTGGAACAAAGTATAGGCCTCTTTCAAAACAGAGGACTAGAAATCTCCAGAAACAATTTCTTACATAATTTCCCTCAAGCAAGGCTTCTCTCTGATTCCTATGCAAACCAGAGGACCATGACTTACCAGAGCAGAATTGTCTTCACTGGAGGTCAGACCCTCTCCAGCTCCTCCTGCATTCCTTATGCTTCAAAACACAGAGAAGATACTTACCCCAGGCTTTTAGACTGGTGTAGATGGCAATGTTTTGGAATATTTTTAATGGGAAAGAAGTGGATGATTCTCACAAAGATACTTCTCAATTTTAGCAGAAGCTTTTGAGAATAAAGACCAATGACTTCTTTTTCTTTTTTTTTTTCTACAGTAAAAGACTGTTTTACCTTCCATTTGGTAAGTACACATAGCAAACTACAGTACCTAAAAGGTATCAATATCAGCCCTTAACACAAGTACTTCCTCACTCCCTGGGCAGGTACAGCTGCTCCTCCCCAACTCAGCTCAGAGGTAGCTGGCTGAATTACAAAATCATGCAGAAATTAACCAAACACTTTGCTTTTTCACCACCAGAGAGTTTATCACCTCTCCAAATAGCAGCATGGGGGGAAGAGGAAGAAGAGGAGGAGGAAGAAGGGGTGGGGCAGGAGTTCATTATCTCACATGCTCCAGCTATGCATTACCTTTTGCTCTCCCTACACAGATGGTTTCTGGAAACTTTCTCCTCCACTTCCACCTTGCTTTTAACAGAGGTTCTAAAATATCTTATTAAGAGTCTGATCACATCTATTGTATTCTTCTCCAGCCAGGGTAAACTTTAATTCTCTTCCCCTGCTTCCAAAAGCCCTTGGGAGGTCTGAGGTCTGGAGAGAGCTGAAGAGGGGGTAGGAAGAAAGCTTATTTAAAGTTCTCCTCTTCTGCTTTACAAAAGTCAGAGTTGACACAATAGGAGGAACTTAAATCCATAAAATGGATCAAAAAAGCTCCATGTCAAAGCCAACAGATAGCACACAACCTACTGCTACTTCTTGTCATTCCAGGGAAAAATCAAGTGCAGAAAAGGCCCAAGCATCCCCAGGCTGAAGCTGAAGTCAATGCAGGGCTGGATTTTACTGATAGGTGGATTCAGTGGGTGTTTTCTGTTTTCAAAGCAAAAGGTCTGCATTTAAAATGCTTCTGCTTTTTAGTGCCAACTCAATACTCTGTAAAGGGCTCTGAATGTCACCATGAAATTCATTAAAGTGGATGGAAATTCCAAATTACTACTTTTTAGTTGTGGGTTGAAAGGAGAATTTGGACACTAGGATTTGTCTTCAGGGTATGACCCAAACTCAGAGTTTACATCAGTCACCTATTGATCTTTACTGAACTCTCAACACTACAGATGCAAATGCTCAGTTTCTCTTATAGAAGTTGCCAAGGAGCAAACTAACCCTCAGCAGCCTTTCTCCAAAATTCACCCAGTCCCACAGCTGTAGCTTGTCATGGTTTGTTTGCCTGCAGAATGCTCAGTGTTTCCAGCTGAGCCTAGACTGAATGTGCAAAAGTGATGAACATCCCTGTTTCTTGAAGTTTAGCACTGCAATTTTGAAAATCACTGCATATAGAAGTGCTGCTTATAGAGTCTTAGTGGCAAGATTTGGGCTGGTACAGACAAGGCTGGCAGGGAGCAACTGCTGTTATCAGTACCTGTGATCTGTTGAGTCTCCTAACTAAGCAATTCTGAGAGATGTGAAAAGTGGTGTTGCTTGAAACAAGTGGTATAGAAAATGATGGAAATACTCAAATGTGAGATAATCTTAAAATAAAAATGGAAAGCAAACTCAAAACCAGTGTAGAATAACAATATATTTTATGAACAAAGAAAAGCATGAGTTAGTTAATTCTGGGTTGTCTTTTTTTTTTTTTTTTCCCTGTTTATTTGGGTTTTTTAACTTTCTGCATACTAATACATCACTTTTCAAATTCAGAGTTCTGGGATAACATCTCCACAAATGGAATTGAAGTTTTACTTAATGAAGGTTTTGCTTTGTTTATTTTCTATTTATGTTTTACCAATATTGTAAAGTATAAAGTAAGTCTTTTAGGATAGATTAAACTGCCACCAGAAAAAACATATTCAAAGCAAAAAATAAAATTGGCAAAATTAGTCATTTTCAGTGAAACAGCTTTCTGGGTCAAAGATTACTTGCTGAAGAAACACTAGCTGAAGATGCAGCATTATAAATGGTCTTCTCTCAGCCACTTGTACCAGTGGTCGAATAATTCATTTCTTAGTAAGAAATATGATGGTCTATTAACAGAAAGAAAGATTAGGTGCACATTAATCAAACATTTCAGAGACATATAAACATGCATATAGCATCTAGGAATATCCCATTACCCTATTTCAGAAGATATATGTAATCAATATTTCAAATATATCTATATATATCTATAAATATATAGTTAGTTTCATATAATTGACTTTTAAATATTCTCCCCCTTCCCCTCTTTGTAAAATAAGCAGAGCTTTCAAAGGCAGCATGAGTAATTTTCTGAAGTGCTGTTTGACCAAAGTAAGTATTTAAGCTGGGCTTTTTGTGCTGTTCAAGCAAACCAGGCTGAAGAGAAACCCAATGTGATCTCCCACAAACAGGCAGAAACAAAAAGATTAACTAACTTGTGTTATCAGAGTTCTTTTGGAAGAGCATTGACTTGAAACAGCATTAATTCCTCACCTTTATCTGGCTGAGGGGAGCTTCTAAAACATTGGCTTTTCCCCCTGCCCATACTCTAACCATTAAAAAGCCATTAAAATATATTGAAAGACCAGTCTATTAGAGGCAAAATTTGTTTGTACTGTGGCATTTGCAAACATCAGTCTTTTCACTACTGGTTGCATCAGGTAAATCTGTTTTCATTTGATAGCTGCTTGTTTCCAAAAAGAGCTCTAGAGAAAGGGAGAGTCCTTTGGTGTATGGCAACATTTACCTGGTACTCTGCTGCCCCTCTTATTATTCCATGCTTCTTGCAGGAGGAGGACTGATTTAAAATAGAAGACTTCCTCATGTCTGGACATCAATTAATACAACCCCAGCAGTCTCTGAGCTCCAGGATGCATTACTTTCTTTGCATAAAACTAGCCTGAAAGACAGTTTTTGGTTGTTTTTTTTTTTCAAAAACTCACAAAAAAATGGTGCATCTTTTAAGAAGGGATGTGGAAGGAGTATGTAGGGATAAATACCTGCCTTCAAAACCAATACCCTCAAACCATATCTAGCTGGCAGTTTCAAACTCAAAGTAAATCTCCCAGTATGGAATTGTCTCACCAGAGTAAGAGGCTGCTACTTAGTTATTTCTCAGTAAATATGGAATCAGAGTTTTCACAGACATGAAAAAAAAAGTCTGTGAAGAAATCCAGATGCTATTTCATGCTGTACTCTAAAATGTCTGGAGTATGCAGCATTCCTTTCACTGGCTCTGTACATTTCCTCAGGCTCACACAGCTTGCAGTTCAACACCTCCAACAGGCTCTGTGTGGAGGAGCACATCCCTAAGCCCAGTCTGGGAAGTGTTTCCAGGCATTTGAATTGGGCTTGATCATAGAAGGATGGCCAGGAGTTGGCTTCATCCAGCCATGGGAGATTTGATTTTCTGCATACAGCCAAAGAAAGGACACAGTGATGAGTCACCTAATTGCCTTGAAGCAAGTGTAGATTCCTCCTGACAGCACTTAGATGTTTAAGCTCAGAGTTTACCAACGGGCAGCTTGTGTTTACACAAAAATAGAAAAATAGAGAAGCAGCTACTTTGGAGGTGGTGAAAATGCTGTGGGTCTCATAGAGGAAGACATGAGCTCTGGGACCTTCCTGTGCTTTCCAGGTATGACAGGACTCTCTGCCGGTGTGGGCTCCCCAAAACAGGCTGGGGAATCTGCCACAGCCTGGCAGGTTTTGAAAGATGCCAGAGCAAAGTGGGGAGTGCTTTTTTCCTGTGCATTTTCAGGGTCTTAAAGCACTGTGCAATGTGTGAGGACAGCTGCACAGGGAGCCCACAGCCATGGATGGTCAGAGAAAAGGAGATTTTCTGGAAGGTCTTCCTGAAGAAACAGACAGGATGATGTATGTATAGATGCTTGTGTGGCAGCCTTTGGATCCAGATGAAAGACAGCTTGGAGAATCAGGCAATCCAATTACTTCTCTTAGATGTCCTAAGTAAAAAAATTACCTGAATGAGGGACAGGGTGTCACTCTAGAGTGAAAACCATGCAGAAGTTCTAAAAGACATGAACAGTAGTCTAGAGCTGCCATAATCCATTACAGCAGAGCTGGAGAGATTTTCATTCTTGGACTTTGAGTCAAGGAACACACTCATCAGCAAGGGTTCAGCCAAGAATGTTGTTCTAATAAGCACTGTAAAAGCTAAATCAAAAGAATGAAACATGAACATAATGTTTGCACTTGAGCAGAGACATCCCCATCGATTGGAGCAGCTCCTTTTGCAGTGTTTACTCCATACCCAGCTAGCCCCTCTGCACTTCCCTCAGTAGCTCTTCCAGGGGAGCACAGGACTGTCAGCACAGAGGCCACCACAGCTGCACAGGGCCCCAGCTGCACAGGGCAGTGTCACCAAGCTGCAGCTGCCCCCTTACACCTGCAGTGTGGGGCTGTGAGGCTGCAGCACACCCAGACAGCCCCACGTGCCCTGCTCACAGCACCACCTGGGCACCTCTGCACACCCACCAGCTGTCCCTGCAGAAACAAAGGTGAGTTGTACTTTCCAAAAGTCAGATTCCCTCTCCCCTTGCACATTGAGCAGTTGTGTGTGCCTACAAACCAAAGGCAAACTTTGGACACTTGTGCTGCCATGTAAAATTTAGCTGGGTGACACGTACACTCAGCATAGCTGGTGTGGCTGTTGGGATGGTGCTCCAAAGAATGCTCATCTGACTTTGGGATTAAAAGGGTTTTTTGGCCCTTGCAGGTGCAGTCAGTTAATGGGTGCTGTATTTTACCCATGTATGATTGTTACTGCTCACATTAGCTCTGAAAGGGCCAATAAACAAGGAAGAATAATCTGAGACTTTCCAGTTGCTAAGGCAATGAATTAATCAGCATGTATGTGTTCAGCAGACTCACATGCTCCTGCCAAGGCCTACAGCTTTAGGTCTCCTGCTATATTTTTGCCAGCACGAGGGAAGGGAGCAGAGGAATTGGCAGGGAATGAAGTGTCAATGGTTAGGGCTGTAATAAAAATTTTGGAAGGAGAAAGCAGCACCTACCACTACACATTCATGTATTATATGATGTTATAGCATGCCAACAAAATGAGGCTCTTTGCCACCATTCTGTGCAACAGCTTCATTTAGTCTAATTATTGGGTATAAAATCCTCTTGTCCAGTAAGAGCTGATTTCTCCTCCCAGAGTTGTGAATCCAAGCTGAACCATATTCAGTGCATTTGATCATATTTACAGACCCTGAACCAGCTCTTCAGCTGACAAGACATTGCCTCACTTAAACCATTAAATTTCTGTCTATCTCAGGAGCTGAGTTCTTTAAAAGCTTCTTGGAGTAAGATGCAAACCAGCCAAGCAGCACCAACACCATTTCCAAACCCAGGAGCATCAATGCATGCTCGGGAGGGCTGAGGACAGCACAGCATAGTTGATATGCTTGGGTGACCTTACAATTTGTAAATGGTTTTGATGCTGATCAGGCTGCCCAACATAGTGACTATAAATAAAGTTCTATGGTACCTTCTGACAGATGCAATTAACCAGGGGAGGAAAAAAAAAAAAAAAATGGAAGGAAAAATAAACCAAGTTGGATTTTTTGAGGTAGGAAGATCAAATGAAGTGGTTTGGGTTTTGGGTTCAGGATTAATTCCCATTTACCCACTTAAATACCAGAGATGAAGTCTTTCTTACAGTTCTTCACCACAAGTCAGGAGTTAACCAACAAATCCTATCTCTGTCACTTTCCTCTAGGCCATAGACATGGAAATATTTAGTGGACAACACTTGTACTGCTCCCTCCCTCCCTGAGCTGCTGTGCTGCTTCTTTTTCTATTTCACAGACAGAAGCATCACTGTGCATATGTGCCTAGAAGATAATTTCTGAATAATTTCACACATGCAGTTGTTGCAGTGGTGATTCATGCCTCCTTTTCAGTTTAGAGCCCTCTTGGTTTCCTAAGGAAGCTTACCTGCTCTGTTATCTGAAATGAAGGGTAGCCTTTAGCTAGGGCCAATACAACCCCCCACATTCAGTCAGGTTTAGCCAAAGCTGAAACAAAAAGGTGCCTGTAATAAGGGAATCCAAGCCTGACCTTCAGGGTCACCCTGGGGTGAGACAGATCTTTTTGAGCTAGCTCTGTAAGCAGGCAGCTGGTTATCTCCACATCTGGAGCTCTGAGCCCAGTCCTTACCCCAGACCTTCCAATCTGGCTTTGTGTGGATGTAAATCTTCTTATCAGTCAAGTGAACATAATGCCACTTCAGCACACTGCACACTGCAGGAGAATTAAATGGATAAAGTTTATAAAATATTTGATATGTCAGACAAAGCATATATAAGATCTAAACATTCTTACTGAAAAGCTCCAATAGCTGAATATCAGAAAACTAATAGGGAGAAAGGCATTAGAGAACTGGCAGAGAGACTAGGCCTGATCTTTGGCACTAGTTCTTGTGGAAAATCAATTTAATCTCAGAGAAAGCAGCCTTGGGAGGAGGTGCAGGTAGAGAAGGGGTTACCCCAACAGCCCTGGCTACACTCCTGAGACTGACCCTGCTCATCCCTGAGTCACCCACACACTGGGGGATCTAATCAAACCCATTTGAGTTAATTATGCAGTGGTAGGTGCAGGCAGGCTTGGGCTGGCTCACAGGCTCAGAATGGCAGTGAGACACTGCAGAGCAGCCCCTGTGCCTCCATCCCAGGGCTGAGGGATGCTGCTGCTGCTGCTCCCAGCTCCAGGGACTGCTTTCCATAAGCCTCGGTGCCAATGGGCTCAGCTGGGTGTGCACAGGCACCATGGCTGCCTTATTTTGGTTTTCCTAATAATTTTTTGATAACAATATAATTGGATGAGTCCTTAAGGCAATTTCATGTACTAGATTTATTGGAAGTATTACCTGCATATTTAGAGTTAAGAGGGACAAATATTTTATTTCCTTTTTTTATTGTCCCATTATTTATAGAGTTCTCTTTGAATCTTGTAAATACATTTTTTCATTTCCCTTCAGAGTTTGTCTTTCTCTTTGGCAAACATTGATTTTTTTTTTCATGTTTTTTCCAGTGAACCTTGAAATTAAAATGTCTTTTTTTGTTTAATTTCTTTTTTTGTACACTGGACTCATTGTCAGCACAGCAAGAGCAAGGTGCTTTGTTAGATTACTGCTGCTTCAAAGCTGCTGAAAGGAAGAGTTGACCACATTTTATTATTTGTGTGCAGTTCCTTCATGGGTTACAATTATCCTCTTTCACACACAAAGCCAATCCCAAGTTCTCAGCATTTGAAGGAAGCATTTTAATTCTTTTAGTATTTCATAATCAACTTTTACTGAATTATACCAGTTTCAGGAATTTTAGAATTATTTGACATTTTAGTGGAGAAATCACATGTGCAGAAACATCTATATACAAAAAATAGTAAGGTTTACAGGCAGAGAGAGTATCATTTATTAGACAGCTGAAATAGTTGGGGGGGGAAAAAAAGAAAAAGCTCTCAGTCACACAAGCCCTCTGAAAGCATTTATGCTTTTTTTCATCTATATCAACTGTTTTAATAAAAAATACCACTTCTCTCTGCAAACCTTTCCCTCTCTCCTACACTTTTACCATTGCAGCTACAGCAACACTATTTCTAGCAAAAAAAAAAATTGTATGTATATAGCAAAAGAACCATATCACCATTTTTTCAAGTGTTTTTCACCAAAACTACTCTGTTCCCCTTCCTACAACAGAGATTTTATTTTTAAAGTAGAGTATTTTTAGAAAATAATTTTTATGATAATTACTTGGTCATTGTCATTTTATCTGCTGTAGCAGAAGAACTCTCTATTACATAGTCTTGACTAAGAATGCTTTTTTCTTTTGCTAAGTAGCCAGGGCAACATAGGTTATGAAATTAAAAGCTTAAATTATAGCAGGGTAAAGTGGTCGGACCCAGGAACACAGATACACTTGTATCCTTGGTCAGCCTGAATGCCATCAGAAAGTTAGGAAATTCTTCAAAACATTCAGCTACAATGAAATCCTCCATAAATTAGAAAGGTTTTCTTTAGCTTTGTGACCTAGGGTTATACATTATGCTAAGCAAGTAAAGCAGTCTATGTTCAAAGGGTAAAGAGCAGGTAGTAAGTGTTTAAAGCAGCAAGAGTAATGTTTAAAAAAAAAAAAAAAAAAGCATTTAAAAGTGGATTGTTCTAGGCTATAATAAACTATGAATTGTAAAAGGTTAATTGACAAAATGATACTCATCTAATGCAGCAATCATTGCTGAATTCCTAATTCAGGGCTCTCGCTGTATTGACAACCACGTTTCCTGGAAGGGCTCTGGTCTTTGCTCAGTCTGTTTCAGCTGCAGGTTTCCCTGCACACGGGCAGACCCAGGCAGCTGTGGCTGTGCTGGAGGCAGGGGCAGCCTGCAGCCCTGGGCTCCTGCCAGGAGCTGACCCTGCTCCCAGCCCAGCCCAAGGGCCCTGGCCATCACCCCTGCACACCTGCCTTCCCAGGAAGGGCAGCCCCTGCCTCAAGGTTGCTGTGCTTAGGTTCAAATCCCATCTTTGCAGAGCCTCTGACCTGCAATCTGATCTGTTTTCCTCCAAACTGTATTTCTTATTCAATGAGATACAGTATGTTAGCAGTGAACAGAACAGTAGGATTTTAAGAATAGCAATAAACATCCCATCAAACTCTTTCCATGGGCACGTTGTCAGAGTGGCAGAGATACCCTCCTTATGACAGAAAAGATTCCTTTTTAACTTTTTTTTTTTTTTCCCCTAAGATATTATGCCAAATGAAAACTATTTTGTTTGTTTACTTTGTTGATTTTGTAAAAAGCAGCAGTTCCTCAACAGAAAGACAAATGGAGTCGTTGCAATTACTGTTTTGCAGAAGGGACTTCCTCAGCACTGGCTGCATCAGCAGCTTTTGTGAGCAGAGTGAAGTGCCACACAATCAATTCTATCCACACCTGCCACAAGCTGTAACCAAAAAAATGGCACAGGCTGGCTAAGAAGGGGCTATTATAATGTCTCCTTAATTACAATTCATTACTTCTTTTTTTAACAGTACAAACTTGTCAGCTATAACAAAAGATGTTTAAGAAACAAACCTTGTCAAAATAAATGAATTAAGAGCATTCATCCTTTTCCAGAGTGTAAAGAAGTTTGCAAGGTGATAATGAATTCGTAATGCATTAGCCACACTTCTTAAAATGTGTGTACCACTTACTCCACGACTTGCAAAAGTTTTGTCATTCTCACTGAATCTCCAGTTATGGGCATGAATTAGCAAGATTAGATTGTAATTGGACTCTGAGCAATTCAGCTATTATCCTGCCAAGTGCAAGGTGTTTTCCCTGTGCAGAAGCCTGTTAAATTCACATGAAATCCACAGGCATGCCACCATTGCCTTTGCTGTTGCTTGGCAGAGCCCTGTGCTGCAGAAGGTGCAGAGCATCCCCTGCCTGCCAGGATCCTGCCAGGCCAGCATGGGCTGGCCCCTGCTCTGGCAGGTGAGTCCTGCCCCAGGAGCTGGGCTTAAACCTGATCCCAGGTCAGTGCAAGCCTGCCCTAGGAGCTCAGCAACAGCAGGGCCAGGCCATGACTTGGGCCATGCTTCCAGTGACAATTCTGGGCCTGCTTTCCCAAGCCATTGCTTTCTTTGCACCTATGGGCCCTCTTCCACAGTGCAATAAATTCTGTCCAGGCACAACTGAATGTGGACCCAGCAGTGTCACCAAGTGCACCCACCCACACTGATCTGTGGATGCAGCCCCCTCCTGGTTTAGTCCCTTTCTGAACTGGGCACCAGCACAATCTTGCCATCCCTCTATGAGTCTGACCTTCCAGCTCATTAACTGTTCTCAGAACCATCTCAACATCTGCCTAAGATCCATGTCATCTCCATGGTTTTGTCCCCTCACTGGTCACATCCATGACTGTTCACAAGTTTATGGTTTTATCTGTACCAATCTTGGTGTTCCTTTCCAATAACAGAGCTGCTGGAGAGAGTCACTGTTCTGAGAAATTTTGATTTCTCAGAAAATGAGCACCCAGAACTTCCTCCATGTAATGAAATCTTTCCAGCAGTGACACGGCATAGCTCATTTAGCATTTCATCAGATGAGCACTCATAATACTTATCACAAAAAAATAGATTACACTGATGACTTCTTCTTTTATAAACTAAATGCTCTGAAGAACTGCTCAGATTCCTGAAGCCTCCTAAGATTATGGCTTTTGTTTTCCAAAAACCAACGGCAGCTTCTGCAGACTCCATTTTTACCCCTTGGAGCACAGTGACAGCACTGTCACATTTGCCTGCCCGGGGTGGCAGGGCTCCCTCTCACCATCCTGGTGTTGCTAGAAGAGAGGCTGTCTCCCACATCATCCCCACCCCAGCTCCCTCCTCCTGCACCTTGGATAGAGGCACTAATATCACCCTGGATCCAGGCTTCTCCAGCTCCTGGAGACCTCAGCTCATGGTCCCAGCCTATAAGCTCAGGTTGAGGTGGCTGAGCTTGAGAGATACTCTGGGAAACAAGACAAGTTTGCTGTATTCACCATGATAAACCAAACTGAATATTTAAGGAGCTGAGCTGCTTTCAATCCAGCTCACACACAGCTGCAGACATCTTCAACCCATGTACTTTCTGATTCTGATAGAAATTCTCCCCCCCTGCTATTTAGAAACAGACACAGGCACAAGGAGGTCAATACTACTGGGGGTCTGGCTTTAGATTTTCGGCATCAGAAACATGAATGAACAGGGAAACAAAGACTGTAGGAGATGTATGGTAGAGATGTATCAGAGGTGTGGAAGAAAAAAGGTTGGGCAGATATCCAGGGGAACAGTCTGGGACATTGGCCCTTGCCCTGGTCTCTCAGTGATCCCTGGCAAGATGAAGGAGTACAGCACGCACAAGAAGAGTTTTTCCTAGAGCAATACAACTCAGTTATTACTGGAGTGTGTCTGCATCCCAGGGAAATGTACAGAGATTCAGGCTACCCAAAAAGAAGGGAAATCTGTGGATCTGATGGCTCTTTCACAGCCCCACTGGGCTATTCCTGATATCCTACTGCAATATGCCATGCAGATGTGTCTGCCTCACCTGCAGTGGGACCAAAAATTGCAGCAGCCAGGAAGAGTCTGCAGTCCTCAGCTATGGGGGATGATAGGAAGCACAGAGCTGTGGAATACTGAAATAAATACATTTGGGAGCTGCTAAGTTATACAGCAGCCATCCCTATCCCCACAGCAGCCAAATGCAAGCAAGTGCAAAAGCTGAATCTCACCAGTCTTATTCACTCTCAGGGAGCAGAAACAAAATCTAAGCTTCAAACTCAGGATTAAAATAGGGTTTTAGAGTGGCAAGTAGACATGAAGACTTGTGCCCAGAAAACTGTAGGCTGTTTGAATACCAGGCTCTGTGGGAGATCCAATTTGCCACTGAAAGAGCTGTTCATGAATGTCAAAAATAATGCCAGCACTGAAACAGTCCAATCTGCAATAATATTTTCTATTAGATATTTCACTGCAACAGCCAGAATCTTAATAAAGCATATGGCAATTTTTAGTTGATAATGGAAAAGGCATTTCCTAAAGCTGGGGTACACCATACCTGTTGACTGGCAAAGTTTACCTCATGGGCAGAGGAAATTGCATCTCTCCAGAATGGGAGCTCCCCCTTCTGCAGCCTGGCAGGTGCCACCAGCAAGGACAGGTGGGACATCAGCCAGGGACACACTGCCATAGCACTCAGACCAGCCCCAGGGGCAGTGACTGAAACCACCCCATGGGCTCCATCCCTGGGGATTGTTTCTGCCCCAAGATCAGGACTTGCATTCTGATTTTTCAGATTTTTCCTTCCTGGACACAGGGAGCATCTCAGCCACAATCTCCCTCACTTTTCCAACAAAATATAGTGATCTTTAGTAGCAACAGTTGCTTCCAGCTTACCACAACATTTGATAGTAATTGTAGGATTCAATATTTGGAGGTTAAGGTGCATTTTCTAAATGTCCAATATCCATAGCTATGGAAAAATTCATAAATTGTCACATTCATCTTAAATGATTCACAGTTATAATTGGAGAAGAGCTTCCACATGAAAAGTTAGGCCATGCTGACCCATATAAACAAATTCAGTAAGCCACAACAAGCTGCTTGAATCTATTTTAAAATACTACTTTGGAAGCACAGCAAAAAGATACTGACTGTTTAGTTAACTTAGGGTCCATTTCCTATGTATCTATATCTATGTAAAAATATTCTGGTGAAATAAGCACATGTTTTTATTTGCTGGTGTAGAGATGGCATGTGTTGCTATTGTGGTCCATCTACAAAAAATCCATTGCTTTCAGTATGAATTAAATGAATACTGAAGTGTCTCTGCTACTCTCAGAGGAAAATTCTCTTCTACCTACCTTACAAATAAATGTGAAGTCCACTATTCAACTTAGCAGAAAAATACAGCACAGGAAAAAAAAGCAGCTCTCCAACATGTTATTTATACACTTTATATACTGACTACAGGAAAAACTGAAATTATTTTACACTAGCAACATATGTGTAATTTAATATCACTAGTGAAAACTAGGAGCTGAACTGGCCAGGATAAACTTCAAGCACTTGTAATTTTTCCAGTTTTGATCTAAAAAATGGGAGCTAAGCAGAACTCTCTCTTTATCTCTGCAGTGATTACAGCAGTATTTTCTGGAGGAAAGGATAGAAAACCAAAACTGTGCGTGGGGAAATAAATGAACAGAGAGAAAACAAACACTCCCCCACTACCCTACCATCAAACTTCTCTTGAATGAATCCATTGCTCAAGCCAGTCATGAAGCAAACAGCAATGTGCATAACACATCTGTCAAGGGTTACAGGGTACAGTTCATATTTCTTCACTACTCTTACTCTGCATAATGCTGTTCCTGGGATCTCACTCCCCAGCATCCTTCTCTGCTCTGAGCAAGGTCATAATGCACTGACCTTGTATCCTGCAAAACCAAAAACATACCCTAGCTTGCTGCTGGATTTTTTCCCTTGAAATCTCTAGACTAGGTAAAAGTATTGGGAGTTTGTGACTCCTGATGACCTTTAGAGAAACTTCCCCCACATTGCTGTCTCTTGCACTGAAACCAGAGTCATTCTTCCCATCTGATTGATGTTTCCCACTGCAGGCACAGCAGATGCATCCCAGACTTCTGAAGAAAGGACAAGCCTGAAGAGCACAATAAACTTTTAAGACATGGCGTGCATGGGCTCAGAAGGGCTCTTCTCTTTGAGCCTGGCAGGCAGGGTACACAGCATGCCAGCATCCTCATGTCCTTTTGGAAAGCAAAGGAAATGGTAATCCAGCTTTGCTTTCCCTGCATCTCCTGTTCTGAATTTACACCTCAGTGAAAAGGAAACTAATGGATTTGTGAAGAATGGATTTGTTACCATTTCTCCTACAGGTCATGCAGCAGCACAGTTTGGATTGAAGGTCATCAGTGCTGCATGGAATCAGTCACAAAAGCAGGATGCCAGAGGAGAGAGAGGAGAGACCTGCAGCATAAGCCAAGAGACGCTGGAGAGCAGCAAGGAAGGAAGGAGGTGATGGTAATTTAGCCTGTAAATCAGTGACTAACTCGGAGCACAGCTCACCTGCTTCCTGTGCCAGCACAGCCGCTCCCTCTTTTCCTAAGCACAGGGACAGGCAATGCTGTCTGCTTCAGCTGCTCCTCATGGGGCCCTTAGAGGCTGAGTTCATTCTCACTAATTCATCATACAGCCCTCTACCTTCTAAAGAGTCATGGGATCCAGTTTGCCAGCAATACATCTGCATAAAACAAAGTTCAGCACTGCCTGTGGTAATAACTACCCTTGCAATCACACCATAGCACTAAATGCTGGGTAAGTGAAAGGATAATTCCATAAAAGCCTGCGAGTTAAATACATATTTCCTCATTAGCATTTAGCTATTAGTCTCAGATCTTAACAACTCAAGAAGCCAATGCAGATGGACCAGAGTGGCATTAGTGCAGTGACCCTGTGCTGGGCAGGGTCTCATTGCTCAGGGGTCTCAGTACATCATGGAGAGCTCCCTGAGACAGCCCATTTGGAAAGGTGAGCTGTGCACCTCTGATCCTGGAACAGGCCACTTCTGAGACACCACCTTTGCCATGTTAACTGAGAAACGTGGCTACTCAGCCTGATGCTCTGTGTGACATAAGCACACTGGGTCAAGTGATAAACCAGATATTTCATCCCAGCCCATCTCCATTAAAAAAAAAATCTGTTCATGACTTTACATTCATAAATACTCTCACAATGTCAAGGGATGGGGGTTTTTCATCAATTCATTAGATCTGCTCCCATGAATTATTTATATTCAGTGCTAAAAATGGTTCCGAAACATTACAAGAATTCAATATCAGTTTTCACAGTGGGATTTCATCATTTTAGCACTGTAGCATAATAGCCTAATGCAATACTAATACTAATACTAATAGGATATGGTGCTAATAGGGTACAATGAGAGTTCTCTCTAATATGCAAACATTTCCATGTTGCATTATTATTTCTTTTAAGTTAATATGATATGGTGATAATATGATGAAATGAATTAGTTTCATATCATTGTTTGCATGAGTTGTGCATATTAAAAGAATATTTCCCCCCCTCCCTTTGAATTCACTTGGAATGAGCTTGAAAATTTACCCTGTAGTTATTCTTATGCTAATGAGGCTGTTTAGTAGGAAACACTCCTGCTGTTGCTTAGCCAGCTGAAGAAAGAATATGCTCATGTCACCTCTTGCTGGAATAAGAATTTTCCTGCCCTGTTTTGAAAGCCTCTGTCCTAAATGTTTGTTTGAACATTTCCCACTAGCTCATAGATTCATTGCATATTTGTGTTAAATTCTCTGGTCAGTATTTATCAGGAGCACTTTTACATAAGTGGGCATGGCTCCCAGCTCAGCCGTGAGGGGCAAGAGGCACACGCCAGCACCTGGGGAGGTGACCACAGAGACAGAAACATCATGGTTTGTGTGGCCCAGGGCTGGGGTGTGCTGGCCAGAGACATGGCAAGGCCACAGCCGGGCTCCAGGGCTCATCACAGCACTCCCCTCCAGGCCTTGTGACATTTTGCCAAAGCCTGTGCTGTGTATTCCTTGATGCAACAAACCAAGCTGGTGCAAGGGTTTTTCTTGCTGCCCCACAGAGCAGAATATCTACCAGCCTTGGAGAGAACTCCTGTCTGCCCTTCCCAGAAACGAGCTCTGTTCCCTGGTGTGTCACACTGATGTAAGGACCCCTTTGTTTCCCAGCTCTGGTAGCAGACCCATGGAAAGCATCCTACAGGTGCTTTGGCACTCTGTGCTGGACACAGCCTGCAGGGCTTGCAGCAGCCTTGTCCTGTTTGCCTTTTGTGCTACAACACTCAGATGTGCAAACTGGAATGGCTGCAATGGGACTCTGGCCCTTTTCAGAGGGACTCACTGGACTAACTGTGCTCATTAATAAATGGGCACTGAAATTCTGAGGACTTCTATTTGGGGATGATATGGGAGGACATTCCAAAGTAATTCAGCTAACATTAGCATCTGATTATTTTCTTCCTGACTTCCCTATGGAGACAGAGGACATCCCACAAGGTGGTTGACAACAACATCCTGATCTGCCCACACCCCAGCTTTAACTTCATGTAGATCCAATAATTGCCTTCAAATCCCAGCACATTCAGCTTGACTGAACCTGAATTCAGACTCTATGACCATTAATTCATATGTAGTTATACAAGAAAATTTTACACGTGAGGTTAACAGCACATGTACAACACAGAAAACTTCCCCAAATGTTACAGGGGTTTAAAATGTCATATATAAAAGCATCCAAAGTTTTTTTAATTATCAGATTTCCAAAGCTATTTTACATAATTCCCTGTATAATCCAATCTTAAACTCAGAAGACACTCATGCAGATGACATTTCCTCTCTGTTTTGAATAGGGATTATTTTTAAGAGGATACAGAACCTGGAAGTATTTCAATAGGTCTGATATTTAAAGCATATTTAATGGCATTTATGTTTTAATCTTCTTACCTACTAAACTTTAAAGAGAGCTGCAAGGAATTCAACAGTGAAAAAAATAATTAGACATTAGTTAGTACCATAAAATGCATAGGCAATGGGTCAGTTGATCCATGAACAGGACATAAACAGGAATGGCTGTCAGGGCAACACTGCACACCATGGTTCCCACCCTCCAGGAGTCACACTGCTCACATCCCTTCAGCCTGAAAGTGTTCAGCTGCCTATGGATTTGGGCTGCACTGTTGGCAGCAGGCTGATCTGAAAGCAATGACCCAAATTCACCAGGTTCCTTGTAGATGAGCAGATCAGAGGAATCTTTGCTAGAAAGAGAGGACAGGGGCTGATGAGCAATTCTCATAACTCATTCTGCATTTTCTAGCCTGAACACAGCATAGCACCATCCGAGGCCTCTTGCAGAGACACTACTCACATTGAGCCAATCTCACAGAAAATTATACAAAGAAAGCCCTTGCTGGTTTTCTGAACTTTTAGAAACTTTTCTGAAGTTTTAGAAACTATGTCTTATTTTGGTAATACACATTCAGCCCTGCTGCCTTAGGGCTGTTGCAAGTAGGGTGGTGATGAGTTACACCTTGTGCTGGTGCTTGTCTCCCTAAACTTTACACAAACTCATTTGCTGTTTCAGTCCTGAAAGAGCCTGCAGACAACTGCCTGCTTGTTTTTCTTCTCACACTCTGCCTAACCCCAGGAGCAAGGAGCCACTTCGTTAGGAGTAAAGGTATTAATTAGCAGTGAACCTGTTTAACCCACATGCTCTTTCATGCAGCTTCATAATGAATTCCAAACAGCCCAGAGTTCTAACATGACTACTATTTTCTCATATTAGAGCAGATACTCATTCCCTGGAAATCAGAGGCAGTGGTCCAGCAAATCTCTGTAGTATCAGCAACAGCTGATTTCAGTTATTTGTTTCACTGACAGGACCCAGCATGGTCACAGTGAGCACCAGCTTCAGTCCCTCTCTCTGCTGAAGGACCAAGACTCACATGCAGTTGTCTGAGGAGTCACCTCAGGCTGCCCATCATAAAACACACATTAGAAAACATGCATTTCAAAGATTTGGATGTGTATTTATTTCTACACTAAAAGAACTGATTTTGCAAAACCTCCCAGACAAATGGATGTGATTACTTTTAGCTGTCAGTGGGAACAAATAAGTCTTATGCAACTTAAGCACAATAAGCCTGGCCATTATTCTATTCCGAAAAATCAAAGATTTCTTGGTGTTACCATTACTATTGCTCTGTTACTTGTGGAAAACAATTCCAACTATCAGGAAATAATTATGAACAAAGTCCAGTTAATTATACAAGGCATCTAAGCTGCCCTAATTAAGGATTGGTTCAATACTCTTCACTTGGTAATTTTTTTTTTAATTGTGAATAGATTTAGTAGAAGCCTGGCTGATAAACAAATAATGAGATTGGTGGTCCAGAAGGAATTTGATTAATAAAATTATTCACCAATTATTTATTTCCTCTGGTTTATATCATTCTTTCTTCTACCTTAGAACAGGAATAGAAGAAGAGGGATTGCATTCACTCCTGTCAGAAACACCCTACATTCCTGAGCTTAAGGATTAAAGCTTTATTCATGCAACCATGATAAAATGGGGAACAATTCAAAGCCATACTAAGTCCCTGATGCTGTCACATCCAGGTAAATTCCTGGATCCATAGAAGCCTTATGGACTTTACTGCAAGTACTCACCTTGTATAAATACAATGTTTATGGTATTTGTGCTCAACCATAAGAAAATGGTTAAGGCTGGTAAAAACCAGAAAAGTCAAGCTATAGATCTGGTTCCACAGTTGATATCTCCCCACCATTTCCTCAGGTGAATTTATATAGCTGCTGTTGACCTCTAAGTGCCGTGTCCCAGGTCCAGGGACAGCCCACAAGCAGGTGGAATGGAGCTCAGCTGCTGTGGCTGCAGAGATCAGAGCCCAGAGGGGCTCAGGCAGGCAGGGCTGCAGGGGGCATGGGCAGGAGAAAGAGCCTCTGGGTGGATGTCTGTGGCTGAGTCCCAGCAAATCCTGGTGTGTTACCACCACACCAGAGATGGATGACTGCAGTTTAAACAGGAAAACAGCTGTACACGTTTTAAACTCCAGTCTGCTAGCCTCCAATTTTAATAGGAAACTGAAGCAATTTACTTCCTTTTTAATGGATTACAGAAGGAGCTCAAGCATAATGCTTCTACCCTTGTATGATCAATACCTTTAACACACTCATAAATTATTAATATTCTGCTCACAAAATTAACCACCTCTGAGATGCATAATTGTTCAATATTCAAAAGAAAAAAACATTTAAGGAAGTAGAGTGTTTCTTTGCATTTTTAGATATTTCTAGTAGCTTACTGTATAGCAGGAAAGCTACAGCCTTTGTTACTCAATGTAGTATATTAATTCTTTTTTTTTTTTACTAGTTTCTCTTCCTTCTGTGGCAGCATTAAGGGGCTTGGCATATGACTGTTTAATCAGTCAAAAGCCCATACCATGAGGACTCATTGCATTCTTCCTAGAAATGAATCTGTTTTCCAGACAGGAAGGATTTGGGTAGGAGGAAGGGGCTGAGCTGATTTAGGAGTTGGCATAAGTCAGTATTATTCAGGATTGGTCCATGCACCACTACATAATATCTCAATGCTGTCACCCCAGGGCTCCTGCTGACATCTCTTCACCAATGCTGTTGATAAGTTTCCTAAAGAGGACATGCATCTTCCTGTTAATTAATATCATGTGCTGTATTCACTTAGCTGCATTTCATTAGCTGAATTATAAAATTAGAAAATAATCTTCCAAAATGTGTCTCATTTTTAAAATTCATGTCTCATTTTCTGAATGAAGAGGAAATACAGACATCTCAAATCTATGCCTAGGGATCACAAAATTTCAGTGCAACTCTGAATCCAATTTTCTTTTTCCATGTGCTAGTCTTTGTGTTCTAATAAGTCTGGCAGTTAGAATCAAATTCTAAGGCCTAAAAATGTCTTTAAAAGTTTCAACTAAGGGAGAGCAAATGTTCTCCCAGAGAGGGACAGTGGCTCAGAGCACTGCTTTGTGTCTGGGAGGCTCAAGGAATACTGCAGGCAGTGGAAGGATTACAGGGCTCTCCATCTTGTAGCTCTCTGGGAGCTATACTCATACCCCATTATCCTTGATGTAATGAAGGGGAATTAGTTTGATAAATGTATTTTAATCTAAAGAAGATGTGAATTATTTTATCAAATAGATCCAAGGCAAAATGTTTATACCTATGCTTAACAAACATGAGATAGCATAGCTCATTGTTAGTAAAAACAAAACAAAGAAAACTTCACTTGGTGTTTTACAGAGCTGCTCCAGGACTGAGCAGACCCCTGGCTGCACAGTGTCTGAGAGGTGTTTGCAAGCTGTTGGCACTGCATGAGCAGCAAACTCATTTCCACCTCAATCAAGATGTTAACACCTTTGCTGCAGCTACCCTCCTTGTCAAGTTTAATGGAAATTTCTTAGGTATGAAGTACAAATTTTCAGCTCTGGAAATAATCCCTCCCATCAAGTCCTTGGCTATGGCCCTGGGATGGGAGAGGCACCATGGCTGTGAAGAGAGCTTCCATTGCTCCAGCCCAATACACTGACTTTGGGGAGGGATGGGAAGGGGGTGCTGGCTGGGGTTTGTTTGGGTCTTGCTAGTTTTGTTTTGGTGATGATTTTTTCAATCAGAAGTACCAAAAAGCTTTGAAACTGTGAGACCACAATAGCACTTCCAGATTTTTCCATTTCCATAAGCCAGCCTTAAGGAGATTCTTTGTTTATCTTTCATGGATCCTTTGAGCTTACCCTTATTTGCTTAGTTTGTGCCAATGCTGGGAAATCTTTGAGCAACATCATTTCAAAGGTTCTCTGGCTCTTTACAATCATTTCCTTAAAAAAGCTTGAACCTATATCTGAAAACAAATGCTGGATTTCAGCAGCCTCTTGTGTAGCCTAGTAAAATAGCAGGAAGAGTCACATATAATTAACCAGACTGACTTCTCCGACTCAAAAACGTTACAACCTTTATCATTACACATTTCAATAGATATTGTGATGCTGCAGTGTTTAAATGTATGCATTTCTTTTTTCAGATTCTAGAGGCAGAATAAATAGCTGCCAACACAGCCAGAAAGTCCCGGCAGACTTACAAGCAAGAAACTCTTATCACTAGTGTGAATGCTGAGGAAGTAGCTGTCTTTATACAATTAAAGTTCAAGGTTGCATCTATAATAGGCTTTTCAGCTGTATTTGAAAGTAATTTAAACTGTTACTCACCCATAACCTTGTTAGAGATTCATAGTGCTGAGTATGTAAAGCAGAACAGACTGAAAGGGTTATAATACATTTACTAAAGGAAGAGAGGCTTGTAGCTAGAGAGAATATTGTGCAGGGAAACTACAGGGCTTTGGAAAAGCTGCTTTTTGTGAGAGTACATTTCCCTTACAGCATCTGAATTATTCTTAGGAGATAATTTTTTGGAGGGGTGGTCATGGCCATTTACCTGTTTTGTAAAGATATTTCTCTGCCATCCAGCCAAGAAATTAAGTAATTTAGAGGTGGTTAGTGATGAAATGGGTCCTTCTGTTTCAATCCAACTCTGGAAAGGATATGGGAAAAGATTTTCCTTCAGTAATTCCCATAGGTTAAAAAAAAAAAAAAATATATAAAAAATTAATAATAATAATAAAAAGCTGTGATTACCAACTAGTGTTCTCCATAACAGCCTCTGGGGCCAGAAATGCAGCAAATTCTTCCAGGTATCTTCAGGAGCTCCTGTGGAACAGTGATATGATTGGAGTTGTTTTCACTTTGATTACTGGATGTTTCTCACACTGCTCATCCAATACAAAGTGATGTGGGAGCTCTAAGCTCTAAGCATCAGCATCCCACTCCATTTCAGAAATTACAGAAAAAGAGACAGAAAACAGAACAAGCAGAAGCAAAAAGAGAAATGCCAGCAGGCCAGCCTAGTCATTTAGAGTGGCACAAAGAAAACAAGAAAAGAGAAAGAGGGCATTGAATGGGTAATATTAAGTAATGGCATGATGTCCAAATATTTCAGTGCTGGCTTCCATGCACATGGCCAAGTCATGTTTCCCATTACAGAATAATGGCAGGGCACAACCCCATGATTCATCTGCAATTCATTCTGGCTCTTTTCACCACTGAAATATTTCTGTGGCAGTTCTACAGATTCCACTGTCCAAGTTTTCACACTTCCAGGAGAGGCTGAAATGGCAGCCCTTGAAATTTACAAAATGCCATGTGAAAAGTACACCTCACACTATGCTGCTCTTTTCATTTAGGGAAAGGGAAGGAGATATTTAAATTCCTAAAGGGTTGTTCTCACAACATTTCCAAGAAAGTCAAGAATTCCAAAAATCCTGCTGTGCCTGTGTACACTTTTCACTGTACCCATCACATGGCTTTAAGCACTTCCAAAGCTCTTGAGTACTTTGTGACTGACCACAAGGCTCAGTAAGCTCCTGTATACTTATCTTTTGAAAATAAGAGGTCAAACCTTTTGAGAGTTGATTCTTCCTAAAGAAGCTTCTGCTGCACAAATCATAGATCTGACACAGCCTGTCAGGTTCACCAAAGAGCCCTTGTGGCCTTGTGTACACTGGTGATACACAGTGTTATCACCACAGCTTGGTATTTGACTGCAGCCCTTACTGACCTGTGAATTTCACCACAAAGAACAGTTGTTTGGGTTGTTTTTATTTTAATAGATAGTTGTGAGGCTACAGGTTCCTGAATTCATAAATTGTAAACTATATTAAATACACTGAAAATTGACTGCTGCTTTCCCAGGCTAATTTCTTTTCTAAACCATGATATGAAAATTCTGCTAATGGACTCGTGACAAGACTAAACAGGGGTAATAGCAGACTTAATCAAGAAAACAAATGGGATTCATTAAAAGCTGGCACTCAGAGGATAATCTTTGGAGAGTTCTAACCTCAATCTACATGTCCCCATCAAAAATGAAGAAGAAAATAAAAGAAATCTTCAGCTGACTTTATCTTGGGCTGTTGAGCCAATTCAATGGAAATTCATAATGGAAAAATATTAGACATGATTCTCTTTCCAACTCTTTTTATACTCTATCACAGAGCTTGCAGTAAAACATTAACTAGAATTTTCTTCATGCAGTTGAGAAGACAGATATAGGTTTCACAACTACTTCTAACAGGCAATTTAAGATAATGTTGCAGTAGTAGAACCATATATTGGCAAATGTTGCTAAGAATACACACACACACATTTATATATATATATATATATATATATGAGACACATACATGTCTTCCATATCTAAGTATGATATAAAAAGCCTTTATATTTATAGATAAGTTGAGTACAAATGCCATATACCTACCCTGCACTGTGCACTTTTATAAGCTGAAAGGCTAGAGATGCAAGCCAAATGCCTCTACAAGCTTCAGAAATGCTCTGTCTACAATTAATGAAACCAATTCCCTAAATATAACCATCTTCAAAATTCAGTTTTAATTCTGCATTTCAACATCCCATAAAAAGGAAGAAAACTTAAAAGTTAATTATTACTCCCCTTCAACAGCTACTTTGTTAAAGTTGTTACTATTGTTAAAATATGCACAAAATTACCAGATAAACAGATAAGTCCCCTAAATAAGTGTATAGATATTTCTTTAGCCAATACTATCAAAAAAGAAGTAGCAAAATAATTCCTGAATTGCAAGGAATACATTCTAGCCATGGTCTACTTTGAATTTAAGAGAAAGAAAAAATAAATATGCTTCAGATTTACTTTTTATTAATTTCTCTTAGAAATGCAAATGCATAGAAACTACTGCTCCTGACATCTATGTAACCTACCCGAGGTCTCTAGGGGCCAAATGAAACCTCACTGATGCACCAAAGACTTTTGATGACTGGGGAACATTTGGGATCAGGAATTGTAAATATATTCAATTTGTTTTGTAATTCCCCCACTTTGCAAAGACAGTTTTGCTTTTGCTAGCAGCTCAAGTACCACTGTTCAAATCCAGGATTAGCTGTCTTCTCTCTCCTGCACTGACACACAGTTTATGTGCTCTCATTTGGCTCACTAACACTGTGCTCTGCAAAAGCTTATTTACTCTCACTACCACCTCCTAATTACTTTAGGGAAGTCATATTGTTTTGTCATTATGCTCTTCTAGCTCTGTTCTGAGCAGGACATATTTTCTGTTAAAGTGTCCAAATTCTTTTCAGGTGGCTGCACCCCTTGCAGCATGTGGCCTTACACAGTGTCTAAATTTGCTAAGGCAATTTGAGCATTATCAGTCTGCTAATTAATGTCTTATAATAATTCTGACCTTTAAAAATTGTCTTCTAGCACTGCTGTTTCACAGGCCTGCTGTGCATATGCTTTTCCTTTTTTCTCTTTCTTTGTGTGTGAAATTTTTCCACCTACATCTTCTGCTCTCATAGGAGTCCCAGGTCACTTAAGCATTGCTGACAGAGCTTGGAAATAGCCCTGGCTAAAATTTTGAGGTTTGGTTTGAGGGTTGGTTTTTTTCCCTCCATTTGCTTTGAAGGCTTGATTATCTCAGCTATTCTTGCAGAAGAGACTCAGAAAGAGGAGTTTTTGCATTGTGAGATCATGCTGCAAGCTGGCTCCTTGGCAAGCCACATCCACACACAAGCCCTTCCCCTGCAAGTCAGTAGGTCCAAATACATGCAGATGAAGAGCAAAAAAGGGAATAAGCACCTGAAAGCAGTGGGTGAGCAACAGAGAATCCATGCCTGAGTTCACCTGGTGCACAAGAACTGCTGCTAATACCCCAAACTTTCAGGGGTGGCCTTGGTGCACAGACTCAGGAGACATTTATGGGACACAGAGAGTGCTCCAGCTCTAACCCTTCTTCTTCTGTGACCACACATGCAACCCTTTGTGGATTCTGCTGTTGACTATCTAGCCTTCCCTGATGAATATTAGCAATATGGGGGTGGCTACAAAAGATTTATTACTTAGGAATATGAAGAGAAACTTTCTTTGCAGTAGAGTCATTTGGGGGGATACAGAAGTGCATGCCAGAGCTCATGCTCCTGTAATTACAAAGATATCAGATAACACAACCGGCCTTATTAGAAACCTTTCTGTATTTTTGGGATTAATCCAGGAAAGGGAAACAATGTGCTATGACAGAAACCACAGAACAGTGCTCAGTGTGATCCCAGCAGGGCAAAGGCTGTGCTTACACCTTACTCTCCCTTCTCAACACTCACACTGAAAAAGAGGGTCCAGAATAATAATCTGCCTGTGTTGGTAGGTCTGCAGCACACCCAGAGAGGACCCTGGCACGTGGACTGCCCCAGCAGGGCAGCAGCAGCACTGCCCACCCACCAGGAATCTGCTAGCAGCCATCAGGTCCTTCTGAGCCCACTAAACAACATTTCTCTCTGTTATCACCAGCTGTGTTGAGGTCTTTCCAAACAACAGAACAGCTGGAGCCAATGCTTTCACATATTGCAAAAAAAAGAAGGAGAGACTGGCATAAGGGACAAGAGTATCTGCAGGGGGAAATGACTGTTTAAGACAACAAATTACAAAAAATGTATCATCCCAGTGATGAAGTTTTGTATGCATTTATGTTGTCAAGGTCATGAACTTGAAAAGAGATGCAAACTTTGTAACAAAAATGATAGCGGAGATTTTTTTTAAAACCTCCAAAACAACAGTGAGGATTTCCTCACAGTCCTGCAAAGCCATCCTTTATGAACCCAACATCAGGGGTTTCCTGTCATGCAGTTACAAAAGCAGTGGGGATTTTGAAGGGTTTTGCTTGTCACACCACCAGGATTCAGTGAATTATCTGAGGCATGTTTTGCAGCTGTCAGATATCTGTATCTCTATGACACAGCACAAAACAGAGAAGAGCTGTCCAGAAGAGAGAGCTACAACTGTATTCACCTGAGAACAGAGAGGGCATGTGAACAAAAGGAGAAATATTCCAAAACATGTCACTGGAAAAGACAGCAAAGGATATTGACCCTTTCTGTAGTTTCACTAAGGATGTCAACGTGTTATCAAAGCTTAAGGAACAGAAACAGTCCCTTCATACTCCCAAGGTATTTCTATGCTTTTGTTACCCATCTAACACCACAATGAATGGGAACATGCATACGTGTCACACATCAGACTTTACCTGGACAGGTTTTCTGGGGGGTTGTAAAGACTTTCTTTCTTCAAAGTTCTTTGGTATAGGTGCAAAATGCCTCTATCAGGTAGAGTCAATGAACCTCATTATCAAGATATTGTGTAGGCAAAAAGAAAAAAATCCTGTCACAGAAACATTAATATAGGAAAGATGGTACTGATGAGAGACACTGCATTGGCAAAACTATCTTGGGCTGATTCCAGGAGATACACAGGAGGTATTTTAGCCAGTTCCACCAATGCACAGCACAGCATACTCAAGAGGAAGAGCAGAGACCATTGACTGTAACACTCACCCACTGAATGCAATCAGACCTCTCTTCTGCTCATTGGCTACAGGAGACAAGTAAATAAATAGGTGAAACCCAAATAACAGAAAAGGTAAAAACAATCTGAGAAACACCAGGAACAGAGAAGACAAAAATGTTGAAACTCTGACCTTAACTAATGTGTCTCTCGCCATGGGCTGCATTTACCAATGAAAAGTCTCTGTCTCTGCAGTCACAAATCTCAAACCTTCATCAGACTCTCAGATTCTCTGGTTTCCAGAACATTGCTATTTTAATTAGTTTTCATTTCAAAGCTGCAGAAAGTCTAATACATACCACTAGGACAGAAGATGGTGCATTAAATACATTGGGGTTTGTGAGGGTCACAAAGTGAAGTGTTTAACCACATTTTTTTCCAGACCAGGGGAATAGCAGAGTTCTGAAACCATAAGAAAAGAGGACTGGAGCCAACAAGTTGTTGTCCTGAGGCCAGGGTAACGTACCTGTGCTCCTGTGCCCTGTGGCAGCAGGGTCCCTGCCCTGCACACAGGCAGGAGGTGCCTCGTGGCCTCACTGTTCACTTGTCCTGCAGGTGACAGTGGCAGGTCTTGTGGTCTGCTGCTCTACAGCAAAGCTTTAGTAAATTATTCATTTCCTCTGCCTTCAGTTTTCTACCTTTGGACACCCTGATAGCTTAAATAAGGACATCCCAAGGCTCTCTTGAGAGAGGCTGGAGGGAAGCAGGTTCCTGCCTGTCTGACAGCTTTGCAAACATTCCCCTGGTTTTCCTGCTGTAGTAAGGGTGGGGGATGAAGAAGTAGAAAGAGATGAAGTTGTCCTTTGACATTTTACATCCACACCTTACTGAGATAACCTTTATGGATAATTTTTCCCAGCAGGTGTTAGATATATTTTGTGAGCATTTAGGAGTGAAACATCATTAAGTAATGACTGGCAATTGAAATTTGTTAAAAAAATTTTTGGAGGGGTGGAACCAAGACAAATTAACCTTAGGATTTTAAATACAAGTTCTCTTTGTACTAATCCTATTACTGTGGATATCCTTTCTAGCATACTTGAAAGCAGACTCACTTGGGCTGAACTTACTGTAATGCATTCAAGATGCCCTTTCTCCAACTTTTAGAGAGAAGCAACTGCAAGTAATTACTATTAAAAATATTTTAAGGGTATTGAAGCCATTACTTCCTGTTTCAAAAGATGTTTTTCCAGCAAGATCAAATGATTTTTAAATTTTTTTTAAAGTTCTATTCAAATAATGGAGCCAATTATATTATTTCATAATTTCTAGCTTCATGAAGAACAAAGAGAACTTCTATATTTTAAAGGTTTACTTGCTGATTTCAGAACATTGCCAGCTCTAAAGGGGAAGGGGATGTTGTGTAAAAAAGTTGCCACTGAAGGGGCGAATTTGCACACCCATGGATCTGCTGAATCCTCACAGAGCAGAGTGGTGGGCTCACTGTGGCACCCTGAGAGATGGCAGCTCTGCCATTACCAGGGGGTTGCATGGGAAACCTGTGCTCTAACAGCTGCAGACTTTTGCATTTTCTGGGGGTAAGGCCCAGCCTTGCTTTACACCTGCCCTTCACGTTCACCCCTCACTTTTCTTCCTTTCCCTCCTCTTTGGGTTGCACTGGTGCTGTTGGAGTTAGTAAGTCAGGGGTCTCTGAATTCTTCAGAGAGAAATCAAAGTGCAGGGACTGAATTAAAGCCTTTGGATGGATTGAAGCATATTAAGCCACTCACACATAAAGTAGACGTTTAAGTAGAAGTCAGTAAGTTTTAGGGTCAGCTCTAATGCTTTTAGTAAGTTAAAGGTTTCAAATGCCAAAGTTGCAGTGTGAGTTCTAGTGAAGGTTGAAAAACATGCTAATGTTTTCAGCAGAGGCTCCAGGCCCACAGTTGTAGACAGGACTTAGACATAATAGAGCTATAGTAAGAACATTGCTTACATTTTTTAGATAGAACAAGATAGGTTGTATGCAAGCTATACATAACCTGGTGTGCTAAGAAACTAGAATTCAATAGGTTAAGGAGTGGTGGTCTGAGCTTGTGTCTTAGCTTGTTGGGAAAACCCTGTATAGGAGTATGTATTGGGGAGAGTTGGTGCTTCTTGCCACTTGCTTTTGCTTTTGCTACTTCTTTTGCCATTGCTTTTCTGTGTGCTTTTGAGACTGATGTGCTCTGTAATAAGATGTGTATTTGTAACTAATGAGGTTTTTAGCAAATATTAGCTGCTTTGCTTATTTAAGATAACCCACCAGAGTTGATGCCTTAGAGCACCAGAGGTTAATAACCTCACAGGCACCCATTCCCTGCCCTGCTGGCCAAGACTGCTGTCCTGACACTCCCCCTTCTCCTGTCCTGTGAGTGGGAGCTGTGCTGCCATCCCTGCTGCCCATGGCCAGGGGTGATGCACTGACACTCTCCCCTCTCCCATCCCTGCCCAGCATCAGCTCCCATCCCTGCTGCCCTGCCCAGCATCAGCTCCCATCCCTGCTGTCCTGCCCAGCAGTCAGTTCCCATCCCTGCTGCCCTGCCCAGCAGTCAGTTCCCATCCCTGCTGTCCTGCCCAGCATCAGCTCCCATCCCTGCTGCCCTGCCCAGCATCAGCTCCCATCCCTGCTGCCCTGCCCAGCATCAGCTCCCATCCCTGCTGTCCTGCCCAGCATCAGCTCCCATCCCTGCTGTCCTGCCCAGCATCAGCTCCCATCCCTGCTGCCCTGCCCAGCAGTCAGTTCCCATCCCTGCTGCCCTGCCCAGCATCAGTTCCCATCCCTGCTGCCCTGCCTAGCATCAGTTCCCATCCCTGCTGTCCTGCCCAGCATCAGTTCCCATCCCTGCTGTCCTGCCCATGGCACTCCAACCCGCTCTCGCCGCCGCATTCCCGCCCTGCTGCCGGGAAAGTCTCAGCACCCTGCGAGCCTGTGGAGCTCCTGAGTGGCTGCTCCACAGTGTTTTGTTTTATAATGGCTCCATTTCACACTCCAGTGCAGCTGACTTACCCTACTGTATTTCACTCTCCTTAATTAGATTTCGCTCGTTGTTCCCGAGCCCCTGCAAAGCGCAGAGCCGGGGCTGCTCTCGGTGCTGAAGCTTCTCGGGCTGAATCCCGGGCTGCACCCAGAGGAGCTGGAAGAAACAACCGTGTGTTTTAGGCAGGGAGAAGCTGTGCAGCCAAGGGGCCGGTGCAGGTGCAGCTGCAGCCAGGGGCTCTGCGGGGCAAGGCTGGCCCAGCTGCGGCACCCCCGTGTCCCCGCTGTCCCCGTGTCCCCGCTGTCCCCGTGTGTCCCCGCTGTCCCCGCTGTCCCCGCTGTCCCCGTGTCCCCGTGTCCCCGCTGTCCCCGTGTCCCCGCTGTCCCCGTGTCCCCGCTGTCCCCGCTGTCCCCGCTGTCCCCGCTCCTGCACACCTCCTCCCATCCTCTGCCCCCCGCTCTCTGAATATAGGGCAGTGCTTTTAGAGCAGTGAATTATCTGATAGTTATCTCCGACTCCAAGGGCTCTCGGTGCAGGATACAGCTCCTGAAGCCCCTGGACTTGTAGGAATTTATAGCAGTAGATTGACAGGAAGTTTTTTTCTGCAGGTTGTTTATATTATTGTAAGCTGCTTAGGAGGAAAGCTTTAACAGAACACTAGATAAAAAGAAAATGGGTTTTAAAACCTCCAGTCACTCTTCTTTCTTAACTTGTTCTTGAACAAATAAATGTGAGCCCTGGGAAAATACCTGAAGGCACTTTCACAAGAAACTAGCACAGAACACAGGAGAATGCAATGGGCAAAACATCCTCTGCTCAGCATTTGGCAACAAAAAACCCCACTAAAAACCTGGGGGAAGAGCAGGACCTGGGCAGTGAGGTCAGACTATGAATGCAAGCACTTGGGTATTTGAATAAATAAATGGTCCTTGCTTTTTCTACCAGTAGGATCCCATATCCTGCAGTATCACGTATCTTAATAGCTATTGATTTTCTTCTATATTCTGCCCACAGCTAGATCAAAACTTCATTCAAATGAAAAACTCATGAACATGCTGGCAGTTATTTTAGGTGAAGGAAAGACAAAGAGTTGGGAAACAGAACATTAAACAGAATATTCCTTTTAGCATTACACAGAGGTCCCATTTACTAAGAAGGACCTTCAGCAATCCCAATGAAAATTATTTCAGACCAAGGACAGAAACAGAACAGTTGCCTCTCATCTGCAGCAATACTGAACTTACACCTTTTGGGAGACAATTGCATGTCTTTCAGTCATTTAATACATCCTTATCTGCCCCAAGGGCCTGCCCTGTTGAGAGAAGGGCAGCACAAAAAGGAACATAAAATCTCCCATGTGGTGCCACAAGGCAGCCTGTGCTGATGCCTTCCCCCATCATCCTGAGCAGAGGAGGAGTTCAGAGCCAGAGGAAGAGTCTCCCTGCTGCCAGTCCAGAAAGTCCAATGGAAACATGGGGCTGCTGTCAGGACAAAACCAGGATCATTGTTTGGGATTCAAGGCAGTTCAAGGGAGCTGAAACCTTCATGTGAAGAGAAATGAAATCAAGCAGTGACTCAGCCTGTCCCGCTGAATGATACCAAAGAATAAAGCAGTCTGAATAAACAGTCTCAATCCTGTGGTTCTCAAGTGCTGAGCACAGGGGAAAAGCGATTTTCTATGTCAGCACTGCTGGTTAATAGGGGCAGACCAAACAGGTTTACTTTTATGTGTCTGTCTTCAGTCTGGAGGACAAGAGTTTCCTCCAGGCAGGGAGGAGATATCAGTTGGCCTAAGTGAAGTCTCAGCAGGAAGTTTCCCTGCAAAATACAGAATTTAAATAATTTATTTGCATTTCTTGTATTTAAACAGGATACTAAGAGGGAGAAAGAAAGAGAAACCTGGGAACAGCAGGCAGCTTCCTTGGAATGGGAACTATAAACACAACAGTGAAAGAGCAGCTGAGTTCCTGTGCAAAACATGGTATAAAGCCTGGCAATTCTCAATGGTAAAAATAACTCAGAGCAAATTCACAACCCATAGCAAACTGAGCAGCAGCAATTCAGAGTTTAGTCAATAAAAGAATACATTTCTCTAGTATATTCTCTAATATTTTAGCATATTAGTTACTGTGTAATAGGAGCACAAAATGTGCAATGGAGATGAGATGCAGGAAGCCAAAGAGAGACTTGGGCTGGAAGAGAAAGCTACTGCAAATTCAAGAGAAGACAAAGCTTTTTGTCCTGCTGTGCTGCCTTGGTCAGCTGGAGAATTGGAGGTTTGTATCTATGGGGTTAAAGAATGTTTTTTGGGTAGAGGCAGAAGTGGGCTAAGGAGCCACAAGGAAAGGGAAGGGATCACGTGTTGCTGGAGCTCAGGTCTATAGACGTAGCTCACAAATGCAGAACTGGAGGTTGGGATTATAGTTCCATGCTGGTGTAGTTAGCAGGGATAGTTGAACAGATGAGCAAGCTGCAGGAGAGGTGAGTAACCCTCAAAGAGTCACGGATCCCTATCATGCTGTCACCCATGCCCTTCAGCTCCTCCATGAGTCTTGCTGTCAGGGCATGGGAAAGAGTTCCCTTCCTTCAAAGCAACAGCACAGAGAGTGGATCACTGCTTCTGGGCAGCTGAATTGGGACGTCCTGGGAGGAGTATCTTAGTCACCTGCAGCCTCCAGGATCAAACAGGAGGCATCAGGGGAGTCAGCTGTTTTCCCTGCCTTTGCCCTTTGCTGTGTGTGAGAACAAACTTCTGACACCTGGATGGGTACAGATGGCTCCATGCTTTCTTCAGCAGTAGCCCAAAAGAAGTACCTGAAATAGACTGACCTTTTGATTATACACAGCCAACTTGCCTGCTCTTTTAGCTACTGCTGTTGAGTTTTCCCAAGCAATCTCTAAACATAAAATAGGAGTGATTTTAAAAGAAAATGGGTTCATCAGGTCAGTGGTAGTGTAATTCTGGAAAGGGTATGAAAGTGAGGAAGTAATGATAATGCACGAATTGAAGGGCTGATATAATTTGCCACAGCTGCACTGAGGTAAGAAATTGTAAATAAAACTTCCTGTCTGGCTGGAACATAATGAGTTCCCTACCTTTTAACAGTGCCTGCAAAATAAATTAAAAGAAAACACATACTGCCTTCCTTTGTTTGCAGGTAGTATCTATTTATTAAGGTAAAAGGAAGAGTGACAGACAATACTGCTTCTGCACAACAATACTTGCATTAACTCCAAAGTCCTGGCTAATGCCCAGAGATGAAGAAAGTAGGGGGAATGATACTGGCATGGGAATAAAGTGATCTGAAATTTCCACTGACAGTAAAATAGGGAGAGTAATGGCCAGTGGAGGCTTGTCCCTAACCCTCATGTAGCCTTCCTTGTGCTGGAAGGAACAGCAATTCCTCCCTGTGATTTCAGGGAGGGAGAGGACATTTGAAGGAAATGGCTGTTTCTGGGAGAGAGGTATTATTAGTGGTGGTTAACTGCAGCCACTGCTTTCAGAACTTCTTAGTGCTTCAGTACAGACACTGTCCTTGCTGCTCTGCAATTTCAGACTGGACTTGCAAGTGGAGGAAGCCCAAGACCAGAAAGGGAACAGTAGTGCAAAATGAGTGATGTGAGAAGGACTCCCAGTAAAATGTCCGTAGCCAAAAGGGGTGGAGCTGAACAAGCTCACTAAAGGGCACTCAACAGCTGAGCTTCTGAAATGCACAATCATTGGACAATACTTCTTATAAAACTGTGTGAAGATACCCATTTACCTAGCATGTGATTCACATGTCCCACCAAGTTTCTGTGAACAGGGATATGGCTAAAAGCAAGCAAAAAAGGAAAGAAAAAAAAATTATTTTTCCTACATATAACAGGACTCTGCATAGTTACTTCTCATTCCCTTAAACCTCACCACAGGCAGGAACCCAATGTCAACTGACTGATCAAGGCTTCTGTGAACTACACACTTCAATTTCTTATCTAGAGAACAAAATGGAAGCTATGGTAACAGAGACAGGCCTGATAAAGTCCATCAAAGCCTGAGAAGGAAACTCAGTCTACCTCTGCCTCGAGCTGTGACCTGTCTGCTGAGGCTCCCAGCCAGAGGGGCACTCCTTGTGACAGTGTGATGGGGATATAAATAACTCTTACACAGACACAACCCACTGCACAACTGCCTCTGATCTTCACCTGTGCTGTGCTTGGGCTCCTGGTTGGAAGGAAGGCATGTACATCCCTCATTTCAGGGGATACCTCTTGGAAGAATACATCACTAAAGCTGTTATCCAGAAACCAAATGATCAAAAGTGTTGGAATTCAGATTGTTAATTTCAGCTCAACCTGCTACATTTATCTTACTCCATATTTATATAAAACACATCTGGAAATTGTGCCACTGCTGTAATTTATAACTTTATGTAAAATACATTTTAAATACAAAGAGCATTTCTAAATATAGTGCTTTTATAGACAAACACAATGTCAAATTTTGCAGATTTTCTACCTTCTGAAGAAATAGATAGAAAATCAAAATATAGTACAGGAAACTTTTCTCCTAGGAAGTATAACAGTTTTTTTATAACACACTCAAAGGCAATTTACTGTGACATGACTTAAAAAGTGAAGCTCATTTTTACAGTGTATAGGGCGGTTTTGCAGCATGGTAGAATTTTGCTGTATGCCTGACAGCACAAAGAATAGTGTGTGAAATACAATGTGGATTTAATGTGACCAAAAGCAGAAGCTAGTTTATAATCATCATTGCTGCAGAACACAAATTCTTTTGGGGGAAGCCTGGAGCAGGGTGTCTTGAGCCCCAGAAGAGAAAGCAGGTCATTTGTGTCAATGAGAAAAGGATGCATCTTGGCTCGCTTTGTTTTCCCACAGCTAGTAACAAACTGCATCCTGAGCTTAAAAGCAGAAAACCTGGTGAGGTCAGCTGTATTTCTGCCATTTGTCTGTCCAGGCAGATTTTAAACTCAGTGTTACAAAGAGATTCTTATTGTTAAAAAAAAAAAAACTCCTTAAAAATAAAATAATAATTAAAAAATATATAAATAGCACACAGCATGGCAGAGCACTGGACAAAGCAGAGTCTGCCTTCCTTTCTAGAGGAAAGGGCTGGGCTGCTGCCCATGCTGTGCTGCCTCTGGATTCATCTGGATCCTGGCTCCTGGGGCAACCATGAGGGAGCAAGCTTGGGATAAATCCTGTGCCCCCAAGGTTGCAAAAGGCTGCCTAATATACAGTTTGCCCAGTAAGAGGGGCTGTAGGACAGAGCCAAGTGTAAGCACTCATGTTTACACTTTTCAGCTTTTTTTAAAACAAAAGGAGGGTTGGCACATCCTGTTGTTATTAATCCATTAAATGCACTAAAAGGAAGGGAAATCCAGGTGAAGTAAGATACAGAAACTTGTCTGTATTATACCATTGCCACTAGATTTGGGAACCTCTAGTGCCCTTGCACTCCCATTTGCACTATCAAGGTACCTGGCCTTGCAGCCACTCAGTCTGTGCTCAGAACTTTGTTTAAGGTGCATCCCATAATACCTTCTGCCTCATGGTGATTTAGGAGCATTTGCACTGGAAAAATAAGAAAGAAAGTAGTGCTTGAATTGCCTATATAAAAATGCTTAAAATTGTACTCCCTTTTGGTATCACTTTGGCATATGTGATGAATGTAACAAAGACTGAGAGATACAATGCTCAGCACAAACTAGCATCATCTCTTGGAAGATATACATTAGTAAGAGATCTGAAATGGAAGCAAAAAAAAGGAATATCAAAATTATTTAAGAGCAGCAAACAAAATCATAAATAGTCGTTTTGTCATGCATTTGCTATATAGCCACAGCTCTGGAATTTTAAGTGGTAGCGTTGGAGAAAGGAAGCATTTGGCCAGGTGCAATCTGAATTCCAGTTTCATATTATTCCAGAACCTGTCCTCTAGTAAGTCAGACAACTAATACACTAATAGATGTCTTTATCACAGCAGCAGCACAATCAGCCTTTGGCCAGATTTTTTTTAGAAACTGTCACAGAATTAGCTTTATTCTAGAGTTACCAGTATCCTAATTCTGTACCTCAGAGGATTTCTAAAACCACCATGCAAAATGAACATATGGATTAATTACAGAAAGAATAGATACTAACACTTACCTCTGAAAAATAATCAATATTGCAGAAAAGGCTTGTAAGCAGAATTAAAAAAGAGAGGTAATTTTCTTTAATCAGTTTTGAGCTTTTATGCATTACCAAGTTTCATTAGTACTTTTTGTTTGCCTGGAACACACATACAAGGGGAGAAAGGGATGTATATAAAACTAGCTCAGAAAGTTCTATCACTTTTTATATACTGTTCCTTGCCTACCATTAAAAAAAATAAAAAATCTGTGTGTACTTTTCATCTTTCACACATTTTAAAATTATACAGTAGTATATCAATTATAATTGAGTGGCAATAAAAAATATTATTTCTCTCTGCTAGATGTATGGTATGCGTGAGTCAAAGCAAAGATTTGTAGGGTGTGGAGAGATAATTTAAAAGCATAATGGCTGCTAGTGCTTGCTTATGCTACTAACTTTGTTTTCTTTCCCCTTTTTTATATTTGTCATATAATTTTTACTGTGTGTATTTCTCCTCAGAAAACATTTCAAAAGACATTATAATCTACCACTTTGCCTTTTAGAAGGTCATTAGTCACACAAATTGTCATTTAAGCTGAACTTGACATTTGATGAATTTTCTGTTTCAGCCTGTAAGAAATGAGACTGGAAGCTGAAACAAGACCAAGGCAAATTATGAGGGACGCTGCAATGCCTGCCCAGCTGAAAGTATGTTCAAACACATGGGTTCAGGGAGTAACAGACACATGAACATTTTGAAAAATGGATATTAAGATGGAGAGTGTAAAAGGACAATCTAAGCCTGCAAGGGTAGTGCAGGGACCTTCCACTGTGCACTGTTGCCTTGATGCTCCACTCAGCATAGTTAATGATACTTGGATTTCAGAAAACTGAAAGGTACACCTGCAGTTTTTAGCTATTATGGTATCTTGTAAGAAGAGCCTTTACTGCTTTTCAGAAGTGACAGCTACAGGCACAGACCTGAAATGCAGAGAAGTCAGGCTGCACTGTTTCCAGATGTATTATTAACACCACAAGTGCAGTCCCCCCAACCTTACCAACAGAAGTTTCAGCTGTCAGATTTAGGGATTGAAGAGCCCTTTCACTTTTCCCTTTCTCCCCATCTGACATCACAATGGCCAGCTTTTACAGAGCAGCAGAGAGGGAAGGAGCAGCATTGGCAGATGCTGCTGGTGGTTGCCACTTGCCGCCCACGCTCCCCAGGGCTCTCCTCATAATCACAGCCACATTCTGCACACAGGTTTGCTGCTGCAACGTTATTCTCCACCTACAGCTCTGCTTCATGCAGTCTGATCTTCATTCATGCTTTGTTACTGCAGTTTTCCACATTTGCAGGCTCACTGTAGGACAGAGCCATCTCTTTGTGGCTGCAATCCTCTGCTTCACTCAGATTTGTTTCACATCAAGCCTCTTGTGTACAAGTCATTATAAAAAAATGTTTGGTGGAAAAGTAATTTATAAACCATAAATAGAACTATTTAGTCCCTGTTTTTATCAGTGCAGACCAACACAGCTCTTAATTGCAGTACTAACCTGGTCCCAAGCAAAGGCCAGCTGTGTCCAATCATCCAGGGGATGGACCAGAACACACCGAATAAAGGAAATGGAAAGTAACGCCAAAATGTTTTAAGATGTAAAATGACACAACGTTCAATGAACACTTGCCAACAACATCTCTAATTACTGCAGTGATTAAGTAGTAAAGAATTTGGTCCCAAGGGGATTGCAGTTCTGAAGAAAATACGGTGCCATGTGTTACAGAATTTTTTCTTGCAAATCATTATGGAAATCCTGCTTCCTCTGGTTCTCCTAACAAACTCCTTCTTTGCAAAAACCATGCTTCGTTTGTGAAGTGCAGAGGGAGTGTAGCTTGCCTGCTTCTGAAGATTTATGTCTTTATTGCCATGTATTCAACTTGCCTTTTAAAAAAAAATCCTTTTATGTCTCTAAAGAAAGAAGCATAGAAGGCATTATGTATTTGCATACTGTAAGGGTTCCTCTCATCCTTGCTGAAGAACAAACAGGGAGTAGGGGAGGGCTAGATAAAAGCTTAACGCAGCATGGCAATGGCCTAACAAACAGCCAGAGAAACTGCAATTAATGCAAGACCAGTTTAAAATCATAGTCCCTGGGGACATCTTAGAAGACCTTGTTTAGAAATACTTTCTTCTTTTTCATAATTCTATTAACCATGAGATCAAAATTTTTCCAGCTTAAAAAAACCGAGAAGCACAACAAAAAAAACTTCAGGTTGAATAACAAAAGCATTCGAATTGATTTTAATTTACTGGTTTAAACTTTCTGTAACTGTGGATCAAAATGTCTATTCTACAAACAAAATATGTCTCTCACCATAGCATGCTCATGTTTATTGTGTTTTATTCTCAGCAGGTGTCCCTCGATGTATGCTCTGTTGCCGTCTTTTCATTCAGCAAAGGAAGTGGAAAAGATCCTTATCTTCTTGCAGATCTAGAATAGGAGACAAAGGACAGCAAGGGAATAACCATGGACCTCCTTCTCTGTTTTGTGCCAATTTTTGAATCAGATCCATGTCTCTGCTGTCTTCATACCCTTTGCTATACAGAGCTTCCAAACACACCATGGCCTGCTCACAAAGAAATATTGAGCTCTCACAAGGTACTTTTATCAGCACGTCAAAGCAACACAATTATCCCCATTTCACTGGTGCACAAACCAAGACTCAAACATGCTCTATGGAGCATGCATGGCAGGGAAGTAGTGCTGTGTGTTCCCAGGCTATGAGTGCCATCCACATCCATCAGAAACGGGGCACTTCTGTCTGCCGTGCACAGAGAGCTCGAGGGAGAGGAGAAGGAAAGAGAGGCACTAGAATGTAACACCCTGGGGTTTAAGCTTCCTGTTGTCCTAAGGAGCACGTAGAATCAGCTGTAAACAAATAAAAACAAGATAAACTGATTTCAGACACAGCTTTTAGAGGAAAATCTGACACGTGGTTAAACGCGAGCGAGAAACGGCGACACGGGCAGTTCTGGCTGTCAGCTGTGCCCCACCAGCCTGGCTGTGTGCTGCTGGCATGTGGTCAAACCTAGGAGCACCATGAAAAACAAACCAGCTACAGCAGTAAATTAAAATGCTTCCTCTTGCTTCTTAGTGGAGATGAGGTTTAGCTGGAAAGGCAACAGATGCTCTGAATTTCAGTGTTTAAAATGAGACATTGAGGCTCTTCCTTTTTAGCCAAGTTGTTACGAGTATGGGAGAAGATGCTCTTTTTTTTCCTCAACATTGAATAAGATGTTAAACTTAGTTTTCTAAGCTCATTTCATGAATCATTCATGATCAAGTACAAATCCTCACAAACTCACAAGCTTCCTGGTCGAGAGCACTGAACCAGCAAGAAGACTGTTTAGGGAGATTTAATGGGGAATGCCAAAACAGTTAAAAATACAACTGGAAGGATCATAAGCAGTAGGTGAATTCATTGGACCAGAACTCTCATCTATTGCTTTAGTCCATTTGTACTATCAGCAATACTGATAATAAAAGTGTTGCAGATTTTTCAAAAAACTCAGATTCACAAATTCTAATTTATTTTCTTTATGCATCTGCAGTTGTTATTTCTGTGAAGGGTATCATGCCATCCTGCAGCACTTGTGACTCACTGAAATTCTTTTTTTGAGACTTAGCAGTATGAATGTCTAAGTAAGTCATGCAGAGAAAAACACTCATTTTGTATAAAATAGATCAAACTGTGTTTACAGTGACCAAAAAACTTCCAATAAATATTGCCCCCACAAAATCTGACAAGACAACCAGATTTAGAGGGAAATAGATTAGCTGACTGGCAAATGTATTGAACTGAGACCACATGTTTGGGGAAGCACTGAAAGCAAAAGTCTCCACACAGATTTTCCTGTCCCCTTTTCTCACTCACTCACTCACTCACTCAGAAGGTCTCTCTGGCATCTGCTCCCATCACTCATAACCTTGCTGAGGGGCACAGAAGGATGGGTCTGGGGCAGACATGCTAAGGCAAAGGAAGATTAAAAGGCCTTCATGGTTGTGAAGGGAATAAACAAAGTGTACCCTGCTTGTGAAATGGCCAGGTGAGGGTGAGGTTACAACAGTGCTGCATCAACAGCACAGCCAACATGAAGAGAAGGGTCAGCCTTCAACACCCCATGGCCAGGAGAGCTGCCTCTCCACGAAGGGATGCTCTTGCTCTCCTTGCACCAAATTTTCCAGCACTGCCTCCCTAACTTCCAAACAACAGGTCTAGTTCCTTTTCCTTTTAATAACTACTGCCACTGGTGGAAGTGTGGACATGACCCATCAGCAAACACAGCAGTGACCCTCAGCTGATGATTTGGAAATGAACACACATGTTCACAGGCTCCTAATTCCTCAGGGCTGGAAACTCCTAGTACCCAGATTCTTCTACATCTATCCAGCATTTGGCTGAACTGTCACCAAAGCAGACATGTGCTTTCTGGCAGCACCCATAGCAAGGTCCCAGGGGCACCAGTTTGCAATTGCTGTCAGAAATATGACACAAGAGACCAGGAATGGCAGGCTGCCACCTCTGTCACTCACCAAAAAAGGAGACTGGATACGGCCATTCCGTCATGATTTTTCAAGTCCTGTAACACCTGCATGATGTTATAAAAACACAGGATCTCTTGTAATCAGAGACCTCACCTACAGCATTTTCATACAAACTGAGTACACTCAAAATGCAGGGAGAAACTGCTTAGACCCTTCTACAGCTTGCTAGTTCACATTTTTGTTTGAAGCTTGGGTACAGTGGAAAGACATGTTAAAAATGTTGATAGGCTAAGCTTGAATTTTTTAAAGAAAATAATTGTGCTCTAAAAAAAGACATAAAATTATTCATTTATACCAAATATCAGCTGCTTCTGTTTTCTATTAAAACAGCTCTGGCTTTCTGTTTTACTGTATTAGAAGAAAATCGGGAGGTTTTAATATTTGAGGCTTGTGCTGTTGTAAAAGCAAAGACTCACATGGCTCCTAAACTGTTCTAAATTGCATTTGAACGGAAATGTACATAAACTTTCACCTTTTTGAAAGAGTAAAATCCATGTATTGCCTTGAAAAGGGCACTAAATGGCTCCTGCATTTAGAACTGGATGGCAAACTCTTTTACTGCAGTGTCTGAGATGCCACTGCTGGCCTTTGCTATGGTGTCAAGCATCAGCCTCAGTGGCATTGCAATTTCCCTTCTGGAAACAAGTTGGTATTTGTGGACCACATTACACTGAATGAAATTTGCAGTCTCTGATGCCTGCTAGTGGGACATTTGTTACATGCTCTGTTTTGAATGTAGTAATACATATTTCAGTGTGGCACTGCTTCTTCAAAAGATTAAAAACCTCTTGGTCCTTTGAGACTTGTGTCAGCATCCGATTTCATGTGCGCAGTAATCTTTAAATATTAATATGGGGCAAGGTCATGCTCTCTTTAACCCCCAAAATGGAGTTAGTAAATCATGATCTGGCAGTAAAAATATACAGGGCACATCAGTATTTGTTTAGGGCAAAATCTAAATTTAAATTAAACTAAATTGGCTACTGGTATTTTTATAATCACATATACGTAACATTTTATTTGTGGTCAGGGAGGGAAGTATGGATATTCTATGAAGCTGTAGTTGAAATATATTTATTAAGATGATATTAATAAAATCATTGGCAACAGAGAAAGAATGTCTGAAATACCAGTTAGATAAATTTAAAGTGGGAATTGTGAAGCTCTTGAGGCAAATCTGCTGCTGTCAGATCCTCTGTTGACTGCAGCAGAATGAGTCAGTTTGCACCAGATGAGCAGAAGCCTTTTGGGCTCTCCTCTAACCTGAGCCACTGATTTATGGCATGACACTGGTAGTCTCTTTGACCTCTCTATATGCCATCCATCCTGCTAAGAAGCAGAGGAGGGGGGAGTGCTGGACCTTCCTGGAAACCAGATGATAGACCCAAATAGACTTTCCCTAGGCAAAATAAAACATTTCAGAGTTAAATTTCTTGAGAGAGGCTGATGGGTTAGCCTTGTAATTCTCCATACATTACCATTCTGTGTTTTCCAGAGCTCAGCTCCCAGTGCAGCTGAGGTTCATGCCACACATAACTAACCACATTTGTTTTGCTGCCAGGGGACCTCCCTTGCTACAGAGATGGGGAATGGCTTTAGCCTACAAAAGAGAGCCAGCTGAACTTTGCAAGGAGTCAGTACTGTGAGCCTATGACCTTTCATATGAGGTACTTAGAGGGCAACAGAGAGGTAGCAGAGTCTGGGGAGGGAGTCTTCACCTAAGCACTGGGAAATAAAGGGAGACAAATCATTTAAATTTAAAAATACAGCAAATGCACTTGCTAAATAGACAGCAAATGTGTGATTCTCATTTAGAGCAGAGAACAGAATCGTTCAGGTTCAGCATTAGTGATTTGAGCTACCAAGCAGGCAAGATTTTCCTTACAGAAACATCTGAGACAAAAGGTGATCATAAATAATCAGCTAAAGTAGCTTCATTTTGCTCTTTGCTTTGCTTCCTAAAGTTGCCAATTTTAAATTATGTATATAAATTTTGTGATGTCCATTGGGAGATGTGCTCAGGCTTTCAAACTCATTTCCTGTGGCCCTTTTACTTTGGTCTGAGCCTGAAAGTGTTTTATGGCCTCCCTGGCAGAGGCAATGTGAGTCTGTGGATCAGGTCACGCAGGCTGCATTACACCAGACACAAGCCAGGCACCAGGAGGGGTGCAGAGCAGACTTGGAGTCTCCAAGATGCAGCAGAAGCACCAGTCTCTAACACTACAGAGTGACTCAAGCACTGTTTAAATCAGCCTGTGCCACCATTTGGGGCAGGTTCCACAGCTCAGCAAGGCTGAGCTTCAGCAGGAACAATCCTCCCAGATCATCACCCTGATTTTTGGCTGTGGCTTCCAGTCTGGGGACCATGAGTGCTCAGGAATCTGTGGATCCATTCTGAGGGCTCTGCAGAGGTAGTGAGGTGTTTTCAGCAGGCTTATGTTTGCTATGCAGATATCCACACCTCCACTAAAATCCACGGATTACAAAGTTTGATTTAAGACTTTGCTCCCATATATTACAATTTGGTACTAATACTTTGCAGTCCCTTTTTCACAGATAAGTTTTATCAGCAGCTTCAGAACACGTTTCCAGTGCTCACTAAGCAGTCTTCTCCCTCTAAAAGCTCACTGGAGTTATTTTGTAATATTTAAAATTGTGTGAAAATTCAATCCTGCCTGATTATCCTGAGGCATTACTTGTGTAAATCAGACTCTAAATAGAAAAAGATCTTACTCTTAGGAGGATGCAGGAGCAAAAATACAAGATAATGGGCAATGAGAACACTGAAAAAGAAGCAGATTATTTGACAAAATAAATGACTGGGGAAGGAGAAGGAGGAAAGGCAGGACAGAAAAGAAGCAAATCGAGAAATTAGCCTGTAAGAGTAGAAAGTCACGTTAATTCTCTCTACACCATCTCTTTTAGCTTGGAAAACAGCAAGGACAAGGGCTCCAAACGTTACACAGGTGAGGTGGCAGCAGCTGTGAGGTGGCATCTGGCAACCAACACCTTTGGAGGAGCTCTGCACTTCTGTGGCTCCTGAGGCAGGGACCAGACCCATGCAAAATGCCAGTCACATGACTAGTAAAAAAACCAATAAAAACCAAACCAACCAAGTAAGCACAAACGAAAAAAAATGTGACTGAATTTAAAGCAGATCAGTGGAAAAGGCTCAGAACAGCCCCAGGAACCACAAACATCCTTCAGCACAAACCATGCAGCCCCAAGGAAGCACAGAGCAGAGATGGAGGGAACCTGGAAAAGCCTGGTTTTCCACGTGAGACAGCAGAATAGTGGTTTCAGGGTGCTCATTTCAGCCAAACGAGGGAGCTGCACCTGCTCTGGCAAATAATTTGATTGTACAGCCCCTTCTAGAGAGTGAACAGAATGTCAGCAGCACAAGGAGTCACCATTCCCAAAGGCATCTTTCTGATGGATACTTCAATACCCTGGTGTTTTTAGACACACACACATACACAAAAAAAAAAAAAAAAAATTATCCCCTCTGAGACATCAGAGAGGGCAATGGCCAGGGCAGAAAAGAAAATGCAGACAGCCAGTCTGGGGCTGGGATCATCTGAAGAAGTGCTCAGAAGCAAAACCTGTTTCAGGAGAAGGATTCTGGCTTGTCAAGAGCAGAATTAATCACAAAGAAACAGCAATTAGCATGATTTTAAATATTCCTCTAAAATACGCTATAAATCGTTTTGCCCTTGGGAGAGCCAGAACAAAAGACAAGCATAAAACTGCAGGAAAATGCAAAAGTCTCCATCTCACTGTGCAGGCAGATGGAGTTATTTAGTAAATCCTCCACAGTCTTCTCTCAGCTATAAGGAAAAGAGGGGGAAAAAAAGCTGCCCAAAGTTTCAGTCAATATTTACCTCTTGGGTTAATAAATTGTGATCCTGACCTCAACAAAAGTCAATATCTTCTGATTATTGTACTCAGGCACCTTTTTATTTGTACTCACATATTGTATAATGAGTCACCCGTTTCCACTGGCAACTTCACTTTCATTTTGAATGTCTGAACTGAACAATCATTTATACTCCAAAGGCATAAGACAAAATTACTATAAACTAGAGCAGTAAAATGTGGACATAGGTTGCTATTTCCAGTGAATGAGCAAGCTTGGGCAGGGGGCGGGCAGAAGGGATCAAGGATTAAGTACAAAAAATAGCTGGTTTAAATCCTCTTTTAAATACCTCTGAGTGACAAGGAGCAGAGAGAGGAAAGCCCTGAACTGTGATATTAAATACAATTAGGCTGCAAGCATGGCAGAAAAGAAAAGGCAACAATCTGGGCTGAATAGTAAACTAATTTTAAGGGAACATTAGTAAGCTTTCTCCCTGAAATAAGCAAAAGCAACACCAGAAAATAAATGCTGAGGGCAAATAATGTATAAATGCACACACTTTGCAAGCTGAGCCACAAAGACAGACCTGAATGAAAGTCACCACACACTTGCTGCTTCATTAGAGGTGGACTAGACCAGAGCTGGAGGGAGAAAATTCAGGGTGTTCTTCTCATAATTATGTAATGTTTTATATAATACCACAGGTGTGCACTGTGCTTTCCTGAAAGAAATCAAAGTACAGCCTCCCCCAGCAAGATCAAGAATCAGCTAGAATCACATTTTTGCTCTTCAACTTCTCATTGTTTGAACATCCCCCACTGACTATAATAAAAACGTTCTCTGGGCTTACAAGGCTTGTGATACTGGAAAGATTTTCACCCACATAACCCACTAATTCCATCTCTTTTTAAAAAGTAAGTAACTTTGGCAGTTTAAGTTTGTCTGGCTCGACATTATTCTACTATTAATCTCACTCTGGCAAACAGTGGTGAGAGCAGCACATCTCTAGCTCAAACACACTCACTTTTGAAGCATGCAAAATCAGAAAGAGCAAATTATGATCGAATCAATCATGATCTGGCTGCCTTTGAGAACACTAATAAGCCCCATTTAAATCACCCTAGTGTATTTCTTCTAAAAACCACATTATAGATAGGCATGGCACTATTCTGACACCATATTCCCTTGTATTGTAAATAAAAAATAGTTCAGTATGACCACAGAAGGCAGAGGTGTACTTATGGGAAAATGGGTGCAAAAGCACTGTTTTCAAACTGGAAAAGAAGCTGGCATTTTCAGATGGGACATTCTGCCCAATGTTTATTGGTTGAATATGTATTTTTGTATTATCTGGCAATACTGTACTTGAATTGTATATATTCAAAAAGGGGTATCTCTCATTCAGAAGCAGCAGAGTTGGCCAGCTCAAGCTTCAGTAAAAGGATGTCATCACAAGTAGATTTTCCCTTCTACTTCACAAATCCAGCTTCCAATTAGCTTGCTACAAGCACATTTTAAATAGAGACCAGCAGACAAAGTTGTTTAGATAGCTCATACACCAAAAAGCAGGTGATTTTCTAAAATAAAATTACATAACAGAATTTTAAAAAAATCTCCCCACAACAAGAAGCCATAAGCCAGAGCTAGACCATGCTGAAGCTTAATATATTACACATTCATTTTATGTTCACAGATCTGCTCCTACTAAATTCAGATGTTTTTCACCATTAACTTACTTGAGATCCTTTATTTCCATCTAATGAGTTTTATCAGCAACTGCCACCGTTACCACACTGGTGCCAACAAGCAGACATGCTAATTCATGTGCCATTAAACAGCATGCATATCCATAGGGGAAGGCTGGAAACTGTCTTGGGAATGGAAATGGATGAAGTTTCAGTAGGTTTGAATAAATCTGTGTGCACTTTGTAGCTATAGAAGATTTTCATCCATAGCCTTTATAACAGCTCGGAAATGACAACTAATTTAAATGCATCAGCATCTACAGACAGAAATAATGCAATAAGGTGGGCAAAAACAGCCAGATGCTGTGGTTTCTCAAAGTAAGCTTCCAGGGACATGCATGCCTTTGAAAAGAAACTATTCCTTCCTATGCTGTAACAGACAAAGTTGAAGTACATTATCTAGTAGTGAATGAAAAGCCTCTGACAAAGCACAAAAATCCATAAATTTGGTTGATGGTGGTTGGAGCCCAAGGTACTCCAAGCCAAACTTGTTCATATCAACTTTCTCAGGCTAAACTCACACAGAGTAATTTATCTAATTGTGATGGAATGAGCAAAAAATGTGCCAGTCTGCTTGTCCACACTGGGTATGAGTGCAAGCTGAGCTTCTCATTCATGTTTGGGAGGAAGGCCACGGGACCAGCATCCCCAGACATGCACTAATGATGTGCCCTAAGTCAATGATGTAGCTATGAGATATTTAAGGATTACAAAATGTTTTTTCTGTGTTTTCACGGTTTGCTACTTAAAGGACAAGAGTCAAAGGACCCGAAGCAATGGTGGAAAGTTAAGGCCTCAGGTCACATAGTTTTAGTTAGAGAAAGAGTGTTTATCTGCATGCATGTTTTAAATAGGGCAAAACTGAGGATGAGACAATTACCCTTCCCTCCTACACATTTCCAGAACAGAGAGAGGAAATAGCATTCAAGTCAAATAAGTCTGGCTTTTTTTGCAGGTCATTTG